>NC_041046.1:1056060-1395560 GCF_900634775.1 Gouania willdenowi
ATCAAAGGTTTCATTTACTATGGTTAGTATTGCATTATTCAGACAATAATGTATGTGTATTTTTGGTAGGCATTGCTTAAGGACAGCTGCTGTGGTGCCACTTAAGAACGTTGATAGTGAAAAAGACAAGTATAAAATGTCCCGAGGGGAAAAAGAGGCTCATTTTGAAGTCATGATTATCGGTTTCATCACTGACAGTGACGATGAAGAAACACTTTCAAATTGAAAACCTTGAAATCTGTTCATAATGTTATGATAATTTATATACACCAAGTCAATATTTAAAATTGCATTTCTTTTTTATTAAAATCATTCTATGTATAGTGTCCAGTCCGTGGAAGGCTATAAAATAACAGACCCAGTGATGTATAATTCTCCAGCTGGGGCAAAGACAGATCGTTGACTGGATATAGAAGAAGAGATGAATAGATAACAAAATTACCTAAAATATTTATAACCTCTGTCTCTTTCATCACTATTCGCCTCATAAGCCATTAAAGGGAGCTTTTGGGATCGCTTAATTGAGTTCCTTTTTGGAACAGAATATGAAAAGCTTCTTTTTATCCCATTTTTTCCATCCAAATAATGTGGGGATGAAAAGAAAGATGATGGAAGTTTTAGTGTGGAAAGGGATGCAGCTTGAGTGATTGGCACAGTCTTCAGGGAGACATTAGGTGGGCACAGTTATTGAACCTGGGCAGGCAGATGAATGTAGATAAGGTCCAGATGACAATCAGACCGATAAAATGTGTGTAGGTGTGTGTATGTGTGTGTGTGTGTGTGTGTGTGTGAGAGAGAGAGAGAGAGAGAGAGAGAGAGAGAGAGAGTACTACACAAAATAATAAAAAGAAAGAACAAGCAGCTTCCTAATCACATAGAAGACTATGAATCTATGCATGCTTCTCTTGAAATGTGTATATCACTTTAAAAAAATGTGAAGCTGCATTATTGATAGCTCATTTGTTATATTGTGTGTGTTTGGTTTGTTTGTTTGTTTTTTGCACTAATTGAGCATAGCGGTAGTTCAGGCAGGTCATGGACGTAAAGCCAGCGACACCCTTCAATCAACCAACAGGCATGATTGGCTTCCCATTGACCAATGCATAGAAGATGCACTACTTGAACCGTGACAGCTGCGTCATACCACCTCAGCAAGCATCTCGCAAGCATCTTGGATGATATCGCTCAGACCATCATCTTACCTTGCTGCTCATCAGAAGATCCGAGGCCACGACGAAGCTCCATGGTAGATCAAATCGAGGACTTCAAAGCAGATGATGCCATCTGCAAGGATTCTCCGTGTTCCCCAAAAAAAAGGAGGCGCACTGCAGGCAAGGATTCTCCGTGTTCCCCAAAAAAAAGGAGGCGCACTGCAGGCAAGTATTCCCTCAAACATCGCCCAAACTAACACAACAAATCTCCATAGGAAAGCCGCAGAGAAAAGGAAGCATCTTTCTACCATCTTGCTGCAGTACAAGCCCCCAACTCCAGGTGCTACCGCTAAACGTGCACAGTGCTCGGCACGCAGCTGGCCGACAACTCGGGTCCTAGCTGATGCCATGTCCTCTGGACCCTGGGAAACATTCAGTCATCTATGTCCAGCATCAGCTCCCTCCAAAAACTTTTTTGCACGTTAACATCCCGTCATATGTGCCTTCATAGTACATAGAATTGAGTCTCGCCATTTGCAGCCTTCTTCTATCAAAGGTCTCGTAGCAAGTATTCAATTCCATCTACACTGTTTAAATCTATCCATGATTAGCCTGCTGGGAAACCCATCCATCCATCTCCTGCTAAACGGCCTCAGGAAAGTAACACTCTCAAGGGTATTGATACTCGTCTCCCTCTCACTCTTCCACTCTTGAAAAAATGAATCACTCATTTAAGGAATGATATTTCAGTCCTATTCAGATCTTCTAATATAAACTGCATTTCTCTCTGCTTTCTATGGCTTTCTTAGAGGTGGCAAATTCACTACATGCACAAGATCCTTTGATCGCTCTCGGACTTCACCATAGCTGGTGTCAAAATAAACAGTCACCTTTTTTCCCTATTTCTGAAGCACTCAAACACTATTAAAAAAGGAACATCATTTTCTAATTTCTGAGACTAATTCGGCTCTCTGTCCTCTCGAATCTGTGATTCGTTACCTGACGAGCCGATCTCAGGCTAGAAAACAAGAGCCTGTCTATGCTACGAAGGAGGGGAAGTCCATGTCCCATGCCCGGTTTGCTTCATGTCTTCGCCTGCTCTGCCAATCCAGCCGACTCCATCCTCAATGCTACACGACTCATTCATTCCGCATCTGAGCAGCAACCAGGCAGCATCCATAGCACCAGTCTCCACGCTAAAGGCTGTGGGACTTCTTCTGCCTAAGAAAGGTACCTGCAGGCTGGCATTCAAGCCTTTTTTAATGCTCAAAAAGCTATGAGCACTCTATAACTGCTGGCATTCAGTAAGTAAACTCCTCAGAATAAAACTATATCTATGGCCTCCAAGTCCTGACTGAAATTGAGCATAGCTGTAGTTCAGGCAAGTCGTGGACATCATGCCAGCCACACCCTTCAATCAACCAACAGCCCAAATTGGCTTCCCATCGGCCAATGCATAGAGGATAACAACTTAAACCATGACAACTGCCTCATACCTCCTCAGCAAGCATCTCGCAACTGACCTCCACCCCAACTCCTCCAAGTCAGTATGTATCCAACTAACTTGGCGTTATTTTGTTGTCATTAACATCTTCTCTGTTCCAGGGGGCTTCTGCTAACCGCTCTCCTTGCTTTAGGCTTTAGCTAGGGCTTATGGAAGATCAGGGAAGAGTGCTCTCCCTACCTCTGGCTCTCTACGTAAGCATGCGGAAAGGGCAAGGAGGTTTTGAATCAGACCCATACCGTCACTGTAAAGCACTTGCAGGTGCTATATGAAAAACGAATGCATTTTCATAGTTAATAAATAAATTTAATTTGACTAAAGCGGTCCTGACTGAACTGCTTTTATAGGATGCATTTTGTCATTGTTTTCTTAACAAAGCATAACATTTTCAGGAAGAGAAGGACCACTACAATGTTAGTTTTACTGTTTGGACGATCAGTTGTGTTACTGTGTGCATGCGGTCATATGAACAAAAAGGTAAATAAAATGAATTATGTTGAGATAACAAGTATCACATCTATCGGTGTGTATTTAGAAACCATGTTGCCATCCCATATCAGGTGGTTAAATATTAATTAAATCTTTAAAAATGCATATACCCTTTTGCTTTATATTTCATCTTGATGTAATTTAGTGGCTTAAAACTGAAACAGTTTTTATGACTGCATTTTGACTAAAACCATTTTAGTTAAAAGACTACAACTAAAATTTCTTCTCAAACTCACAGTGATTAGCTGCTGGTGAGCTACTTTTTTGACCGACTGGTGTGTGTGAGGTGGCCATTGGCGTATTGGTAAATGGACTTCACTTTTACAATGCTATGTAGTCTCAGAGCACTTTACACTGTGACTCACATTCACACAACAATAGCAACTGAGCATGGCACTCTCTTTTAGAATACTTAGTGGTGATACCAGAGGACAGCTAGCATGCCCAAAGGTAGGCCTATTTTTGATATTCTACTACAGAGAACGCCTCTAATCCACAATTGATTAATATTTATGTATCACTCTATTCCTCATGCTTTTCCCTTCTCACCTCACACACCGACACACAGTATGAGAGACTGAAGGAGAGCAGGGTTGGAGCAGGAGTGCATGATGGTATAAAAGCAATCTCAGTTGTAGTTAATGTAGCTGTAGTTTAATGCGGTATTAACAATCAGATGTGACACTGTTAAACTGATGAGCTGAGTTGTGTTTGGAGCATTTTTATTAGTGTTCCAATGCACTTTTACCGATACCATATGCGTAGTATCGGCCAAAACCAATACATGCCGATACCTCGGTATTTAAAAAAATGATATGAGCTGTTTTTTTCCCAATTCTTAAGAGCTGCATGCTCACTTGGATGTAAAAATATTTGCTATCATGGGTAAACAGGAAAAAACTACCAACACTGAGTAAATGCAGGATAACATGTTTATTGCCTACCTGGTATGGGTGACACATGAATAAACTTTTCTGAAACCTGAATTTTGGCTCTCAAATGCCAACCCCTAACCATACGTGTTTCTGTGATCAGGAGTCAGGGCAGCAGTGAGAGTCGGAGGAGGTTTGGACATTGTTTGAATTTGAACCATTCCCAATTCTTTTAAGGAGACATGGTCAATAAGTTGAGCAAACCATGAACCTCTCCATGTTTTTTAATCCAATGAATTTCTTATTTTTTATGAACTTCACTAGGAATTTCTCACAGGGCTGTTTTTAACTAGTATATGAATTAGAATATAAATATTATCCATTTTCTTTTCACAACCTGAGTGTGTGATGCTGCAGCTCCTTAAACATGTTACTGTGCTTCCAGTGATGTGTTAACCTGGTGCACAATATCAAAACAAACAATAAGAACAACGTGTAAGCAAAGACTATCACACCTATTTATTTACACAGAACTAGAATGAGTAATGTAATCAAATTCAAATCTAGTAGAGTGTAAAGTAACAAGTATCCCCAAAAGTAATACTCAATTAAAGTACAGATAGTTGAAAGTACTACTTGTGTTACGGTATTTAACAACGTACTGATACATGTCCACCATCATCATTTCTTCATCATTGTCTTCAAACACACACTTACTTTGAAAACTCCAACTTCCAGTCACACAAGCAGTTTTTATGTCTTCTGACATTTAATTCCTTGTTTTTTAACCAGTTTTTAAAGTTTAGTTTGTCTTCTCGATCCTGTGAAAGAAATTGCTTCACATTTAAGTCTTAATTTTTTTGATTTAAAAATGAAATCAAAAAGCCACTCAAATTATTATTATCATTATGATTATTACTCATCTGCATTGATAGATGTGGGTAGTCCTGCCCTAGAGCTTTAGAGATCGATTAGGTGCTGTCAGTAAAGACTATCACACTTATTTTAATTATTTTTTTTGCACAGAGCTAGAAAGACTAATTTGTCAAGGCTGGGTGAAGTGAAGTAAGGATACCTGTATATCCAAACAGTTCTCCTGTAGCACTTCTTTATTAAAGATCTTGAAATAAAAAATATTCTAAATCTATAACCATATAGAAGTGGTGATATACCCATATAATCCTGAGCTTGCAAAAACTCCCAAGTACATTCCTTATCTCAAACATCTGAAGGTATTTTAATCTCACTCCTGGACCTGCACATTATCATTCATTTCTGGCTGATGATCCCTCACCATATGCATATTTTTCAAAAGGGGGAGGATTAGAAGCTCTGCAGCAGCAAAGCAATAGGTTGACCGATTTATCGCTTTTCGCTCACCCTCTACAAATTGTGAGCAGATGGTGAGACGTCGCTAAAAATGAGACTGCTAACAAATATGCAGGTAGCGTTCCGGATGTGTCCTGGGTGGTTGCCACTGTGTCGTCTGCTGTGCTCCTCTTTTGTTCTTTTGCCTCTGAGTGAAACAAGATGGACAATGAATTATCCAGAAAACAGAAAAGCATAGTGTGAAAAGTGGGACCTAAACATGTCTGTTTGTAACTGTAAGAGAAATGGTTTGGTTTTTTTCCTGAAGTGAGGAGTTTGTTTCCAAGATTCTGCTGTAAAATAGTCTTTTTTTCTCTCTCTGTGGATATTATTTATCACATTACATAAATAAGGCAAAACAAAATCATTTGTATTTCTGGAGGTCAAAAAAGACATAAAAGCATATCTTTCTACTTCTCTGCAGCATGTGGGAATATAAAAGTGAGGCTATTATCACAGTTGGCTGGAAAATGCACGGCTGTCTGGAAAATCATCAAATGCATCCATCCATCCATCCGAGTGGATGTGTCTGAGGACAATCCACTCTGGATTCCCATGGAAGAGAGTGGATGGGTGATACAAAAAAATGAGACGCACAACTCTCCACAGATCTCATTAGAGTGGTCATAACATGGCAACAATAGTAGAAAGCGTATTCATCAGACTTGTTTTCTTATACACTCTGAAAGCCTCACCATACTGCAAAACCTCTACTCTGGGTCAGAGCACCTTCTGTGTGTGTGTGGTGTGTGTGCAAGACTTTTTTTCTGCTAACATATTTTGCTGGTTCCAAACATTCATTAGTGTGTATTATTGTGTCACTTATGGAAACGAAATGTTTAATGTTTTATTTTTTTTTTTTTTTTACTTAAAGACACTTTTTTTAGTTATTTCTATTTATGCAGTTTCACTTCAGGTAATAAAGTCACACTTTGATCTAAAACAGCTTAAATTTGTTACAGATGAGTCAGTAACCTGATCGAAGCTGTAGTAAATCCACCCAATGACAAAAGCGCATCCATCTGCACTGTGAGTTAATTCCAGTTATTGCAGGAGTGCACATTTGAAAAAAAGAACAAACAAAAAACACATTTGTTCTGCTGTTTGCCAGTGCTGATATCACTCTGATGTGTATACTCCATATTAATGAACCGTTCTATCACACTAAAACTGATTATCACAGCACTGCATTTATTACAGACACCAGTTGTAAAGGCAGCATAATGACTGGGTAATTATGAGCTGTGAATTAAAATATAGACTTCCATCATCCCTATGTAAAATTGTCAACAACAATATTCTATGTCTGTAAGTGAGCTTTAACAGCTTTTTATCTCTACATTGTGCCCTTTTCTAACTGTAATTTCTGGTGAAAAATTTGAACCAAAGGGAATGTTAAACCTACTGTATACTTTCATATCCATTTGTTTTCTGACTTGTTTCTCTTTGGTAACAATAATATCTACACTGATAGCCAAAGTTCCCTAAATACAATAAATTGGGGGCAATGAAGATAGTGAAATTCAGAGTATTCATGTCATCACGATGTGGGTTGTAGGAAAAGAGAAGAAAAAACCCACTTTTTAACTAGTGATGACTGCTGAGTTGGCTATAAATCATATTGGACAGAAGTATTTGATTATTACCACAGACCAAACAGCACATGTAGCATGTATATTATAATGTCTAACAGGAGCACTAAACTGTCTGTCGTGCACTTTGTCTATAGTGAACAGTTCATTGTTTGATGGAAAAATGCTTGTGGTGGTGAACTGCATACATCAAAATCATTAAAGACGATATGAAACAGAACAACCCTTGACTGGTTTGATGTCCACCAAGCAACAACAGAGGCAGATTTGGTATGTAAAATAAAATAAAAAAATTTGTATGTAAAAAAAAAAAAAAAAAAAAAAACTGGTTATGGTCAGAATGTATACTGGATGTCAGCATTTGTTCTCCTGAAAAGATTACATTTATTATTATTATTGTATAATAAATGTCATAAAGATTGTAAATTAAAATGAATATTACTTAAACACAATATAATAGATATATACAATACTGGTGAATAATAGTAGAACGGTCTCAAAATTGTGCTTTGGTATCTACAGGAGCGGCACTTTACCATGAGATGTTGTGTGGATTTGTATTTGGCTGAAGCTTTGTCTGGTTGGGTTGATGAGTATTCAAGAAATAGCAACACAGACGATGTATAAAAAACCCATAAGCCCCTCACCATCTTTGAACAGAAATTTTAGGGCAAAAAGTGAGTTGGATAATATCTGCAGTAGTTTTCCTCATGTTGGGAAGCGGTTACTACCAGCCATAAGCAGTGTGACACATACCTTCCTGCTGTGATCCACACCAGTGGTTCCCAACTTTTTGTGCCCAGGCACAACCAAAAGACAAGTACAAATCTGAAGACACACCTGTGCAAAATAGCCTTTATAACACCTGTTATCACACATATCATGTACAATTTCACTGGAGCCAAGGGCGACCGTTCAGAAAGCGCTCCATTTTCCCTCTCGCTGTTTCTTATAATTCCTGCCTACGCCGCAACCGAAGGAACAGCAAAATATTGCATTCTCTCTCTTTTTAGGTTTAAACTTGCTTCTGTATTATGAAAAGAGTGCTAACAAAGAAGTAAATTAAAATATAATTACTTTGTGTAGTTGTATATGCAATAATAATGTATGTGTCGAGTGTTTTTATAATGTCATGGCGTCCCACACATGAAAAAGGAGAAGAACTTAAAACAGACTCAGGATTTCACTCATTCTTACTTTTATTCTTTCCAGTGACAAGAAGGTGAAAAACCTTTGAACACAAGTAAGTACAAATAAACACAATTTCAGGTAAGTACTTTTAATTTGGTAAAAGTATATTTTAAACTGGTTTTAATTAACTCTATGCAGTTAAGTAATCTGTAAAATTAGGCATTAACCAAAACTAGGTCTACTTTTATAACCTGAAACATTAAAGATATTACAATTTCAATTGTATTGAACAATTTCCAAACAAAAAACATTTTTATATTATACTCTTTAACCTAACCCATCTAACCAATACATACATTTGATATGTTCACTCTGAATTTTATTAAATAGAAATTTGCTATATTTAAAATACTAACTTATTTTAGCCCTTAAATACATGAACAAGGTTTTAAGCAAATTTTCTCATATAAACAACTTAATTAACCCAGAAAATGAAATGAGCAAATTAATTATAAAATGATGAGTTCACATTTAACAGTCAAGTCCTTATGAGCTCACCAGTAGCCCTTCAATTGGTTTCAGTCCTTTTACTATGCGTATTGTGCAGTGCACGTTTTTCTCAGCTCCGTTGTGCACAGCCAAAGGCCGTTTATAGGGTGACTTTCTCATCATGCACCCAGCATTACCCGCTAGGAGTACTCAGGCAGATCGCCGCAACAGCATGGTTGTCACAAAAATCCCATGGCACACCTGGGCTTGCCTCAAGGCACACCTGTGTGCCACGGCACACCATTTGGGAATCACTGCACTATACACAACATGTCCCCTCAATATGTGTTATTATTGTTATAGACTAAATATATTATGTTGCAGTAACAGCCTTTTTCAAAAAACCAGAAAAACATCATTAGTTTTTTTTTTAATTTTATACAACCCACTCCGCAAAAACAGACCAATAGCATGCCTTAACCCTTTCTTTAAACACTCACAAACACTCAGCTTTCAAAACAGACCAATACAATTTAAAAACATGAACAATCTTTCATTTCACCCCCACTAAAAGCAATATCAGCTTTTAAAAACTTTGTGAGCTGCTGTGTAATATGACAGCCTTGTGAGGATATCACAGCGGTGAAGGTAGCTAACTCCAAGCAGTGCGTAATAGATGTCAGATGACTTGAAGCTCAGTGAAATAACCCAACACTTGTGAAGCTGTTGAGCCACAAATCTTGCTATGGAGTATTCATTGTGTGGATTGGTATTCTCAAAACTGATTGACTTTCAACATCTGTCCAATAAATTCAGCAGAAACATCTTTTTTTGGTAGATGTGAATTATTTTTTTAGGATTTTATTAAATCTTAGAAAATTATTTATTTAAAAAATAATTTTAAAATAATGTATTGAAATAAGCATGGCAAGTATTGTGTCACTAACTCCGACATATACAAATATATATACATATACATATATATATATATATATATATATATATATATATATATATATATATATATATACATATATATATATATATATATATATACACTTGTACAATCAACAATATGTCTTGCCACTTTTTAATATCACAATACCTTGTCTCATGATACATTGTCCCATTCTTAGTCTAGACTTTAGCTGGGTTTATGAGCAGTGTTTGTGAGACTAGGTCTTGCCTTGTCTATTTTACACACCAGTAATAGCAATGATCTGTGCCTACCTTCAAATGTTGTTTAGGTCCAGGACATACTAGTAAAAACCAAAGTCAAGTTCAAACATGAAAACGTAAACATTGTCAAATGCCTTCTAAGTTAACATGTTTCGACACTTGTTCTGTTCCTATGACTGTTTAAAATATGCATAGCTTAGTCATGTTATGTTAAATACCAACACACGTCTTTGGTTACATGTTTGTGAAAATGTTACTCCACATTCTTTACAAACCTGGTAATAGTACAGAGGGGTATTCCATAAAGCGGGTTTTGTTCAAACTCTGAGTATGTTTGGGCTCAAATGAGGCAAACTCTGAGTATTCCATTCCTTAATGCAAGGAATGTTTTTCTCTGAGTATGTTACCATGACAACATTAAACTAAACCTGCTCCCTGGCAGGTTTTATCAAAGAAACCCTGGGTTTCTACCTGGCTCCGCCCACCTGAACACCACTTCAGAACACTTTAATGTACCTTGACACTTTTCTCTGACACACATTAGTAGCATCACATACCACAGACGTGCTCACATCAATACTAATACGTTGTTTTACGTTTTTATTTTTATTTTTTTTGCAAACGGTAGTTTTCTTTATAACATTTTGGATGCAGAGCATTAAGCGGAAGACACTGAGAGGTTGAACAGGTTCATATTCCTCAAACACCGACTTATTTCATCCATCAGAGTGAATAAATCACTCTCTTCCGGGTGGTTACCATGGTAGTTTGTGTAACCTTTGATTCATTGATGATGGGTTTTTATTGCGCGTGTGCACGTAAGTAACCCAAGGTTTCCATAATCAGGGTTGATTGACCCACTTCATACCAGCTGTAATGGAATCCGATACCCAGAGTTTCCCGTCACGGGATATGTTGACCCAAAGTTTATGGATAGACTCAGCGTTTGTTAACCATCCTTTATGGAATACACCCCAGGTCAAATCCTACACTCAACCCTCTGCTTCTTGTTTATAGCCTTGTATCACTGAATCCACCAGAATCCAGGAGAAATTGTACCATTTGGCTTTAGCAGCTACTGTTCAGAGGAAAATGTACCATTGGCAATGGGATCATTAGTATACACCAGCCTTGTGTCAAAATGCTGACAAAATCCCTCGTGCAAGGAAATGCAACAAAGGTCAAAGGCCCAGTTGCTAGACTTCTGAAAAACAGGAAAAATAATGTATAAGTTTTCCAACACTTGAAAACAATTAATGACTCTAACTGATCAAGCATTAAGAGGTTTATTGTAGTATACATCGCAGTACAGGACAAATAACTTTTTAGTTTTCAAGTTTCATTCACTAGACCAGTGTAAAAACAAACTTAAAATAGAATAATGATAAAAAAAACAACAACAATAGGAACAAATATAAATGTCGTCAGTCATATTGTGTCCTAATACACCAGCTGGCCGTAAAGGCTCAAACATACTTGGGCGGACACGCGGAGTCACCGCAAATTCCTTGCGGAGTCCGCCACGTCAATTAAATGCAAAGCTCAGATTTTACTTCCACAAGGACTTTTCCGCGTAATTGGTGTCACACAAAACACTGCTTGGCATTATATCGACCCACATTAAATGTAACACCGACCTGTGAAACAGAGCACGAGAGATGAACACGAGCTTAGAAGAGAGATTAGCAGATGAGCTACGGCAATTGCGACACCTTTAAAACATGTCCCAGGAGAATAAGGACTACAGAGAAGGGCTAAGAATCATGGGAAATTTAGGATTTAGAGTCCGTTGTGCACGGGGTCCGCCCGATTACGTTTGAGCCTTAACACTGTTTGACGTGCTTTCAGTTTTTGCTGCCTTGCGTGTGTGTGGCTTATTGTCTGCCAAAGGTTAAAGTTAACTTGGTGCCATTCTGTGCGTTAGACAGGGGCTTTATGAGAATTGAAGGTTGAAGGTCCTTGACTAAAATTGGGTTTCAGAATAGAGACACAAAGTGTAGACGGCTGTCCTTTTCATGAGCCTTTGCTAATGTCACATTCTGGCAAACTTGGCAGAGAGCATGCATGCTAGGAGGCGGAGGCAACTGGGGAGAAGCCATGAATGCAAATACCATCAGAGGAAAAGTAACAGACATGGCAAAAAGGCAAAATCTGACATGCATTGGTTTCCAAAGGGAATCGTGCAGCCAAAGATACACACAGAGAAACTACAGCTACTATTGGAAACACTGCTTGCTTGTTTAACACATGATATCTTGTTTTTAACTGCAGGCATTTTACAGCTTGGAGCTGTTGCTTGCTTCTGTCCTTTCACCTTCTTTTTCATCCCCTACCTGCCAGTCATCTGAAGCTCAATAAAAGCCCATCTGACCACTTGTCACACACACACACACACACACACACACACACACACACACACACACACAAGCACAAAGACTCTGACGGGGTCACTGATGTTAGAGAAAAACAGACCCAGAAGTGGATTTTTTCACTTGAATTGTCAGAAGCTGGGTGTTTTAATAAATCCTGCCTAATAAAAGGCCACGGTTCTTTCTGTGAAGTGGCTTCACCCGTGATGCTCAGATGGGGTGCTCGCCGGTGAACCTTGTCTGCCAGAACAGGCTTCTCTGAGATAAAAAGCACCTGGCAGGTCTCCACAGTATAAAGAACCAAGCAATAAAGAATTGGAACCAGGTTTAGGTATTATTGCTACAGCTATGAGATTGTTAAAGTAAAATTAAAAATAGGCATAACCCAATTAACAATTGATGTATATTCAGGACTTGAACTCCTGAGGCTCTCAAGTCCTTTCATTTGTTCTTTTTCCATGGTGTAATCAAGTGGTTATCAAAGCTATACAGGAGATACCTATTTATATCCTATTAATATTCAAACATTCAACAATTAATGAAATAATCAGGTTATACTCCAGTATTTGGAATATAAATAGAGACTGTGTTTTGCTCCTCAGTGCTGTAAGAGGTTTAGGCTAGGCACATGTCAAACTTTGTTCAGGAGAAAGCAGAGTCATGCACTGGTCCTAAGGTAAAATTGTGGGAGGGGTTTTTCAGCCTCTAAACAGAGACCTCCTCCTCCTCAGCCAAACTCGCATGGACAGAGAATATATAGGCCTTTACACTTGTAGGTATCTTTTTAAACTCTCCTCCATTTAAAAAAAATAAAACAACGTACAAACATTATCTTTTTGATATAAAATTCTATCCACACAAAACCGCATAAATCAGAATCAACTTTATTTGTCATTGCACATGTTATAGAGCAACGAAATTTCGAAGCATCTTTCTGCATAACATCAGGTGATAAATGAGACAGCCTTGGGGAGCCGAGGCTGTCTTTGGGAGCCAAGAGATAAGCGATTTGTTTTCGATTCAGGTTCCGATAGCCTTTGCTCCCAGCAATAATCCAATGAGGTGGCCTTTTTTTTTTTAACCAGCAAGGTACCAATGTTCCAAAAGCAGCTTCTGCTTACGTTCTGGCCTACATTCGTCCAATTTTCACAAAAAAATTGCTATATAAGAGAGCTTGTGCTTTAGTTTCTTTTTGATGATGTTTCTAGTGAGCAATTGTACCCTAACTTTCATAGTATCTATTCTGTATATGTATACGATCTGTAGTTTGTTAGTTTAGATGTGCATTCATCCTGCTTCATCCTGTTGCTATGGTGTTGCTAAGGACACTAAAGACTCAAATATACTTGGGCGGACACCCGCAAAACACACCAATTAAATAGAAAGCTCAGATTTTACGACCCGCTCTGACTCCTCCGTGTAGTTGATGTCACACAAAACATTAAATGTGGTGAGACAGAGCAGGAGAGATGAACATGAGCTTAGAGGAGAGACTGACAGATGAGCTATGGCAGTACCAACACCTTTAAAAACTCAGGAGAACAAGGACTACAGAGATAGTACTAAGAATTGTGGGAAATGTAGGGTTTTAATGGAAACTACTATGCGGCAGTATAGTATGTAAGCTCTGAGGAATGTGGAGAGTCCACACTGAGTCTGTTGTGCGCGGGCTCCGCCCGAGTATGTTTGAGCCTTTCGAAAGCACCAAGTGATGATGAAATACGAACCATGTTTTAGTATTTAAAACCATACTAATTACAATAATTATGTATTTATTGTATATATTTTTTTATCATTATTATTATTTATATTAATTTACATTTGAAAAATTTCCACCACCTTGGGGCTAAAGTGTAGTTTAAACGTGTTACTGATGTAAAAATGTAAATGAAATTAAAAAATTCATTAAAAAACAGGACGTTAATCATTATAAACTCAACGTGCCTTCACTTAAAAACAATGATTATTTTTAGATTAATAATATAAGAAAAATATTTATTAAACAGGCACTAAAAATTTAAAATAGAAGGATTTTTATTTGTCATCATGTTCATGATGAAAGAACATCCCCAAGTTGCCCGATAAGATCTTAAAGAATGAATAGAGTAAAGAATAATAGTTTCAATCAATAGAGATAGAAAAAAAAAATAAAAATAGAAAAACACCATCCTTCTATTAATACATTTTCCGATCCGCTTGCTCATTTTTTTAAGGTCGCTGGGGTCTGCTGGTGCCTATCTACAGCTCTCATTGGTGTTAGGTGGGTGAACACCCTGGACAGGGCGCCAGTCTATAAAAACACCACAAATATAATATACCACCATTTTATGATAATCTCAGAGACCTCAACAGCTGAAGTTTCAGGTCTGTATCTCCTGTAGAGGACTTTGTTCTTTGTCATTTCTGAACGATAAAACTATTGATATATAGAGCAATAGATGAATCTATCTATACAGTAGATATCGCATGTTTTTATCCCATATTAGAATGATGTAGACTGATAGCAGGTTATTTTAGGGGATAGTCCTGGCACTTTAACTAATTCTACTTGAAGCACTGGACATTACAACATTAAAAAAGACCATCAAAAGATCTGAATATCCAAAAGTTCCATTACGTTATCACTATGATATGAGCAGATTGCAAGAGAAAGAGGAGTCAACTCTGTCATCACACATTATATATTACATGTAATATACTGTACATATTAATGTGTGAAGTACAGGTACAAGTTCTCATTGAAACAGATTTTGTTTTATCTTGTATTTCTATAAATGTCTTCAGATTTATTTTATGAAAAAATCTAAAAAATAAAAAAATAACTTCATTTTTTTTTCCCAGAAGCCGACCATTAAGAAATATTGGTGATAGGTAGATTGCTACATTGCAATACATTTCATTCACAGTATGACTTTATCTTAAAATGAACAAAACAAAGGGTAAGGATGTGGTAGGAAGAAAAACTTAATTTGACAGTAAAGTCTACCACAAATAATATTTTGTGAAAGATGCTATCATGACAAAACCAACCCTGCACTACCAGCTAGAAATAGAAAATATAACATTGGCTTGTTTGAACAAATCTATTAATATAAGAATGAGATCACTAAATATCTACAAGCCGCAGTATTGCTGTTAGACAAAATGTTTGTAATCATCCTCCCATATCCAAACTGGCATGAACTAAGGAAATACCAAGAATACAAGTGCCATTTTAAACAACCCATAGAGCAGCTCAGCTTTTCCCCAAAACATATAGAGAGCAAATCTAGTGCCTTAGAAGAGTCCAGTCACAGTGAGCAAAATAGTCTTTCAAAAGGAGCAGGATGATAGTGACCAGCACTCTGTGCAATTTTCCATACTAAAGCTGAGGTAAATGCAAGATGACTGGGTGGTGTGGGAAAGAGGAGAAGAGAAGGTCAATAAAGAGTGACAGAGAAGTGCAAGAAAAGCACAGAAGTTATTAGGTTTGGTCAGAAAAGAACAAATGCACAAAAAATATGTATAATATATATATAATATATATTATTTATATCTATATATATATATATATATATTTGCTCATGGTCCATTTTCCTGCTTTACATTGAATCTTGACTTGCAGCAGTATACAAAATTATTTGTGTTTTTTGTGTGATTTTTAATGATAAGGTCACTTCAAACAATTCCTCAGCACACTTCATATCATACATTATATATTAACTAAAACATGTCTTTACTTATGTTTGTACTTTTTCAAAAGTAGTCTTGAACACACAAATAAATGAACAACAAAAGTGATGCCTGGAAATACAGTAAACAACATGTACATGAAGACTTCAGTGTTTTTTTCACACAGGATATTGTCTAGGAATGAGGATATACTGTGTCTGATAAAAAATAAACATTTCAGTCACTTGGAAAAAGATTATATGGTGAACACAATTGATCTATGGGAAAACACATTTGTTTTCCATTTATTTTAAATGTATTTGTAAATTGTAATTTTTTTTTTTTTTCTTTTCTTACAACAGAATCCAGCAATATTTGGCCTTTGTATCTCAAAGCCCTTCTGTTCTTTCACAGTGTTCTCTTTTTTTCTAATTGCGAAGATCAAATATGTTTGTTTTTTGCGTGATTTTTTTTTTTTTTTGTTCTTGCCATGAAGCAATGTTTTTGTCTTTACTGAATCTAGAATAACCATGTATTCTAAGTGGGCAGAACTTTGCCACTAGATGTAGCTGAAGTACCCAGGTATTACTCAGGTGCCCTTGATGCTACTTCTGCATTTTTTTTACTTCTTCACAGCAGCACTGCAAAGCTGCAGCTGTGGAAGAAGCTTTTATTAATCAAAAGACAGCACAAACTTTTTTTTTAGAAAAAAAAAAAAAGATTTGGAAATTTTCTGCATATGTTCTTACGGACCTTATGTTAGAAATCATATTTTTCAGGGACAACTGACTTTCTTTTCCTTGGTAGACATATCTGCAAGATTTTGTCCATACACTACTGAAAGACATTTTTATGCTTTTCCTGTGGCTCCTTCATTACTTTCATCCATCTGCATAATTCCACTAAGCACCGATTGCAAGAAGAAATACTGGCAGCTGATGCCAAAGGTTAGTGCACTGATTGTGCCATGTTTTCTTTATTCAAATCTCTCCTTGCTCTCCAAATGTAACATCAAGGGGTGGGATGATACAATCTGACATATGACCTGACCTGATTTCACATAGATCTTGACCTCCAGCTCCAGCATCAGGCTCTCATGCACCACATGTAACTTAAATAGCGACACTTGCCTGAAGCTCCCTCCAGAGGCAAAGAGCTTGGTTGGCACTCTGAAACTACATATGACAAGAAGGAAAGGGTAGGAAAAAAAGAATTTTCCCCAGAGTAAAGAATGTTTGTCAGAAAGATGATGGGTAAAGAAAAGGGGTCAGTAAGAAAAAAGATTCCATTTCATTCATGTATTTGTCATTTTGGTATTCTGTTTTAATGCTGGTTTTGTTCTTAAAAGCAATGACCTTGGATGGGTGGGTAAGGACACAAGTAAGTAAGCAGTGGTACTCTGAGGAAATAAACATTCAGTAATTAGAGTTAGACCAAACACAGAGTAGCACATTTCAGAGAAAGCACTTTGACTTCTTAAACTGAATCTAAAATCAGAACGGGTGGGGGGTTGGGATATCGGGTGGTAGGTCTGGCCCGGGGGGGGTACTGTTAAAAAAGGCCAGCTGAATGAGTTATTATCAGACTTAAACTTCAGTTGTTATGATTGTTAGATATTCCGTCTAAGCCTTTCTTAATGTTCTGGTTAATGGCGTTGCCTTTAGCAGTGTTATATGGCTAATTCATTGCTGAACGTGCCAAAGGGACAATCCAATGTAAAGACTATGGCAAATTATAAAAACATGTTGTAAAAACTTAATAACAGCAGAAGTAGCATATCAGGTGGCTAGTCTAGGAAACACTAGTTATTGTTGATGCCAACAGTGTAATGAATTGAACCGTCTATCCTTAACAATAACTCTAACTAGGGAGTTGTAACGATTCACTCAACTCCCGATACGATTCGATTCACGATACAATTTTCTCACGATTTATTTTACAAAATGGGACTGTCGACAATTGATGATTGGAAAATATTCCTTTCTTTTACAGGGGAAAAAAAACTAGAAACTACTGTACTATTTTCCTTTTATTTTTCATTGTCAAAAACATCCCTTGATAAACTATTCAAAACGATGCAATTTAACTAAAATAAATCGTGAATGAAATAAATAAAGGAAAACACAAATGAAGAAGAAACCTATTCATTTAAATTCTGTTTCTATAGTAAACAATGCAAAACAGCATAATAGTTGTTTTTCTTTTTAAAAGTGCAACTGAAATGTATTTTGTGCCTTAACAGTTGGACTTAAAAAAAAAAAAAACAGTCTGCATTGTATTTACGTCAGATATTTGTTTGAATCAGCAGAGGGCGCTGGTAGCCCAGTGGTCGGTTGGGATGCAGCTATTCTGTGCAGCGAAGAAGAGATGCTATGCTAGCAGACAGAGCTAATAGAAAAACGTGACTTTTACAGATATTCATGTAATATTACAGATATTCTTTCAGTGCTAAAGGGGTAAGGAATCATTTATGAATATGTGTTAAGAGTAGAAGGCGGCCAGAAAGAAAGCAGTAGCAGATTCTGCCTGCCGCCTCAGCATTTGAACAAGAGAAGGATAAATATATAGCGCCCTCTGCTGTAAAAAAAAAGTACTGCGATTCAATTTTCAGAGAATCGATGTGAACCGTGATACCTATAAATCGATTTTTAACTGCCTTATGATTAATCGTTACATCCCTAACTCAAACACAATGTACAGACACAGGTAGGCATGAGAGGCATTCGAAGGCATCTATGGATCTTTAGTAAGATGGCTGATAGTGATAAGTCCTGCGCTGAGATGCAAATCCCATTTCTCATTTCCTGGTAAGTGCAACGTCAAAACCCTTCCACTGAAATGTTCCTGGTCTTCTTAGCAACAAGCATCAAAGAAAATGGATGACACATAACTAAAATGTCAGACTAAAGTGGAGTGGAGTGGAAGTGGAGAGGGTGGACTCATATAAGTACCTCAGGGTCCACATTAGAGTGTGGATTGGGCTGCACTCTAATGTCATCCAAGTCTGACCTCAACCCTACAAAGCAAAACAGAACCCCACAGGCATTCAAAAATTTAGGTCCAAGCCTAATTTTCTCCTCATACAAATGACATGTTTGTGTTGTTTTAGTGGTAACTTTTATTAACAACTGTTAATGTCAACACAACAGATCAGCGTAAGGAGCAACAAGTGAATGTGCAGTGCTTCCAAGAGACCCAGTAGATCTATTTATATGATCCAGGTATTAAAACTAAGGATAATCAATTTTCTTGAAGAAAGATGAAAAATGTATCTCTCAGCAGTGGATTGATTCAAGGCTGTCCTCTGCTCGACGGTCCTGCCGGAAGCACTGAACGTGCAGTCACTGCTGCTGGCACAAATGCCAAGAACGCTGCGCTCAAGGACGTGTGTTACTGAACCTTACCTGAACTGGGGGGAAGTGGCCTGGGAGTCATTGACAGACCGGCCGACTTCATGCCCGGAGTGGGGAGCCAGCCAGCTAGCCGGCAACACAGGTTTCATGTCCCTTGATGAAAACAACTGTATTTTATGTTGCTTTGGACCATAATAATAAGGGGTCTGTTCTCCCCTGGACTTAAGAGCTTTTTTGCGCGCCTGCAGTTATGCGCTTCTCTCCTACGTGTATTCTCTGGGCCAGGCTACTGACACGCACACCGCACATACGGAGCCAAAAAGCGTTTATGTGTAAATGAAGGGGCTGAAGGAAAGGAGCGGTGATGTCATTTGTTTGGGCTGTCTAGAATTCACGGAACATGTTTTCCCAATGCTCGTAAATGTCATTGAATCTGTGAAAATAATAAAGTTCACTTTAATTTGAAACGCATTCATTGATAAACAATATAACAGGTTGATTTGATCAGATCATTGATCAGATTACTGCAGTGTGACTAAGGATCGGCCTCATTCTTCTGTCTGAGTCACAGTTAAAATCTCTCCTTCATCATCATCATCATCATCATCATCATCATCATCATCATCCATCATCATCGCTGTAAAGTGTAACTGAGTTAGATGCTGGAGACATGAGGAAATAACCTGGCCGCAGAGCGTCCTGCTTTAATACAGAGGGATGTTTGCAGTGAAACACAATTATTGGCTTCCATAATACGCAGTTTTAAATATAAATGAGCTGAGCCTCATTAAAATATGTGTGGGAACAGTTTCTAGTCCATCCTCATCTGCATATGACAGTTTGTTTCACTCTGTAGTGGATAAAACTGTGCCTTTACGTTGGACATAGTATGAAAATAGTTAATCACTGTGACTAATGTGGACAGAAGTCTGGAGGAGTAAGAGGAAAAGGACTTACACACACCGGAGAATGCACGTATAGCCAGATTTGAATGGGAACACCCACATTTCAGGGCTGCTCCACCCACAGTGCATAACTGGGATGAAGGCATGCGCGACTGGCTTAATTACAGGGGGAGAAAAGCACACAGCTAAAAACAGCACCGCTGCGCAGCTTTTTGGACTTACGCGCATAGGAGAATAGAGCCCATAGTTATCATTAACTTGAACCCTAAAGTAGCCTACAGTAAAATAAGTACAGCAGTAAAGTGATTTTACAGCATGTAGTGATTTTAATGCAAACAGGTCATTGATACAATAAAATATGGCTGACCCACCACCCCAACCAAGCTCCAAAATCCCTTATATTTTAAGACAAGTGTACAGGAAATCTAAAATAACCACTTGTCAACCACTTACTAAATACAATTAGGTGACTACCTTTGATGATTTTGAAATGCTGTGAACATTCCTACTAAGGCTGGGTGATATGGACCAACACTCATATCTCAATATTTTTTTTTTCTCAAAATGGTAATATGATATAAATCTTGATCATTTTATTTCAAATGAAGTCTGAACAGAAAGAGAATTATGGGTTACATTTGCTGATGCAAAATGCCACACAGGCTCATTATTTAACAAACACTTCACAATATGCAACACTTTTGTCTTTTTCACCTGTAAGGGACAGCACGTGTGAGTGAGTTCTGTAGTGTAGCTTGTTATGGGGAAGGTCTGGGTTAGGATGAACTCAGAAATCCATCTAACTGAGCTTTACATTCTGTTCTGAGAAGTAGTAAAGCAGCAACTCATAAAACTAGTATTTTATACAAAATACAGTACAATATACATTGATATATGCAATATTGTAGATTTCTATTTTGCCAAAATAGAAAACTTGATACATCTTGAATCTCGATATATTGCCCAACCCTAATTCCTAAATTATAATACAGCCTAAATTCATAACATAAATGGGTATATGAAGCACATGTGTTTATTTAATATACTTACAGTTCATATACAAGTCAACACATTGCATATTTACTGTTATTTTTTTGTTGCTTGTCTTCAAGTTAGACATTGACATTTATTTTTGTTAATTTTTTCTTAGAGTTTCTCATGCTCACTCGTGGTTCTCTGGTATTCATTAATGACTTATTAGACACGCGTTTTTTTGCAGACTTTACATTCTTTAACTCTTTTGAAGAAGTGTATTTTGTGGCGCTTGTGATTTAAATCTCAGTTACTAATCTTACAGAACTGTGCCCCATCCTGCTGCTCTTTAGGAAAGTAAACTGTCACATTTTTCAAGGTATATACACAAGTTCTTTGGGTTTTTTTTTGCTGGAGCGTCTTCTTACAATCATCCATCTCTCTTCTGAGTTGTTTCCAGGTTTGTTCCTGCTGCCAGCACTAATCTCGCGAGAACTGCCACCCAGGCCATTTCAGGTGGTCGTTCTCGCGAGGCTAGTGACAGCTAAGTTTAGAGAGACAGAGAAATGTTTTTTATTTATTTATCTTTTATTTCATTACAATTAAATATGGGATATTTACCTGAAAATACTAATGCGGGACGATGGCGGCAAAAAGGGGTAAAATACGGGAGTTTCCCAGCCAAATCGGGATTCTTGTAGGTGTGTTTATTCCTCCTTTCTTTTTATCTTTCTCAAGGCTACAACCCACAGGTCCACTGGGGAAATTCCTGGAGTCTCTGTATGCCAGTCCATCCTTGCCCAAACTTGACCACCAGTTTTAATATTTGTCCGAACCTGAACCCGTCGGGTATCATCGGGCTTTGGTCGGGTATCCATCCTCTAGCCCTCATTAACAATAAACTGGACTGGTGGAGCAACACTGAGGCTGTCAGGATAGGACAGATCAGGCTGTTTGACCTAATCAGGCTCAAATCCTTTAATTTTGCAGCAGAGTCTTGAAGTTCTTCCAGTGCACTGCTATATGCAGTTGTGCACTGGGGGATACCATCAATGCTGGTAAGCAAACAAAATCAATAAACTGGTGAGGAAATCCCGCTCTGTTGGACTGGACCTGGACTCCAAAGAGGCAGTAGCTGAGAGGATGGCAAGAGACAAAATTCTAGAGATTTTGGACAACTTCTCTCAGCCTCTCTATGAAGAGCTGTGGAACATGAGCAGCTTCTTCAGCCAACACATCATCCCACCACAGTGCTCGACAGAATGCTTCAGTCATTCCTTTATGCCCACTGCATCAGACTGTTTATCTCATTAAACTGCCACACACACTGACCCCCCCAACCCAATTCTCTCAGTTGTCATTTGTTCATTTGTTGTTGTTTTTTTTTCTAATTGATGCCTGTACCACAGTTTTTTTACATTTTGCACCAGTATCTTTTGTTGGGGGCGCATGGTGGGTGGACACCTGGATCCTTTCTGTGTGGAGTTTGCATGTTCTCCCCGTGCCGCCTTTCCTTCGGGTACTTCGGCTTCCTCCCACAATCCAAAAAAACATGACTGTAAGGTTGATTGGGGTCTCTAAATTGCCAATAGGAGTGAATGTGAGTGAGTGGTTGTCCGTCTGTGTTGCCCTGCGATGGACTGGCATCCTGTCCAGGGTGTACCCCCGCCCAGCGCCCCATGAGACCCCCGCGATCCTGTAAAAACAGGAGCAAGTGGGTTTGAAAATGGATGGATGGATCTTTTGTTGGTATTTTTTGTTTTTTTTCTTACAATCTGCTCTTTTTTATTGTGTTGCAGCAACAAGTGGATTTCCCCGCTGGGGATCAATGAAGGTCTATTCTTCTCTTCTAAAATATATTTCACTATAGCTATAGAGAACTGGAAATATATAAATTGACGATTCAAGGACAGAGATCAAGGAAACACAACACAAACTCTTTATAAATAAATAGCAGTTTCCTACACAGAGTTACCAAGTTACACTTTATCGCTATATTAGTGACTTTTCAAAGGCCAATAGTGAAACATTTCTGAAAAGCGACAATCGACAAAGCTAGCAACTTTTCCAGTGGTCATTCAGTCACCATGACACAAACCAACCCCACCCCAGCCAATCTTGTGCACCTTCCCCAACCACCATCAGACATCATCAGGCTCCCTTTTCACTGTCTCCTAGCACATCGACCTCGTATCATATGAGGTTTTCCATGTCACAGGAGTGTCTTACTTGCAGCATCATTTTCATCACAGATTTCAAATGATGCTATCAATGATGATTTTAATTTGATGACCTCAAATGTGAAAAACTGAGTGTAAATGTTTCAAATATACTACAAGTGAATATAATGTTCATTTTAACCAGCATTCAGGCTGTAGAGAATCATTGGCTGATGGTAAAGTGATTATAGATTTATAATGCTTTCAAAAATGCTCTTTCTTTGCTGCAACAGTTGAATGTTAGGGTGAATAACCCAGTAAATGAATGTGCACACCTTCTACACTCGAGACAATTGGTAATTACTACCGTTAATCATCATTTGAGAGGACTGTTCAGTAGGTGTTGAATGTGCAAGCAAAGATGAATACTGTATGCTTTGAGCACACACCACACCCCCACACCCACACACACACACACACACACACACACACACACACACACCACACACACACACACACACACACACACACACACACACACACACACACACAACACACACACACTTCTATAAGCCTGACTCTTCTACAAGGACATAGGGCTGTGTACGTCATGCTATTTTATCATTCTTTAGAAGAGGGGCTCATTTGTTAGACACAGGTTGTGGATCCAACAGTAAATATAGTTCTTCTGTTACATTGTATCATTGTTTCAGTTTATCCATGTGTTTTATACTCAAGGTTCTTGAGCAGTTTTAATTGATTGTAGGAAAAAGTACGGAAAACCCCAGGAATTTAATTTGATATAATCCAAAGTCTGTAATAATTGCAAAGACGTTGACAATTTTTTAATCAAGGTTTCAAGTCTTATAAAAGGCCTATGTACTCATCAGCAAGGACAACATGAACTGTGCCTTCTACATAAAAAAATCAATCGTTGCCATGACATTTGTAATTTTTTAATTCTGAGTGACAGTAGTGAAGTAGATTTTATAAAAAAAACATTTCAAGATTGTCCCAAGGAATCTTCTCTTCCAAGTAAACCAACCTGCTTCAAAAAAACATGCTGTCAAGGTTCAAGGTTCAAGGTACTTTATTTTTCATTGCAACAAAATTTCATTTCAGTTTCATCCCGTCCAAGAAAAATGAAAAGACAATCATGTATGTTTTAGATGAAAAGTGGAAAATTAGAGGTAAGGAGAGGGGAAAAAGCTGATTTCAAACTATGCTCTTTTAGATGGGCATTGGGGGCGTAGGGGGGCACGTATGCAGCCGCATTGCTCGCCCATCCTGATGCCACTACGTGGGACGGAGGGGGGGAGGGGTCCCAAGAAGGCGTTTAGTCATCATCCCGTTCGCTTCATTCTGTACAGTTCAGCCCGTCGCCAGATGACGTGAAACAATCTTGGGTAAACTGATTCATGTCATTGGCTACAAAAATTTGAGTATTAAAGGTGATAGAAACAATGTAGTAGTGTACTATATCAGAGGGACATTTGCTGTCCCTATCAGCTGGACTTTAGGATGCCACATCTTTCACTAAGATTCAGTCAGATTTATGGAAGACATTGGGCTTACATTATTTTGTTAAAGAAGGGTCGTATCATTGGATTTGGTAAATATGATGCAAAACATGTGCAATAAATATGTAAAAGAATAAAGGAGTACGTTTTGGTTTGAATATTTTTTTCTTCTCAGTAACGATCCCTGTAACCCATATTTCGTATAATTAGGTCTTTCAAAAACAGAGCAACAACAAGTCTAACCTCCTGTAAAAGAAAATCTATCACTCTAATTTTACATAGGGACAAGATGTAGAACCATTATTGTCATCAATACGTTGGAGATGATGAGATCATTGCTATTCCCACTTGGAGTTTGAAAACGAAACCATACAATCAGCATCAATTTTGTAATAGACCATTTATGTTATTTTTCTTATTGCTACCAAAGTGCAAAAACACAGATTGGTATCTGTAGGCTACCTGTATTTCTAACTTCTTCTTTTCCCCTTCTTATTCCAGAAAGGTGCTGAAGGAAGGTGTCCGCCTGTTTTGATAAGGCGTGGAAGGATTGTGCCCTTGCTAAAGCATGGAATTGGCTGACAAGTTCAACTTATCGTTGTTTAAAATCCTTGTCAGAAGTTAGAAGCCACAGGACGAGTTTCTACATGGGCACTTTGTCTTCTTATTATGTGATCAAAGAGATTAAGGACTCATGTTGTAATCTGGAATTATGCAAAATGATAGAATTATCAGTAATGTAGGTATAAGTCAGAAAGCATCAATTGTGAAGTATGACATTGTGGAAAATAAGACTTATACTAGCAAGCATGCACATTACAGAATTAAACACATAAGTTAGGTGTAGAGTAGTCCGACTAAAGTGTCAGGATGGTGGTAGGAAAGCAACAGCAGAAATCTTTTGCCTTTAGTGAGCTTTTATTTGCAGGTTTTTTTGTTTTTTTTTAAAGCAACACATATTCTCAAAATGGCATCTCAAAGCATCAACCTCTTGGTGTATGGCAGGCACATGTTTGTAGCAGCATGGCCTCCATGTCGCTCCTCTCCATGCAAACTCTCCTGGCTTTTAAAGCATGGCCATTGACCTTTCGCAAAAGCCCCGCCCCACGTGTTTACTTTTGTGATGTCCAACAAATCCTGAGTTGGTCTCATCTGGAATGGCTGGAAGAAACCAGTGCGTGTTAGTGAGTCTTTTTGGAGCAATACCGATATCAACACAATATCATCCAGTTATAAAGCAAAAAGGGTAAAATATGCTGTGAATGGATATATTCAACATATTAAAACAAACAAGGAAGGGGACATTACAACTATCAAAGCAATTCACAGAATGGCCGCAGCTCACAACTAACCTTTTTCAATTATTTTTACCTTGTTTACCGATATTTTTTATTCATAGTGTATTCTTTTATTTTTTTCAAACATGGACAACCTAAACTGCACTATTTTTTCTGCTGCTTGTGTCTGCAATTTTTGCGATTGTGTCGGGAAATACCTCCTTGGATTGAGATGAGCTGTAGCACTCTGTACTAATGCTATGCCAGCCTATGCAGACCCGACATCCCCAGTGACCTGAGGAGGAAACGACGGGGATGCCGCACAGGGGCAAAGTGCCCCGCGCAAGGAGGAAGAGATATCAGCCTGTCCTCCCATCCGTCATCTCAGGGAATGTTAGATCTATCTCCAAAAGCTGAACGAGCTAGCGCCACTAACCCGGCATGAGAAGGGCTTCCTGGAGGCGAGCCTGCTGATGTTTATGGAGTTGTGGCTCATCTCGCTAAAGGTATGTGGATGTATAGTTACGTCAACTTATTTAATCAAAATTAAATCAAATTCAACTTTAGACAAGATGAGATAACGTTAAAAACACATCATCCATACTACACATACACGCATACTGACACACACACATCCCTGAGATGTTTCTATAGTTTTATTGTCATTGTAGATCTTGCTCCAGTTTGTGTTTTCAGCTTTGGGAAGGGAAAGAATAAGACTCCCCCAGCCAATCTCGTGGTGTACTTGGTACACCGCTTCACCATTGTGGCCTGCTCTGAGCATGTCGGACCCTGTATACACAGTAACGGTTGCTCGGATGTATGATTGGACAATTATTGTTTGTGGGTGGGGTTTTGCAATAGGTCAATTACAGGAGTAGCTGCGCCTTTTTGTGGACCACTTCAAGAAAGGGGTGAAACCCACATTTACCTATTTACAAAACAAAGGTACCAAACTGTGAAATGAACATTAACTCAACACAATTAAATGACTTAAATAAACAAATGATATCAATCTACTTGCTAAATAATCATTACAAGTTACAAAGAAAATATCAATCAAAGATGAAAAAACCCCTTCAGTTGGTATGGCCCAGATATATCTCTGGTGACATCACCAACTCTGACCAGGCAGCAATTGATGGTCCTGCACACTAAACAAAAACATGTGAGTGTACATAAAAAACATCAAAAGGATAGTTAATAAGAAAGACAAATAAAGATGTTTTAATAAACTGTTGTGTTGCTTTACATTACTATGATTGGATGTAAACTATAAATGCTGACACAAACTAACCCAGGATATTAAGTGTTAGCAATATTATTAAAGCAAGAGTGAGTTAACACTAAATTCATAATATGCAAAATAATACGTGTCAATGTGGTGTATCTGCTCATCTACTTTGTCACACTAAGGACACTGCCTATTGCATGTCAACATTTTCCCTGCCAAATACCAGCAATAAATTGTCAACTAGATCCAAGCTTTCCCGCGACCTTGAAAACAGAACAATTGGTCAGAAAATGGATTTATGAATAGATCCAACTTTTTTCACCAAATGACACCAATCCTTTCTTCTCCCCCAGGTAGGATGTGTCTACCCAACACTACCAATATGGCCTACCTTGGCCCCCCAGGACAATTTTCCTGGACATACCTCGAAGTGTGCAATCACATCACTGCATTTAAGAGAGCACTTTGAAATAAAGTACCAATACTCTGTGAAAAGAATGCCTGATTGCTGATTTTTATTACATCAACTATTATTTCAAAAGATTCATATTAAAAGAAATTAACCTGAAGTGTGTGTGAGTGTATGAAAATTAATTCATAGCTTCTGACACTAAAACTGACTAAAACTAAAATAAAATCCATATTCCAGCCTTAACGCTTGCATTTCAAATTAGAATAATCCAGCTATATTTTTTCTAAAGTTAAATGGTGCAAAGCATCAGGCTTCCCCACATCGTAATTACCAAAAAGTTTAATCTATTACAGATCATAATTCTGCCATAAAGTGGTTGTCTACCAGCAGGTGCAGGCTAAATGGCTTTGTCACAACAGGAATCTGAACAAACAGAAAATGTCATAGAATTGCTGAAACCATAATCCGCCTCAGTAATGTCTTCTGAAATGGAATGTGCATTATGTTCGAATTACCCTGCCACTGCAGATATAACAGCAACAGTTGCTCAAGGCAAAGCAGGTCTTTACAAGCTGGTTGGCAGCCGTAGAGATTTTCAGCAGCATTAATTGGACTGTTAATATGTTGATCTGTTCATATCCACCAGGCATTTTCCTGCCAGAACAAATAGGCAAATCAAAATTCTAAGATGGATAGAATCCTCAAAGGACAAAATGAGGCGACTAAATTTTCAGCTGTAGCCATTTATTTTCAACGCTACATAAATAAGAGGATTTTGAGGCATAAAACACCAAAATAGGATGAAATTTGCATTATACTCATAGTAGTGCCCTCTCTTGTGTGTCTACCTATTTGTTTCCCTCTTTGCTCTGAAGGGAATAAAACATATCAGAGTGTCAATGAGCTTGTCATGAAAATTTAAATTGCATTGGGGAATCTGATTTCCATTTTACAAATTATCTGATACTTCTAATACAGAAACACCATAGAGGGGGACCGTTCTGAAAGACAGGACAAAAAGAAAACAACAGCACAAACGCAGAAGCCAAAAACCAACGACACAACTCAAACGAACCATTTAGAGCCCAAAACTTTATTTGCCCATTCAGCTCAGAAACTCAAGAACAAGGACAATACAATATATCTTGATCTCACGTTCTTGTGTGTGTGTGTGTAGGTGTGTATGTGTGTGTGTCAGGGGTGATAATTAATCTAGCTTGCATTGAGTAGGTGGGTTCAGAGGTAAAAGAATCAATTGACAAGCTGATGATAAGAATCACATGGAAGAGATAACCTTGGCTGAGGTATAGCATTGAAAGATGAAAGTGAGATGTGAAGGAAAAGGGTGGGCTGAGACGTGATGATTGCTCCAGTTTGTGATTGTCAAGAAAAAAAAATGTTGGCTTCACACTTTTTTCAAAACGCCCCACAGTTAGACAAGCTACAGTAACCTCACATACGCAGGCGCCAAGACAATTCACACATTTAGTTAAACTCCTGAGATTTCAGGCTGGGGAGAATCTGCTGAGCTGTACACTTTACTATCAACGCTTTACAGCCAGTCCCAAGCTCATAGTCTGATTACATCACACCACAACTAAATGTATTATTTAAATCCTCTGTAATTACTGACTTAACTACTATGCATTTATGCTTATTGAAAACACTTAGTCCTATTGGGTTTTAATGAACAAAGCAATTTTAGATTGACTGCCCACGGGGAGGATGAGGTGGAATGCAGCAATAGTTTCAAACGAGGTTTAGGTAGTTTATTCAGGTCAGGTAAAAAAAAGCCCATAACTTTACATGCTGCCTATTTGATTAGTTTTAACATGGCACATGAAGTTGAATATAAGCGTATAACGTACACCATACCATTCAAAATACTGCTGCAATATCACTAAATGATAAATGCTACGCTCTGTTAGCCCAGGGAAAGCATCGCACTGTAGGAAACCTGGCTTTATACACAGGCAAAGCACAGAGCAGGCAGTGAGCCAACTGAGGCTCTTCATTTGCAAATATTAGCTAACACATGTATTCATTGAGTTGAAATTTGTTCATTAGCATGGTAACCATGAATTTATATTTGAGTTTGCTAGTTTCTGATTAAGGTTATGGATGATTAATTTTGCTGAGACATATCAATGTATCAATTATGAGCTCCTGAGAATCAGCAATTCATTTTGGTCCATTGAGGTAAACACAAGATCTGAGATCTTTAAATCAGAAACCTTTTATTCTGATTCATGTATACTTGACTGTCTTGGGAAGATGACATTCTGGGCTTTCTAAAGGGAATGGAAGATCACGTTATATGGCTGCATATGCAAGAACTAGTCAAAATGTAACTGTATTTTTATTGAATACGCGTAATGTATTTATTTTTTCTTTTTAGTTGCTTATCTAAAAAGTAACCAATACCATCTACAGTGTGTACAAATATTATTATAAAGTGACAACAGTTTTAACAATGGTTTGGTTCTGTATCTTGAAGTCTCACGCACTGACTGCAGCTTAGATTCAGAAAGAATGAAGTTGCCAATTGCGAATGCATTCCCCAGTGTGGCGGGATTCTCTCAAAACACTTCAAAGAGTTGGCAAAACACAGGTGAAGAATATTTAGTGATTATTAAATGTATTTACAACCGGCGTCCCAAGTGCAGCACTAGAGTTGACCAAAAAAGAATGAAAAAGAAAAAAGTAAAAACTATTTATACTATTTACTTGAGGCAAAGGACTGCTTCCATGACTCATCGTTCAGGGGCAAAAATTTACAAGTCAAACCTGGTGTTACCTAATCTGTAAAAAAAAAAAAAAAAAAAAACTAAACTCAATGGCGTGGCAGCTTTCATTAAAAGCAAAATCCCTCCCACTGGGCATTATCAATTTCATGACTTTTCCACAAAACAATATTTTTTCTTTTGAAATAAAATCATTTTAAACATTTTTATCATAATTTCATTTACTCAAAACTTTATTTTCACAAGAAAACCATAGCACATCAATTATATTCATCTTATGACCATTTAGGGGCAACAATAAAGTATATAGAAGATGGAAATAATGTGCTCCGTTTCGCTATTCATAAATGGGACGCCTGCAGGTAAGAACACATTAAACTGTGTTTTGAAAAGTGTGCATCTAATCAGCTAGAGCTCTCAAGTGGGCACCCTTGGTCACGCTATGAGCAGAGAAGGAAGAAAAAGTTACGTTAAGTATGCACTTAAAAAACCGATGTCAGAAGAGGAAAAGTTTGTCTTCCTTTGTGTTGTGTGTTGTCAGTGAAGGACTTGCTCCGTCACACACCATAGAAACACTCTATATACCAAATTTCACCAACGCACAAGTACAAACACACGCTTTAAAAAATCAAAGATATCTAATGTCACCAAGCTGACAAACATTAAGTCCTTTTTCTACCTAAGTTAAGCGCTACCAAGGCCTCCACTTTCCAAACACCTGAACTACAAAAAAGAATATATATATATATATATGGACTGGCACCCTGTCCAGGGTGTACCCCACCCAGCGCCCAATGGGAGCCGGAGATTGGCACCGGCAGACCCCCGCGACCCTGAACAGAATAAGAGGGTCTGAAAATGAATGACTGAATATATATATATATATATATATATATATATATATATATATATATATATATATCTATATATATATATATATATATATATTGGGCGACCGTGGCTCAGGTGGTAGAGGGTTGTCTTCTGATCGAGAGGTTGGGGGTTCGATCCCAGTTCCTGACTATGTGTCGAAGTGTCCTTGGGCAAGACACTGAAACCTAAAGTTGCTCCCAGTGATCGACTAGCGCCTTGCATGGCAGTCCTGTCCCACTGTTGTGTGAATGTGAGAGTGATTGGGTGAATGAGCTGATATGTAAGTGCTTTGAGACTGCTTCAGTGTGGGGATAAAACGCTGTATAAATCAAGTCCATTTACCATTTTAATTATGAACCCCTCAAGCTCCCAGGCCTCTGGTAGAGGACCCAAGCTTGAGGAAAAAAAAAAAAAAAAAATTACACCTCCAATGGTGTAGAGAATGACCGAGCCAGATCCTGTGGGACTTCCAGATACAGACGGACAGAATGATAATGGCGAACCAACCAGACATTGTGGTGGTAGACAAAGAGCAGAGGAAAGCCGTTGTGGTCGACATAGCAATACCAAGCGACTTCAACATCAGGAAAAAGGACATGAGAAACTAGAGAAATTGTCATGTTCTGTTGGTTAAGTTCAGTTATTCTGTGTCTTTGTTTATTTTGAGTCTCGTCTGGTGTTAACTCTTGTCTGTGTTTCAGGGATTCCTGCTTGTGCTCCACCCCCTCAGTGATGTCTGTGTGAGTGCTTGGTGATTGAGTAGCTTCCCTCATGTTTGCACCCAGGTGTGGCCCATTCCTAATCAGGCCTCCTCCACTATTTAAATGTGTGCTTGGTCACAGTGGTGGTGGGCTGGTTCGTTGTATTATGTTGTCAGGTTTGTGTCTCCCTTCGTGTGCAGTGTGTCTGGTCTTGCTCCCTGTTCCTGCTCCCCTGTTTTTTGAGTTTGGATTTAAATTTTGATTTTGAAGAATAAATATGGACAGAACGAACCAGCCAACAGTGGACCCAGCGGAGAAGAACTTTGTGGAGAGGATTTTATATTTCCAAAGCCTCTTCCGTGAGGTCAGGGCAGGCAGGATTTTGACGGAGGAGGATCCTGTCAGGGATTCCTACTGGGGAACTCGACTGGCTTTGGGAGGACCCCGGAGGCCTACAACGATGTAGAGGGTCGGTCGAGAAGAAAAGGGCCAACCCCGCCAGTCCCCTAGCTCCAGGCTAGCGTTCCTGTGTCTCCTAGCTCCCAGGCTAGCGCTAGAGTTCCTGTGTCTCCTAGCTCCCAGGCTAGCGCTAGAGTTCCTGTGTCTCCTAGCTCCCAGGCTAAGCGTTCCTGTGTCTCCTAGCTCCCAGGCTAGCGTTCCTGTGTCTCCTAGCTCCCAGGCTAGCGTTCCTGTGTCTCCTAGCTCCCCAGGCTAGCGTTCCAGGTCCCGGCTCCCCGCACCAGGCCGCCGCCTGCCCAGCCGCCAGTTCCCGGCTCCCCGCACCAGGGCCGCCGCCTGCCCAGCAGCCAAGGTGCCGGCTCCCCGCACCCGGCCGCCGGCCTGCCCAGCCGCCAGTGCCGGCTCCCCGCACCCGGCCGCCGCCGTGCCCAGCCGCCAGTGCCGGCTCCCCGCACCCGGCCGCCGCCTGCCCTGCCGCCCGCACCCGGCCGCGCCCCCCTGCCGCCAGTGCCGGCTCCCCGCACCCGGCCGCCGCCTGCCCTGCCGCCAGTGCCGGCTCCCCGCACCCGGCCGCCGCCTGCCCTGCCGCCAGTGCCGGCTCCCCGCACCCGGCCGCCGCCTGCCCTGCCGCCAGTGCCGGCTCCCCGCACCCGGCCGCCGCCTGCCCTGCCGCCAGTGCCGGCTCCCCGCACCCGGCCGCCGCCAGCGTCGCCGCCAGTGCCGGCTCCCCGCACCCGGCCGCCGCCAACGTCGCCGCCAGTGCCGGCTCCCCGCACCCGGCCGCCGCCAACGTCGCCGCCAGTGCCGGCTCCCCGCACCCGGCCGCCGCCAACGTCGCCGCCAGTGCCGGCTCCCCGCACCCGGCCGCCAACGTCGCCGCCAGTGCTGGCTCCCCGCACCCGGCCGCCAACGTCGCCGCCAGTGCCGGCTCCCCGCACCCGGCCGCCAACGTCGCCGCCAGTGCCGGCTCCCGCACCCGGCCCCAACGTCGCCGCCAGTGCCGGCTCCCCGCACCGGCCGCCACTCCCAGCTCTCCTGTCCCGTCTGAGCCCGGCCCGCCGGAGGTCTTCCCGCCGTCCCGTCTGAGCCCTCTTCGCCGGAGGTCTTCCCGTTTGCCTCGTCTGAGCCCTCTTCGCCGGAGGTCTTCCCGCCTGAGCCCTCTTCGCCGAGGTCTTCCCGCCTGAGCCCGGCCCACCGGAGGTCTTCCCGTCTGCCTCGTCTGAGCCCTCTTCGCCGGAGGTCTTCCCGCCTGTCCCGTCTTCGCCGGCCCGCCGGAGGTCTTACCGCCTGCCTCGTCTGAGCGCTCTTCGCCGGAGGTCTTCCTGTCTGCCTCGCCGGCTCCGCCTCATGGGAGGCCGCCGGATTCCTGGTACCCTGCTTCGCCGGCTCCGCCTCATGGTAGGCCGCCGGATTCCTGGTACCCCTGCTTCGCCGGCTCCGCCTCATGGGAGGCCGCCGGACTCCTGGTCCCCTGCTTCGCCGGCTCCGCCTCATGGGAGGCCGCCGGACTCCTGGTCCCCTGCTTCGCCGGCTCCGCCTCATGGGAGGCCGCCGGACTCCTGGTCCCCTGCTTCGCCGCTTCGCCTCATGGGAGGCCGCCGGACTCCTGGTCCCCTGCTTCGCCGGCTCCGCCTCATGGGAGGCCGCCGGACTCCTGGTCCCCTGCTTCGCCGGCTCCGCCTCATGGGAGGCCGCCGGACTCCTGGTCCCCTGCTTCGCCGGCTCCGCCTCATGGGAGGCCGCCGGACTCCTGGTCCCCTGCTTTCGCCGGCTCCGCCTCATGGAGGCCGCCGGACTCCTGGTCCCCTGCTTCGCCGGCTCCGCCTCATGGGAGGCCGCCGGACCTCCTGGTCCCCTGCTTCGCCGGCTCTGCCTCATGGGAGGCCGCCGGAACTGTCTTGACCCCCTCCGGGTCCCCGTCCACCCACCCTAGGTTGGTGTTTGGGTGGTTAAATTTTGTTGTGTTTTGAGAGCGTTTGGAACCCGCTCCTTAAAGGGGGGGGTTATGTCATGTTCTGTTGGTTAAGTTCAGTTATTCTGTGTCTTTGTTTATTTTGAGTCTCGTCTGGTGTTAACTCTTGTCTGTGTTTCAGGGATTCCTGCATGTGGCTCCACCCCTCAGTGATGTCTGTGTGAGTGCTTGGTGATTGAGTAGCTCCCTCATGTTTGCACCCAGGTGTGGCCCATTCCTAATCAGGCCTCCTCCACTATTTAAATGTGTGCTTGGTCACAGTGTGGTGGCTGGTTCGTTGTATTATGTTGTCAGGTTTGTGGTCTCCCTTCGTGTGCAGTGTGTCTGGTCTTGCTCCCTGTTCCTGCTCCCCTCCTGTTTTTGGATTTAAGTTTTGATTTTGATTTTGAGAATAAACATGGACTGGTTCCAAGAACGTTATGCGTCTATCCTGCCTCCGTCTCTCCTTGCATTTGGGTCCACACCCACAGCAAACCGTGACAGAAATACCAGGGGCTCAGAGAAGAGTTGGAGAAAACCTGGAGGGTGAAGGCATCAGTGGTGCCCGTGGTCATTGGGGCACTCGGGGCAGTGACCCCCAAACTGGAGGAGTGGCTCCAGCAGATCCCAGGAAATACATCAGACATCTCGGTCCAGAAAAGTGCAGTTCTAGGAACAGCAAAGATACTGCGCAGAACCCTCAAGCTCCCAGGCCTCTGGTAGAGGACCCGAGCTTGGAGGAAAAAAAAAAAAAAAGAGACCGCCCGCGGAGGGTGAGGAAGAGTTTTTTTTTTCTTCTTTTTTAATATATATATATATATATATATATATATATATATAAAAAAAATATTTTATTTTCTTAAACCCATGCACTTTTCTTTTCATTGTGGATATGACATGTGTGCCATGTGATCACCTGTTGACCAATAATACACAGACATTTTAGTCTTTGTCTAATGGATTCAACTTTGATTATTGATTTGATTATAAAGCACCAATTACAACTAGCCATCTCATGACACTCATCACAAAATCACAAGTTATGCTTTTTATGAAAAAAAAATGCGCATGATCCCGCATACCAGAAACAAACCTTTATCAGAATCTGACTCAGAGGTGGCAGCTATCTGCTAGACAGGTAGAGGAGAACAGTACAGGGTAGAGAGAAAGATCATTAGGTATACAAGCTGTTAAACATCAGCTCCACTGCCAGAACACCTTGAGAGAAAAGGATAGAGAGAGGAAGAGAAGCATCAACATTTACTCATAACATTCTAAAGTCCTTTTAAAATGTGTTTTCAATCTGCCAGATAATGAAAATATAGATGGATTTATCTAAAGTGTAGAGGACCTGAACAGCAAAAAACCTTTGGGTTTTGGTCAGCACCAGACACCCCAACCTAGGCGTGGCCCCAAATCCTAAACCCCCACCCCAGACCCACCCAAGTGGAAGAAGATGGCTAGGAGGAGAGGAATTAAATAACTGCTTGTCCCACTTTTTCCAAATATGTAGGTTTTAAGTTTGTAAAATGAGTTATTGTCCAATGACCTGCTATGGATTTGTAGTCAACATTGATTTAGTTAAGAAATGGTAATTCAATCAATACTGTGATCAATAAAATATTATACACAGCTCATATGCAACCTTTGTAGGCTATTGTTCCCTATGCTAGTGCAGACCAGTGGGCGTGCACTGTAGCTGTTCCCACTCAATGTACTTGAAGCCAAAATACAAGGGGCCCTATCATCTTGCAAATTTGACGTCATTTGGAGCCAGAGTCTGCGCAGTAGGGCCCGGAGGGAGGAACCCTGGAAACATGCCCCAACCATTTAGCGTACTGCCCTGATGACTTACGCAGCCAGCTATGCCTACAAACAAAAGAATCTTTCCCACGGGAAAGATCCTGGAGTCAACGTCTTGTTCAGATGATCAGATCATAGAGGTTAGTACTAATAGCTCAAAAAACAGGAAAAAACGGAATGGAAAAGTTTAATGGTGTTTCAGTTTTCCTTCAAGACTTAACTGCTTATGCTATTCACAAAGAAAGCTACGCAAGATCCGAGGCTGTCAATCATCATCATATATGATGTCAATCTCAGTTTTCAACCTTAAAAAGGTATTTAAAACAAACTTCACAGAAAAATGAGCACTTGAACACTTGATAATAACTAGAGTTCAGGTTTGGAATTTGACCCACATCCCATCTGTTATCACGGAGGAGGCGGGGTTTATGACCTATACTGCAGCCAGTCAGCAGGGGGAGCTCTAAAAATAAAAGCTTAATTTCCGCTAGAGCGTGCGTCATCCAGTTTTTTTACAGTCTATGGTGCAGGCAGAAGACTGTGCTGGAGTCAACTGAAGAGGGTATGAGATTTGTTTGTACAAGACATCTGCTTTATTGTACATACACTTTATGTTTATGAAAAAAATAAATAAATTAATTAAAAAAAAAAATATATATATAAAATCTAATTTAATTTTTTTATTTATTTATTTTTTTAACACAATATGGGTAATAAAATATCACATTCCACCTCAGAAATAACAAATTGTTCAGCAATACTGTTCACAGATACAATTATTTATGTTAATAAGCATTATTGAAAGAGGTATTGTTTATCACAGCCTATTTGTACTACTTACAACTTACAATGAATGGGATTAACATGCATGGTAAACACTGTTGATGCTGTCAGTAACATAGGGACTTTATTACTGACACACAATACAAACAAATACAAAAATAAAGGTAAAGATAATGAAAAAAAAGAACTTTTTTTGAAACCAAGCAATATGACCTACAATGTAACCAAAGCCTTCAATAGTCCTGTTCTTTCTTTCTTCTTGTTTTTTTTTTCTAATGATCCCAAATAATTTTCTAATTAGATCAAAGAAAGACATTACAAATTAAAATGGTTTCATAGGATTACATGCACTGACCGGTTTCCTAACTCAAAGACTTAGAACATTCCTTTTCCATTCCTCTCCCTGGTTTTTAAGTACTAACTGAAGTAGTAACTGAATCTAGTGGGAAGAGAAGCACCTTCTCAGGTTTGCACTCACACATGTTGTAATCTGCAGTAGGCTGTGTTAAAATGTGGTGGAATTAAATTAGTTTGACCAAAGACAGGCTGTCATAAAGAGTTATGTGTGGGGCACACACACCAGACATTTTTTTTAATCAGGTTTGAACCTTGTGCACCTCCTCAGCTCGACACAAACACAGCAGATGGAGGCAAGCAGCTGCCTCCCCAAGTACCCTGCCCTCTTTTCACCCATCACTGGTCCACAGGGCCTCTTCCACCTGGATGGAGGAGATGGGAATCATGTGTTCAGCTCCGCATGTGACTCTAAACCCCATCCAAGCTCACTACTGAAGGTAGTATAGCTGAAGCCTTGTAACCTGTTCAGTTTGTGTATACATTCTTTTTTTTAGAAACAACACAAACCATGCATTGAGTTAATCACAATGTATTTGAAAATCAAAATGCACACATAATCTTACATTATTTTTTTGAAAATGAAAAGATAAACACATATTTTTTTCTTTTTTTTTAATCATAATTGCCTTTGTTAAATTGGATTTCAAACCTGAACAAATAACAGAAAATGTTATAATTAAAGAAAACATAACAACTAGAGATAACATGATCTGGATCTGATTTTTACATTTTGGGTATCAACAGTTTTATACTATATAATATTTATTTTTGTATCTAAATATGCAAACAGATTTTTTATTGAAGACTTCTAAAGCTAAAAGCATAATTTCCAGAAGATTTAGAAGCACGACACTCAATCATAGTTTCTCGATTTAAGATCAAATCACCATAACATACATAAAACATAAACCTGAGTAACACTTTAACTGTGGCAAGAGCTCACACCTTTGACGTTTAGGCCCTTTCTCAGACTGGAGCGCAGGTTTTATGTGTGTGTGTGTGTGTGTGTGTCTACATTACAGAGAGCAGACTGTTCTGTGTGCGTCTTGCTTCCCACTGCACAAATGTTGGTGCAGAGTCAGATAACTGTTACCAATGAGTATGACTCTCATGGACATGTATATGTACACATTTAAAAAAAAAACTTTTATATATATAACAATTTCACGTATCCCAGGTTGTCTTGCATGCTCTCCTGCTGTAACAACCAGATTTTCCCTCGGGTATTAAAATACTAACCTATCTATCTATCTATCTATCTATCTATCTATCTATCTATCTATCTATCTATCTATCTATCTATCTATCTATCTATCGATCTATCTATCTATCTATACCAACTAAAGAGTTGTGCATGCTAAATTGTAGTCTGGATGGAAGGTCTGTATCATCCTCAACCATGGATATTGTTCTCATATCAATGACTATCATATTCAGGATGCATGATCACTCCTCATGATAAACCCATCCAAATATCTTTGCTTAGGAGCACTATTAAAAAAAAAAAGATCTAAAAAAAAAATCTAATCATCTATCAATATTATATAAAATTTCACAATAAATAGTAGATGAAAGCATTTTACTATTCATAATTAGTGCTAGTGTAAGCAGAAAACAAGGTATTTTAATTCAAAGCAATTTTAGTGAAGTAAATTATGCATGAACAAAACTGAACTAGTGTTTGCTAACTTAGCAAGCTTCTCCCGTAGTTTCCTGACAGATGAGCACTAAACAAACGTTAAAACTATTTCAGTCATAGTTTGTTCGCTAACAAACAAATCTGCATGTGATTAAAATTGAAGATTCTTGAGATATGAACGTCTCACCTTTCCGCTGGACATGAAGAATGTGGAACACAAGCTGTGGGGTGCTTGCGCCATGGAAAACCAGTTCTACCTCAATTAGTTTGCTAAAATGTTCCCACACTTTAGAAACTTTCTTTCTTCAACAGTTTGGTCTGCCATTCTTCCTCACTTGTATTTTCCAATTTCCAGCATTTAAACGGTTCATGTAAGGACCTGCACCAGGAAGCGTTTACAATATTTAACGACTCATTGACACTATCAAATCTGCATTGCGTTATCGATTATGTTGACTAATTGTTGCAGCCTCACTAGAGTTGTTTTTACAATGTATTGAGTCAAAGAGAGAACCGAGAAGGACAAAAAGTGCCAGTGTTTTATTATTTCCTTTCATGGCTGCCTCACACATGAAGCACTGCCAAACAAAGTCTAATCATGGACTTGACACAGTGTGTGTTTTCTGTCAATACCGCTACTCTGTCATGTCTACAGTGTGTTTCTGTGTGTGTTTCATTACAAACAGACAATGTGTGTTTTATTAACAGCAAACAATGACCAACATGCTGTAGAGGCTGCCAGAGGAGTGCAGACAAGATATTATTTTTAAAGTGTACAACTCGATCAATGAAAGTGTTACACTTTTATACTTTGTTTGCATGTTCATATTTTATATTGAAGAATAAAGCACACATTTTGAACCCGTTGTTTTCATGTTTGTGTCTAGCACCATATACATTGGGTTATGGATAGGGTGATATCTCCCATTAAATGCATCATCTTGCAATCCCAGAACCGCTAAGTTACGCACAGCATGAATAAAAAAACGTTTTGTGCTGTGTGACACAAATCAATATTGTGCCCAGAAGCACGTAAAATATTAAAACATTATGTCTATTTTGTTTCAGTGTCATGAACTTTGTGAAACTTGGCTGTGCTATCTTAGTTTTTCATTCAAAAATGTTTATACTTTTTGTCAGAGAAGGTTTTAAACTCTCTGCATTAGCTACCAAACATTTTCTCCACCTGGGTGGAGGAAAGGTTGTTGGGTTCTTTTTGGAAGGCCAAATGCTGAATAAGCACAGTAAGCAATAAGTACACTTTTAAATGCACGAGAAACCAACCACAGTCAGTAACAGTCTGAATATCAGGGATAGCAAGTCACAGGACTGGTTTTGTTGAATACCCAATCGCTCCCAAGCCTTAGCTTTCCTATTTCTATCATATGTGCAGCCAGTTCTACAAGCTTAGTGGAAACTACATGTAGAAGTTTGTAAATTCGGCAAGAGTAGTTTAACAGAACATTTTTTGCCTACATTTGTCCACTACTCAACTCCCTCCCTCTCCGCACAGAGTGTACAATGGTCAATATTACTGAGAGCTGAGCACTTTCCATTCCTGTGGTAAGGTGTACATCATACACTTTCAACTTTAAATTACATAAAGTGCTGGAGAATCTATAAATGTGTAAACCTGCACCACTTACAGTATCTGTTTTTGCTCCCTTCTGGCAGCAAGAAAACAATTTTACATCAGATGTCTAAGTAGATCTAATGGGGAATGGCAACATATACCTATTCACCAATCTCTGAATTATTGCAAAAAATCTGACCTGATCCCATCCAGATAACTATCAATACATCTTTAATAGCAACACAGAACAAAAATGAAACATATAAAACTAGTGGAGTGCAGGTGCCACTCAGTAAAAACAGATGCTGATGGCCTGATGCCATTCCATCCTTTGATGAAATGCCTGTTTCTTTGTGTGCCAGTATGTGTCCCGTAGCCCTGTACTGGTCCAGGGTTTGGTGATTGGGGACCCTGTGGGTTTTGATCAGAGCTTAGCGACTGCTAACCCTCCCTCCTCTAACCTGTAGCCGCAGGGTAGAAGTTGCTGTAGCTTCAGGGTTACTCCATTTATCTTCTACACCATCGAGAACATACAAAGCTGGACTGAGCTTGTTCTGCTGCATTTATGGTAGGGAGATCATTTTGATACCATCAGAAAGGAGGACATTAGGACAGTCAGGGTAAATAATGAGAAAAAGCTACAATCCCATAACAATACAAGCCTGAGAAAAAAGAGTTGAGCGAGTCACATCTATCTATCTATCTATCTATCTATCTATCTATCTATCTATCTATCTATCAAGGAAGGACTGTGTCTGTGTGTGTGTGTGTGGAGCACATATCTCCCTGACGCAGTGTCTAATCGACCTGAACCTTTTTTAACAGCTTGCGCATGGCCCAAGGTTGTTCATTCATTATTTTGGACTTATTTGGTGATTACATTGCAAAGCATTTATTTTTATTTTATTTTTAAATCAACGCAGAATCAATGTGGCAAAATGAGAACGGCAGAGTCATGAGCCACACTCGTCGCACTCTCACTGATATACTAGGGCCCTATGAAATCTGCATTAACGGAATCGCGGACGGAATTACGGAATTGACCAATGAAAACGATTAAATGCGGAAATGGACAACATCGGCATGAAACGCCGTCACCGTGGGGCAAGGAACGTTTTTTTATGGGGAAATGTTTCCTGGGATTGCTTATTAGGTGCTCCGCCCTCCCCCCTCCTGTCTTGGCTGCATTAAACTCATCTTAAATCACCACAAACACCCTCTAAAACAACGCAAATCATCACTGACTCCTAACTACAGAGCCTCCAGGGCCCGTTTAACTTTGCTGTCCCTGTAAAGCTCCGTCTGTTTTTTTGTGTAGCGCAGAGGTGCTCCGTGAGAACGTGACAAGCTTTAATCACCTTCTCCTGCTCAGTGTTTGAACTGTTGTGCCTGGCTAACTAATAATATCTCAGTCCATGTTGTCTTTTAGTTCTTTTTATTCCAGCCTTTTGTCCGTGCCTCCTAGGAACACGTTCACAGTCAGCAAGCTACCTCAAGTACAACCGTTTCAGTGGGAACTTCCAGTTTACAAACTAAAAGTCCATTGGAGCAATGTTATTAGAATGTTACATTCTAACATCTAATCAGAGCTACAGAAGATAGGATAATTTAAATGAGGTTAAATTAAACTAAGTTGATCAAAACTTAATCATTAAACCTGCTCAGATTCAGGAAATCATTGATCCGTGAGAGGATCCCTGACATAAATGCTGTTCTCATACATCTTTATGACATATAAATGATTAAAAACGAGCAGTCAGAATAATTCATGTCACAACAGCTTATATCTACCTTTTAATTGTATCTTACTTTATTTTTGACATACATTTTTGTTTAATTATGATTTTTTTTTGTATTTATTAGTATGTATTTTGTTTCCTCACAGGAGTTAAAAACTAATATTTAATTTGAAAAATGATAAATATATCTAAAATTAAAATCAAAGTGGAAAAAACGGAAATTGGGAAAAAATAAAATGAAATTTGGAAAAAATAAAATAGATTTTATCAGGCCTTAATATACTAGCAAAGCTCTCACATGCATTTTAACCTGATAATAGTGACAGAGTGGGAGCATGCGCATGGCTGATGGCATGTGAGAGATGCGAGTGCGTGCCTATGAGTAGAGTCCGACACGGCAACCGGGACAGGTAGCGAGTCTTATGTTATATAGTGCAGCCAGTCAATAAAGTGCAGCTCTACAACAGCAAAACAGCCAGTTTTTTTTTACGCTGTACCATAAGAGCGTTAGGTGTACGGGTGTTACCAATGGAGGAGAATGGAGAGTACAGATCTCCCATGTCCCCCACAACCACAAACGGGAAAGTTTTTAACAGCACCTTGACACCTACAATAAACAGCACTAACCATTATATCTCTCTCTCACACACACACACACACACACACACACACACACACACACACACACACACACACACACACACACACACACACACACACACACACACACACACAAAAGATAATAAGCACCCCTGCACTAATTAAATGCTAAATAAATAGTTTTGTTTGTACAGAATGATGTGTCTTTTATCAGATTCTACCTAAACTGCAAACTTTATTTCTCATTTTTTCATGCTCATGTCCCATAGAATTTAACCCGGGAAATCACACACGCTAGTTTACTTTGCACTCGCAAATATCCCTCTTTATAACACTACAGAGTACAGAGTATGTACAATTCTACATCCAACCCTCAAACACATACCCATGGCACTGTACTAGTTGAAAAAAAAAACTAAAACTACAACAAAGTCTTCTTACTCTATAATCAATAGATGTTTTCAGGAAAACAACTGTCAAAAGTAACATTTTAACACATTTTGTTTATCTTCATTAAATTAATAGTGTACTTTTTTTACAAAAGGTGACTATGACCCTGGTGTACTTCTTACTAGGGTAAATCACCATGGTAACCTAGGCTGAACAGCTAGCCTTCCCTATAGAAGGTTTTGTTTTGGCTAAGAGATCACTCACTTCTCTTGGAAAATGACCGGCCCTTCCATAGAAGGTCCTGGTTGGTGCTGTGGAGCACTGGTGTGCAACGGTGAGCTCAGGCCTTTGACTTAATTCATTCATAGGTACTCATGTGCACGCTGTTGGTGACTGAGACCCTCAGCATAAACATATGCTGCACTGCTCCATGTAGCAAGGGCACCGACTAAGATGGTTTTCACCTGTCCAGATTTGCTACTTTTTTCTAAGAAATTGCGAACGCTATATTACAAGAAACAATATTACAATAAACTAAAGATTGGATGCAGCTGGCTTCCCTCCAGAAAAAAAAGAAAGAAAAAAAACCAAAACAATAATTACATATGTTACTGCATACACAAACTTTTTGTGTTTGAAATGGAGTGGGCGGAAGTATAATCTTTTCCTACATTACAGTAAACAAATAATCTAATTTAATAAGGCACGCCAGTGCGTGCCAGAGCCACTATTGTAAACCCAGGCATCTCTAATATATTCACTACTGTTTACATTAGGGTTTTTCCAATATTCCAGTTGTAATTACTTCAATAGCCAAAACAACTCAAATAAACACAAATAACTCATCAGCAAATTATATGATAGAAAGTCCATCAAACCTCGTAGGTATTGTCACATACAGCATATCAGGGGTATCGCTCCAGTCAGCTAAAAACATCTCACTAAGGCTAAAGTTCACAAAGTCTCACTAAAAATATAAATGGGTAAAGTTTGTAAGGATTTATGATGAGTCATTACTGATATGCAACTGACAAATCTGCAGCATCTGTTTATTTATTTCATGTCAAGTCATAAAGACAACATCTCAAAGGAAAAAAGGATTCCAACAGATTTAATGTACTTTACTTAAACTAGTACTGAAGCAGTATTAAAGACTAAAATATATCCTACATGTTACAAGCATTGTGGGCTTAACAATATAACATATTGTTATAAAAAAAATAAATACTTTTGCTGAACACCAAAGTTAAACACACACAAACTCAATATATGTCTTAAATAATAAAATAATGGCCAGAAATGGAAACACAATCAGGTACAAATAAAGGCTGATGAGCATTGAACATGTTTTTGGGTCAAGAAGTTTTTCTTTTGTTAGCTTTTATTTGTGTTTTTCTTTTACCTGCTTTATCATAAAGAATGTAGAGTGGCAGAAGTGAGGTTTGAAGTGTGGTCGTGACTTCTTACTTTCACAATTTTTAAAAGGCCTTTGTGAGTCATTTTATATTTTTGTGATCTATACTGTAAGTGTCATAGAATTCTGACTGACGAAGGTCTTGTCCTTGTAATATTTTTGTAGCCTTGTTGACTTAAGCACGCTCCTATTCTGAAAAAAAAAAAAAAAATCCTTTGAAGAACATCCACAATGTCTGCCTTTTGTGCTTCTCACATATAAATACTCTTACAATAAAGGGCCACAAAAAACCCTCCATCAAGAAAGATCCATCACTGACTGCACCTTTCTGCCACATTGTTGTGCTTTTACATGTCAAAAACCAGTACAATATGATCTGTGCTAGTATTTACAGAAAATACCATCAGTGGGAAATAATTAAAGGTAAAGGCATAGACATGATATGAATAGTTGTTTTTTTAATAGCTAGGAAACATTAGTAACTAACTTAAAGGTAGTGTGAGCAATTTGCTGCAGCTTTACTGCTCACACACAATACTGTAGGTCTACACTTTATTGCAGCTGTTGATGCCCACCTGATAGAAATGAATCTAAACTCCTCCAAAAGCAAAGGTGGAAAGTAAAAAAATGCATTTACTGGGGTTACGGTAATTGAGTAGATATTTTTGTGTACATGAACGTTTTAAAGTATTTCCAAAAATCATTATTTTTAGCTAAATGCTGGGATACACTGTGCAATTTTATCAATCGTTGCACTCAGCTCCAGCTCAAACTGTGCGACTCAGACGCAGAGCCCGAATGTGCGCAGCTCACGATGCATGTTCCCACACTGTACATCCATACACGACACGTCGGGCTCTTGTTTCCGGAAATACAATGTACAAATTAGAAGAAGAATACTGAAGCGTCGCCATTAAAACAGACGAAGAAGAAAAACCCGGAAGTGGAGAAACACTTGCAAATCTCCGCAAAAAGAGCTTTAAAAAAGAAAAGACGACGATGTGATGGACCAGGAGCTGGCTGGACGGGGGCAGTACAGTCCATTATTTTTACAGCGGTCCTACGGTGTTCGCGCATGCGCAGTGTGGCCGTTTACGGTAAGCCGGTCTGTGGCACTGCTTCAACTGTGCGATACCCTCACGAGGAGCTCACAAGGAGCGACTTACAACCCTACGATTGCTGATCGGGTGCTGGTCGTGAGGTGATAATTGCTTCTTGTGACCCCATGTATACTACGCGACGCATGACACACGATCAAGCAGAGACTCACACGGTCCCACAAAATAGTCGCACGAATCGCACAGTGTATGCCTGCCTTAAGTATATTTTTTTTGTAAGTGTTCTTAATTTGCTATACTTTAATTAGCGTCCGTTACTGAGTAAAAATAGGGAGTAGTCCCAGCTCAAAGTTCAACTACACTAGATCAAGACACTTGGGTCTTCCGTGACACACGACGCACCGTGCGCCACTAAAAACACTCAGGCAACCTGCAACTCAGCAGCACGGACTGTAGTCAGGTACAGATACACAGAGGACCGGAACGGATCTGTAGTGTTGTGGTGGTCTCGAGACCAAATTTTAAGGTCTTGGTCTTGTCTCGGACTCTGAAGCATTTTGACTCGGTCTTGTCTCTGACTCGGGCTGCCCGGACTCGGGATTTTCCGTCAAGACCGTTCGAGACCAGCACTAATTCCTGCTATTTTTAAACTTTTTTATAATGAGATAATAACACGGAGAAGAACGGGATAAAACAATCCTTTATTCATTATTTAATCCACCCAGTATAATGACCACAACCTTCCTTAATGTGACTGAGTGACGTGTGTGACACTCATAAGTGTGTGGCTACGGTGTCAGTTTGGACCGCAGAGCGCAAGGGAGATATGAACTAATCACCGGTGAAAATCCCAGTAAAACTCCTGAAAACAATCACCAGTAAATATTATCTCCCTGGTAAAGACAGTAGCTCTAACAACTGGTAAAATGATAAACTGATGATATTACAGCCTGTGAAGGCTGGATAGGGGACGCACTTACTCTGCTTCTGGGTCCTAGTGCCAGCCGAGTCGTGAAGCCTGTTCCGTTTACCGTGTTTACTGAGGTCTGTGTGTGTTTAATAAGTCTGTGTGTGTTTAATAAGTCTGTGTGTGTTTAATAAGTCCGTGTGTGTTTAATAAGTCTGTGTGTGTCCGTGTGAAAGTCTGCATGTTTATGCATCTGTCCATCCACTCTTTTCATTATATCCATGTCTTTTAAGGCTTTATTACATAATGTCGGCTGTAGTCCGGGCCGCCGCCATCTTGGATTATGTCGTCACCAGCGCGTCATCGCCGCAGAGTTGCACAAGCCAGAATGAGTCAAATAACTGTAAAGAGGTCTTAAATTAGTCTATTTTCTTTTTAAAGTAGTGTTTTTTTTGTGTCTTTAGACTCCAATTACATGTATGTATATAATATGTTCCTCACAATATAAACAGGTTCACAATATAATTATTTTTATAGTTTCTGGTTCCACTGTATCCAGAATAATAATAATATTTCTCAACAAGAACTATTGATTGATTTGTCACATGACTTTTCCAGTGTTTGAGTTTGTTTTATTTAGTTTCACATCTACCTGTAGCTCTATGTTTTTTACACTGATGACAACTAGTTTGTAGTTTTATTTCAGAAAGTTTCACTTTTACAGTTACAGTTGGAAACCTTTGTTAATTAAATATCCTAGTTATATTACAGCAACCAAATTAAACTATATCAACTAAGTGAATTAATAAAAATGGCCTGTGTAAAGGCTTTTTCAAATAAAAAAAATATCTTATGAACTCTGTGACCTGTTGACCTGAACAACTGAAAGAATCAGAATCAAGAATCATTATTTCTTGGCAGAAATGCTTTTAAACACTTGCTGTACATCAGCAGACATAAAAATCTTGTTTTCAAATATGTAGAATAATTGTGAATTTATCAGTAGCAGTAGTAGTTTTAATATTTTAGTTAATTTTTTGCAGGCACCTTTTTTGTCCGTCAAATGTATTTAAAATAAACTAAAATTAAAGAGAGAATTTTATTTAACTGTTGAACCTTGTCATAATTTTATTTATTTATATATTTTTTTAAATTGAAAAAAATAATGTTTATGGTCTTGGTCTTGGTCTCGGCTTGTCTCGGTCTTGGTCTTGACTCGGTCTCGGCTCCCGAAAGTCTTGGTCTTGTCTTGGTCTCGGTGCATTCTGGTCTCGGGCAAGTCTTGGTCTCGGATAGTGTGGTCTTGAACACAACACTACGGATCTGACCTACATTCTGACAATTCAATTTTTGCCGTCCTTAGTATTTACTGTGTTTCATTTTGTTCATCATTTAGCATTTTCATAAGTAGTGTGAGTGAGTAAGTGAGTGAGTGAGTGAGTGAGTGAGTGAGTGAGTGAGTGAGAGTGAGTGAGTGAGTGAAACATTGTGTATTGGCTGATATTTGGGTGAAAGGATTCCCAATTAAAGGCATCACATGTTTGAATGCAAATAGAAATTCAACTTAATATACAGTCTTGATCATTGATCAACTATGTAAACAATGTGGTATTATTACAATTTGCCTTTTAATAAGAATGTGACATTGACTGTAGTAGCCAGTCATTTGATATGTGTGAAATTGATTAAAGGTTAACCTTTAAATATAGCCACCTAGCTTAATAATTGAATTCCATTTTCCTTTTTAATGACAGAATGAAAGAACCTCAACCCTGTGCAAAAACTAACCTTCACTATGAGTATATTTTATACACAGTATAAACATTTTAAACAAGGTACTTTTTAATAGAGTACATTTTTAGACCAGTACTTATACTCGTACTCGGGTAAATTTTCCACCTAGTGGTACTTGAGTAGAATATTTCAGTACTCTTTCCACCTCTATCCAATAGATATCAAGGATCTATGACAGGTTTAATAGAGTCCTTTAATTCAGACTCTCTAAGACGTTAAAAAATACAGTAAGTATGTCAGTCATCTCATTTGTGACTGAAAAAACAAAACTTCCAACCAGGAGCCGAGATTTACATCTTTAAATCCCCAAAATGTAGGAGCTCAAAGTTGTATTTCAACAATTGATGTGGTGCATACTTTTCATTTTGGTTGCATATGTGCACCTGTGCACCACATCTGTGCAACCATGCTAATGCAACTTACACAGCAACACTGAGAAACACTCAAGCACAGATTTCGGGAAAGATCACTTCAAGCTTTTAAATGATCAAAGAGTGAGGCCATACATTTTGAGGCTAAGAAGAGTAAAACTACAATATACAAAAGTACTCACATCACAGGTAATTACACAAAGGAACTAGGCCATGGATATTCGAGTGTGCATTCATCGCACTAGAGTGTGGAGCATTGTGTGTGGGCTCGATCATCCAGCACAATCGACCAGTAAATCACCAAGGCAGTGCAGTGGAGTGAGTTTTTCTTTCACACTCTCCCAATGGGCGTATGAGTGATGAAGCACATCTATTGTCGGAGGCCTGAGGGATCGCTGTGACCAGGCCAATCAAAGAAAAGGAAATAGCAAGAAGTGTCAAACTTTTCAGGACATGGGAAAGAAAGAGTCATATATCTAAACCCAACTCTTACTCCTGGAAGATCAGATGGTCAGTGAGAACACACAAGTCAATAAAACATTAAAAGGATTTAAACCCAAAACTATGGCAAGACACTTACACATGCACCCCTTAATGCCACACTTTCACTAATTTGATGCTTTTGCTAACAAGAAATTACAATATGCTGTCTGAAATGTATGATTATCAGGGGTGTAACAATTCACAAAAATCACGGTTCGATACGTACCTCGGTTTTGAGGTCACGATTCGGTTAATTTTTGGTACAGTATGGAACAAAATAGTAGAAAATGGTAGAAAATTTGAAAATGGCTGGCACTGAATGAGTTAATATTATACAGAAAATGAAAATAAAGCTGCCTGGTAATAATATTCTCAAACAAAAAAATACATTAAATATTATAGAAATAAGCTCACAGCTTGTTAGCAGCTTTTAACAAACAAAAAGTACAGCACAGTTCCAGCATGTAGTCCTTGGTTTAGACCTTCATATTTTTGGCCAGAAAAATGTACTTGTCCACATTGTCTGCAGTCAGTTCAGATCTGCTGGCAGTTACAAATGCAAAACATAAATGTGCATGTTCATTAAAAACTTTAGTAAACCAACAATGTATTTAACATTATACAAATACTACACTGTTGTAAAGTGCTGCCTGGTAATAATAATGTTCTCAAAGAAAAAATACATAAAACATTATCTACGAGCATAAATCAGTTTTGCTACATTGCTAAATGTGTTGCAAAACTCAAGCAGCGCAGATTCACACGAGAAAAGTAGTTTGTGCGTCTGTAGCGGTAGATTCGAGAAATTGTAACCAGAGAGTTGTGGTTGTAAATGATCATTTATGCAAGTAATTAAAAACATGTGAATAAATGTTGGATTATGTTTGCAGCTGTAACTTTATGTGTAAATATCAGTCTCTAAATTTTTTCCATCATTTGTGACATTAAATTTATTTCACGTGTGGATTTTTTTTTAATACACAAGCTCAAATCACATTCTACAAGCGCTCACATCACATTTTACAAGCTCTCACATTTTCCAACATATCTACCTTCATACTTTCTCCGTTGCAGTACTTCACCCGGAAGCCAAAGTGTTCTCAAGCAGGAGACTTTGCGACAGGGGAGGGTCCTCCAGCTCTTGTTTCTCGCTAGCATTAGTCATGACGTACACAGGCTTGCAGATGTAGCAGCAGACGGAAGTAAACACACGCAACTTTCGTTCCGTTCCGGGAATTTACCCGTGCACAACCCTGTACCCGAACCAAACGTCCTGTACCAAAACGGCTCTATACAAATACATGTATTGTTACACCCTTAATGACTATAATTTAATAATATATGGACATAACAGCACATATTAGTCAATTAATACAACACAAATACATTTTATTGTCACAACAGTATTTTTTTTTTTTACTTCCTTGTCTCTGTTAAAATCAGTGATAACCTGTATCTTAGAAACTTTCTCAGTTTCTCTCCACTAGTGTTTCTGCTAGTTTCAATGAACTTGCAATCAGTTAGAACTTTTGTCTAAGAGGTTTCACCTCCAGCTATGTAGCCAATGACATGCATTGAATGAATTTTTAGCATGTACTTGAATCACTTGCATATGCCAAGTTTCTATATTTCTTTTTGTCTTTTGCATGAATGATTAATAAAATGAGCTTGCACTCTGGCTCACCTTGGGTTGTGTCAGTATATTAATGGATTAGTTCACTTGTTGCTTAGAGGCTTCTTTTATTAAGGTTGCTTTGAAGAAAAAAAAAAAAAAACAGGGCCTAAAAGATGTGCACGTTTCTTTCCATGAACATTTTGTAATTTTGGAAAATAAATGTGCACGGAAAATGTACTCACAGATAACTCAACTGGAGACGCTTGTGGTGAGTTGAAGCCAGATTCATCTTGTGCAATAAATGTCATCACATATAACTAGAATTATAGATCTGCTCTCCCCCGCTCAACCCGAATGAAGCCGATGTTTCCTTAAGCCTGGACCCATTTTAACCCGACACTTTTCACATCATGCATGCGATATATATGATTCGAGGCGATTCAGCATCCATTTGCTTGTCTTTCTCGTGCTAGTCGAAACACATCAGCTGATTTACCGCGCAATGTCCGAACCTGGCCCGCACCCGTGGTACAACTGCCCTGGTATGAGCAAAGAATTCAAGCTCTCCTAGTTTGAAGTCAGAGCAGGAGTATGTGGCATTTTGGCTTTAATAATAATAAAGAATAAAGGTGAGAAGATAACAGTCAGGACAAAGACTGCATGCAAGTATTGCAAGAAAACACAGAGCTACGCACTATTTTTAACTGTATTTATGATTTGAAAACATTGCTTATATTTTTATTTTAATATGTTTTTTTCAACTTTGCATGGTGATGAATGAAGAAATGTGCAGTTTATTTTGATTTATGAGTTCAAACAATCCAAACAGTTTGTAAGAAGGTTCTAAGAAGAAAATGTATTAGTTTGGAAAATTATTGACAAATAAAATAAAAGAATAAGAATCTGCATTTTGACCAGTGTTGAGAACGTTACTTTAAAAAAGTAATTAGTTATAGTTACTCACTACTTGTTCCAAAAAGTAACTGAGTTAGTAACTGAACTACTCTATCATAAAAGTATCTCATTACCAAGTAACTATTTGCGTTACTGTTAAAAAAAAAAAAAAGTTGCTATATGTCAAATAATTCAGATTTTTTAGATGCGTGTATCGTGAGGTGCTTCGTTAAATTTGAGTTGCTTACAACGGATGTCGACAAAGTCTTCACTCCTGGATATAATGAACACTTCACATGCATGTTCTTGCCTTTGACCAAAATTAATTTATAGTAGTGTTTGTATCGCCACCTTAAAAATGACAACTTTTCATTGGACTGCTCCATGTTCACCATCTCTGCTGCTTCATCAAATCTGTAGTGTGTGTGTGTGTGTGTTTGTGTGTGTGTGTGTGTGTGTGTGTGTGCTGGCACATGTGTAAAAACCCTGGCTCTGACCCTGGCCCCACCTCCTCACTACAGCTGCGTAAGAAGCCATGGGTGCTTTCGGATAACAGTTTATTCAATCAATGCATGTAACGCACCGCATTTAATGTTCAGTAACGTTAACGGCGTTGTAACGACATAAAAAGTAATTAGTTAAATTACCCCGTTACTGAAAAACAAACGTCATTACCAAACGCTGTTAATTTAAACGTCGTTATTCCAAACACTGATTTTGACGAATCTGTTTTTTTTTTTTCATCCATCCAGTTTCAGACCCACTTGTTCATGTTTTTCAGGGTCGCAGAGAAAATATGATCTCTATGTACTGTATTCATATTAAAAGGAGTTAAGTGCATTGTTACATCCCAATATTCAATTAGAGTTTTTTCTTTTTTAATTGGGATTCGAATCAAATCAGGGATCCAATATCTGGATTTGAATAGAATTGTTTAGTGTATCCTTACAACCCTAATAAATACCCAAACCTGTTGTGCTGAAAATATGTCATTTTAGATAGCCAATAGGCCTACTGTATATGCCATTTGTTATTAGCTCTTTGTGTGCTTGAACCATAAACATGTGCATACAATGTATAAGATATCGGTGCCTCAAATGTGAGTTGAGCACATTCAGTGGCAAAGTGACATGACTCATTCAGTCAAATGCATAGCACTGTAGGTAACAGACAGCAGGCGAGTGATGGCTGACTTCTTGGTAAGTTTATAAACACTACTGTAGAAATTATCACACTTAAAGCCTGAATTATATTTTATATTGCTAGTGACAGTGGTGAATCCAAACATTTTAAAATGATCTTTAATGTACCTTTATTGAGAACACAAGACATGTCCACTTTTCACAAGTCTCCTTTACAGTATTTAATTCACACAATTAGTTAAACAAATAAATATGTACTTTGCTTGTTGCCTCTGTGGTCTCTGCATGTGTGTCTCCTTCCTTCTTTGACTCACATTCTAGCAGTCCCAAGGATGGAGGCTAATGGCATGAGCTTGGGTTTGCCCTGGCCACCCCCTGTACTGGACATGCTCTGACGGAGCCATGCCACTTTTCTCTTGGCGTCCACCTTCAGATCAAACCCTTTTTCTTCACCTCTGCCACATTTCACTCTGTGGCACTCACACTTCAGTGCTGACGACGTGCTGCCACTTTCTTGTTTTTCTTTTTTTTAGTCATGCCACTACTGTTATCACTAAATAAGAAACATTTTCTGGCCTCCATTTCACCCACAAGCACCTCTACTTTGTTGTCAGTGACATTTCTTTTGCATTGTCTTTTCTTTCTAGATTAAACTGCCATTGATCAGCAGGCTTTATTATACTAAAAATAAATAAACCTTTTGTAAGGTACTTTGCATTGACCACACCCATATATAATGTGGGTGTGTCCAGGGTGGGTTATGAGGTGAATCCACTTGTGAATCAAGTGGATTCATAAATAACAATCAACTTGTTATTTATAAATTGAAATTGAATTGCAACTGTGTTTACGTACGGGTTTATTTTTTGCGCTGTTTTTAATATGGTTCCTACACAATGTTTTATAAATGAGCCCCCCAGAAAATGTTTAGTACAATTTTATTGAGAAACCTTGAAATGAAGACCAAGGTAACTGCTCTGTTCTGTTCATAACCATCAACATGATTTTGTACTCTCTACCTCTCCCGACAATTATTGTTCTGCAAACGTTAAACATTCTGAATTAAAGTTTGTCTTTGGAAAGAGAGCACATTCATCAACCGTGCCTTTTAAAACATGCTGCGCTTTCAAGAGTGAATAATGCCAAAGCAATGATGCTTTAAGTGGATTTTCTGGCTGCACCCCTGCATGACACTCACATCAGAGAGCCTACTTGAAGTGTTTAGTCATGGAAGCATTAATCCCTGTAATTTTAAGTCTGACATGCCTTCTCTGTCAGGTACATTAGGGCCTGCATTGGAAAAACACTAAAGAAGTGAGGACGCCTTGTGTTGTCCGACACTAATTAAAGGGCCTTGTATTTTTCATTACAAGATGGAACAGCACTTGTTAAATGATGGTCCTTCACACTTTAATTGTCACTGCTGAAGAAAAGTGAGAGAGAAGCAGGACAGGAAACACATAAAACAGATAAGGAACATTTATAATGTGAAGACAATATTTGGTCAGAAGAAGAAGAAGAAGGGAATCAACAGACAGATAGAGTAAATGCATACTGTACAGTCATAGATTCAATGCCTTTTGAGTATTTGTCAGATAAATAAACAGAACCTAAAAACTACAACATTTAGATACCACAATCATTCATTTCGTCAAATAGTGTTTTCCTGCCACCCTCATGAGTGAGGAACTAGGTGGTACAGGTTTTTTTTATATCCGTTACATTGTAGTTTCCCTCCGCCAGAGTATCTTAATTCTTTTGAAACAGCAAAAACACACGCTGACTTACATTTGTGCGAGATCTGCAGTGTGAGACATTGGAACTGTCTGACAAAGGAAAACTTTAAAATAGGCAGTATGACAACTGAACTCCTGGACTGTGTTAGGATGTGATGTCTTTAAGATAAGCCTGGAGTTTTATTCACTGATGGGTTTTATCTGATTTCATTGACAAATAGAGCTGTGTATCATCCGCATAGCAATGGAAATGTATGTTAAGTTATCTAATAATGTTACCTAGTGGAAGCTTATATAATCTAAATAGTATTGGTCCTAAAACTGAACCTTGTGGAACTCCATGATTTACTCTGGCGTGCACTGAGGAGAGATTATTAAAATGATAAGTAGGATTTAAACCAACCTAGCGCATTTCCTAAAAACACTTTCCAGTCTCTGCAGCAATAAATGATGATCCACTGTATCGAAGGCTGAACTGAGATCTAAGAGCACCAGAACTGAGACCAACCCTCTGTCTGAGGCTAAGAGGAGATCATTGGTTACTTTTACTAAGAGAGTGTCTGTGCTGTGATGGGCTCTAAAGCCAGACAGAGCTCTCATATAAATTGTTCCTATGTAGATAATCGCATAGTTGACCAATGATTTTTTCAAGAATTTTGGAAACAAAAGGGAGATTGGATATTGGCCTATAATTGGACAAGTCACTTGGATCAAGGATAGGTTTTTTAAGGAGAAGTTTGATTACAGTTGTTTTAAAGGCCTGTAGCACATGACCTGTTACTGGAGATGTATTATTCCAGTTCAACATATTAGTGCTAATTAGTGGAAAAACATCTTTAAATAATGGAGTTGGGATTGGATCCAAAAAACAGGTTGTTGGTTTAGAAACACTTACTCGTGAGGTCAGTTCAGATAGACCAGTTGAAGTGAAACTTTGTAAATAAAAGCTACATGTTGGGGTTATTTCAGGAGCTGCTTTGTTAAAAAAAACATTAAGGACTCCTGCAGGGGAGACATTAGCTTTGTTTCCAACTGTTAGAATTTCACCAGTAAAGAAGATGATGAAGTCATCACTGCTCAGGTTGACAGTCAGAAGTCAGAACTAAGATTTTATATTCAATGCAAAACTTGAGTGGAAGCCAGTGCAGAGTAGAAAGAATGAGGGTAATGAGGGATGTTCTTGGAGCACTGGTCAAAAGTCTGGCAGAAAACAAGTGAAAACAGAATTATAATAGTCAATGCGGTTTGATATAAACACGTGGATGACCAGTTCGAGATCTGATTTTGAAAGTAAGATATTTCTCTATACTTCTCAGTACGGTGTTTATAGGGTGTACAGTAGGTGCTCTGTGCTTTGAGTAAAAACTCTTTACAATTCCGCTATCGATTCTTCCCGGACTGCGCCGCCACTGTAAACAAACGTACCCCACTCCCAATTTTGCAATGACGTCATGTTACACACAAACTGCTGTAGAGCTGAGCTGAGCTGAGCTTCTACATGCGATGCACTGTGGAGAAATGTCCAAAAACGATCTTTAGTCTGGCTGCATTTCACGAAGAAGAACGACACTTCGGGGATCGTCACCTGTAATTCCAGCAAGAGCGATCTCTGCGCCAAAGGTGGTAACACAACCCATATGTCCAAACATTTAGCCACACAACACAGCATTATACTAAAGCAATGCAGTGTCTTTGATGCTCTTAGCAGCACCAGTGCTAGCACTAGCACAGCAGGTCAAACTAAACAACTATCTAACATTTGTGCGATAATGATAAAAAGGAGGTTAATAAGCCTTTTCACACTCCGCAATTGCGCATGCGCGACCTGCGGAGTCATAGGTCAAGAGGGATAAAAATGTCAACAAGCTCTTTCACTCTGTTGATATTTCCAACCTAAAGGCGTTTGTATTTTTATTCCAGAGATCTTTAGTGCTATAATAGTGTTTATATTATTAATATTACACGTATTCGGACTGGGGAGTTCCTTGTTTGTTGTTCCTCTTGTTTTTCATTCCTCTTGTTCCTCTATGGGATTATCCTAAACCATTAGTCACTTGACTTGTGAACTAATTTTACTCATTTGGGTATTGTTTATTTATTTATTGATGACTCATTTGTACATTGTTTATTCTCAGCAGTGAATAATTGAGATTTATATCAATAAACCTGATAATTATTTTAACAAACCAGGTTGTATTCTTTTCTCTACTCATGTACTAGTTGTTTTTCAGCCTATTCAGAGTCTGGAACGACTAAGTGGACTGGAACGTGGTGACGTGGTGACGTGCTGACGTGGTGATGTATCGATCATTTTCCTGTTTACGCTCTACCGCTGCTTGCAGTGCTCTACTACTGTGTTCTGCTAACTCTAATCAAACTTGCTGTCATTGATATTTTAGCCTTGAAAACACTTGTTTTAATTTTTTACCGTACAGTTAAACGTACGAAGGTTAAGTAAAAAGCAATCTCGCCTCTTATAGGCAGTACAATCTCCTTTAAACTTCCTTTTGTCCTTAGCTTAGCTTAGCTTAAATTTAGCACCTATGGCTTCTCTCTCCTCCCCTCCGCTCTCCTGCCCGGTGTGTCAGATGTTTAGTTACTCCTCGTCCTCCTTTAGGGACAATGGTAGTTGCATTAAGTGTAGCGTACTGTTAGATATGGAGGCGAGGATCAACAATCTGGAGAAGCGGTTCCGCACCCCTGATACCAAAACCGAAGCTAGCAAGCAGGACCTAGCCGGTGCGGACTGTGCTAGCTCTAGCTTAGCCTCCCCCCCGGCCAGCAATGAGTGGGTTACTGTCCGTGGTAAGCATAGTCGAAGGTCAAAAAGCCGCTCGGGACACCACCATGTTCACGTCTCAAACAGGTTCTCCCCCCTCTGTGAGGACAACACACTCACCGGGGAACAAACTCTGATAATTGGCGACTCCATAGTGAGAAACGTGAAGCTAGCGAAGTCAGCGGGCATCGTGAGGTGCATCCCAGGGGCCAGAGCGGGCGACATAGAATCAAATCTAAAGTTGCTGGCAAAGAGTAATCGTAAGTTTGATAGGATAGTCCTCCATGTCGGCACTAATGACTCCCGACGTCGCCAGTCGGAAGCAACCAAAGTGAACATTGAATCAGTTTGTGCTTATGCTAAAACAATGTCGGACTCCGTAATTTTCTCTGGTCCTTTACCAAATCTGACCAGTGATGACATGTATAGCCGCATGTCATCATTTAACCGCTGGCTATCGAGGTGGTGTCCAGAAAACGAGGTGGGCTTCATTGATAATTGGAGATCCTTCTGGGGAAAACCGAACCTGATAGGAAGAGATGGAATCCATCCTACTTTGGAGGGAGCATCTCTACTATCAGAAAACATGGCACATTTATGACATCTCATGAATGAGACCATGTTACAGAGGGGGAGTCCTCCACGCCCCTCTGCGCTTGCCTTAGGACAGTTTCCCTCCCATTGCTATCAGGATAGCTGTGTTCATCGCCATGACAACTGTTGTGATGGTGATGAATATTATTTTATGGAGACGGTGTCTGTCCCCCGACCCATATTTCACAATGATTTTAACATAAAATCAAATAAAAGAGCTATCAATTATAAAAATCTGAAAAAAATTAAAATCTCAAATGTAGAAACACCAAAACATAAAACCATTAGATGTGCTCTATTAAATATTAGATCACTGAGATCCAAATCTCTACTAGTAAATTACCTTATCTCAGAAAATAACTTTGATTTATTCTGTTTAACTGAAACATGGCTGTATCAAGATGAATATGTTAGTTTAAATGAAGCCACTCCTCCCAGTCATTTAAATACTCATATGCCACGAGACATAGGCCGTGGAGGTGGTGTAGCAGCTATTTATCATTCCTCTCTCCTAATCTATCCTAAACCAAAGGCCAATTACACTTCCTTTGAAAGCCTGGTTCTAAATTTATCTCATATCGAATCAAAAACCTGCCAGCCAGTCTTATTTGCGATAATTTACCGTCCTCCAGGCCCTTATTCTGAATTTCTATCAGAATTCTCTGAGTTTATATCAAACTTAGTCCTCAGTTCTGATAAAATACTGATAGTAGGAGATTTTAATATCCATGTGGACAAAGATAGTGATAGCCTGAGCTCAGCCTTTATGTCCCTAATAGACTCAGTTGGCTTTTTTCAAACTATTAATGAAGCTACTCATCGTTTAAATCATACTCTTGATCTTGTTCTAACATATGGCCTTGATATTAATGAACTAAAAGTCTACCCTGAAAATCCTCTGCTATCAGATCACTTTTTAATATCTTTTAACATTATCCTAGAGGATCTCGCACTGTGCAATAAAATAGTTACGAGTAGAAATCTGTCCAGTAGTGCTGTGGCTAAATTTAAAGAGGCCATTCCTGCTGCCTTAAACTCAGTGCACCATCCAATAAATAACTATGATATTAATTATAACCCCTCTCAACTGGATCTGCTTGTCGATAGCTCTGCTAGTCTACTAAAATCCACCTTGGACTCAATTGCCCCATTGAGGGAAAAAACTATTAAACGTCAGAGGAAAGCTCCGTGGTTTAGCTCTGAAACTCACACACTCAAACAAACAACCCGTAAATTAGAGAGAATGTGGCGCTCCAATAAAACAGAGGAGTCACGAATACTTTGGCAAGAAAGCCATAGTAAATACATGACAGCCTTACGACATAGTCGATCTACATACTACTCCTCACTAATTGAAGAAAATAAAAATAATCCGAGGTACCTTTTCAGCACTGTAGCCAGGCTAACACAAAGTCAGAGCTCTATTGAGCCCATGATTCCTCTAGCCCTCAGCTGTGAGGACTTTATGACATTTTTTAACGATAAAATTCACAAGATTAGAGATAAAATTAGCCACTCCCTGCCTTCACCTGGGCCTGCTGTACCATTAAATGTAAATAGGCCTAACCTAAACTGTTTCACACATATAGGACTTCAGGAACTTAACTCTATTATTTCATCCTCCAAACCATCGACCTGCCTTTCAGATCCGATCCCAACTAAGCTGTTTAAAGAAGTTATTCCCCTAGTCTGCCCATCTTTGTTGGAGACAATAAATATATCCCTATCAATAGGCTACGTGCCACAGTCCTTTAAAGTAGCTGTAATCAAACCCCTTCTCAAAAAACCTACTCTTGATTCCAGCACTTTAGCAAACTACAGGCCTATATCTAATCTTCCTTTTATTTCAAAGATTCTTGAGAAAGTTGTGGCAGCTCAGCTCTGTGAATTTCTTCAAAACAACAGCCTGTTCGAGGACTTCCAGTCAGGCTTTAGAGCTCAACACAGCACAGAGACTGCTTTAGTTAAAGTAACTAATGATCTACTCTGGGCTTCAGATGAAGGATGACTCTCAGTGCTGGTTTTATTAGATCTTAGTGCAGCTTTTGACACTATAGATCACTATATTCTACTAGAGAGATTAGAGAAATTACTTGGAATCACAGGGACTGCCCTAAACTGGTTTAAGTCCTACCTATCTGATAGGTACCAGTTTGTACACGTGAATAATAAGTCTTCTGTGTACACTAAAGTAAGCTACGGGGTTCCTCAGGGCTCTGTGCTAGGTCCAATCCTCTTCTGTATCTATATGATCCCCCTTGGTAATGCTATGAGAAAATAATCTGTTAACTTCCACTGCTATGCTGATGATACCCAACTGTATGTATCAATGAAGCCAGGTGAGACAAATCAGCTATCTAAACTTGAGGCCTGTCTAAAGGACATTAGGGCCTGGATGGACCAAAATTTTCTTCTTCTCAACTCAGACAAGACTGAGGTCATTGTACTGGGCCCGCGACACCTTAGAGAAACCTATGCTAGCTTAACTGCCCTAGATGGCATTACTCTGGCACAAAGCACAACTGTTAGAAACCTTGGGGTTCTATTTGATCAGGACTTATCCTTCAACTCTCACATAAAACAAACTTCAAGAACTGCCTTCTTGCATCTCCGTAACATTGCTAAAATCAGATCTATCCTGTCTCAGTCCGACGCCGAAAAACTAGTCCATGCTTTTGTTACCTCTAGACTGGATTATTGTAATTCTCTTTTAGCAGGCTGCCCGAGCAAGTCGCTTAAGACACTTCAGCTGGTTCAAAATGCTGCAGCACGTGTACTGACTAAAACTAGGAGAAGAGATCACATTACTCCTGTATTAGCCTCTCTGCATTGGCTTCCCATAAAATATAGAATAGAATTCGAGATTCTTCTTCTCACTTATAAAGCCCTAAATGGACAGGCACCAGTCTATCTCAAGGAGCTTGTAGTGCCATACAATCCCCCCAGAACACTACGCTCTCAAAATGCTGGACTACTCGTTGTTCCATTCATCTCTAAAAGTAGTATAGGAGGAAGAGCTTTCAGTTATCAGGCCCCACTTCTCTGGAACCATCTACCAACCACGGTTCGGGGGGCAGACACCCTCTCTACCTTTAAGGTTAGGCTCAAAACATTCCTCTTTGATAAAGCTTTTAGTTAGGAACCAGCTCATAGCTCATAATTAAGATGCAATAGGCATAGACTGCCGGGGGGGGGGGGGGGGCCTGGCATGCTCGGTTGGAGAGAGGTTGGAGAGGGCGTTAAGAGAGAGGTCATTTAGGTTAGAGAGGGACCGGAGAGGGTCCCATTCCTCTTTCAAACACTCCCTCTATGTCTGCTTCTTCCCTTGTGTGTTTGCTCCTGTACTCCTTCTGGCTTTTGTCTTGCAGGTCCGTGGGATCCTCAGTGTGGAGTTACAGAGACTCAGCGGCTCTGTCTCCACCCTTTTCTCTGCACACACCCAACACAGCATAACGTGGATGGCTGTTCATCATAGGAATGGGATCCACACAAGGTTCCTGCTGCTTAACAGAAGGTTTTCCTTGCCGCCATGATGAATTCATGTTGGGTGTGGGATACATATGTATGTGTATATACGTATATATGCATATGTGTGTATCCATAAAATGAAGAGTCCGTCCTTAAGACTGCTCTACTGTAAAGTGCCTTGAGATACCATTGGTTATGATTTGGCGCTATACAAATAAAGATTGATTGATTGATTGATTGATCGTTAAAAGAATCGATAAAAAAACGGATTGATTAGCAGGAATCGATAAAGCATCAGAATTGCTAAATCATTATCATTATACGTCCCTATGGAGGATGAACGACAGCGCCATTGACTGTGTCCGTATACTTGGTGAGAAGTTCATCTTTCTTTTTAGCTCCTTAGAAAGGTGACAAATCACTTCTCGTAGTTTGGTAATTTCTTTGTTGGCGTCTAGTAGGGATGTAACGATTAATCGTAAGGCAGTTAAAAATCGATTCATAGGTATCACGGTTGATATCGATTTTCTGAAAATTGAATCGCAGTACTTTTTTTAACCACAAGTGTAGGCGGCGGGCGGAGTCTGATAATACTTTCTTTCTGGCCGCCTTCTACTCTTAAATATGTTAATAAATGATTCATTACCCCTTAAGCACCGAAATAATATCTGTAATATTACTTGAATATCTGCAAAAGTCACGTTTTTCTATTAGCTCTGTCTGCTAGCAAAGCTTCTCTTCTTCACTGCAAGATATCTGCATGCCAACCGACCACTGTATGACCAGCGCCCTCTGCTGGTCCAAACAAATATGACGTAAATCAGTGTAATCACGTTTTTTTTTTTTTTTTTAAAGTCCAATTGTTAGGGCACAAAATACATTTTCAGTTGCACTTTTAAAAGGAAAAGAACTATTATGCAGTTTTGCATTGTTTATTTTAGAACCAGAATTTAAATTAATAGGCTTCATTTTCATTTGTATTATTCCTTTATTTATTTCATTCAAGATTTATTTTTAGTTAAATTGCATTGTTTTAAAAGGTTTATCAAGGAATTCTTTTGACAATGAAAAATAAAAGGAAAATAGTACAGTATTTTCTAGTTTTTTTTCCCAAAAAAAAAATTTGTCTACAGTCCCATTTTGTAAAATAAATCATGAAAGAATCGTATCGGGAACCCAGTATCGTGAATCGAACCGTATCGGGAGTTGAGTGAATCGTTACATCCCTAGCGTCTAGTAGTAAAATGTCTTTCTCTGACGACAACTGAGGAGCAGCGTCTATACCGTCCGTTGATGCAGCCATCTTGGAGTCTGCAGATGCGGCCATCTAAGACTGTGACGATAATTGTATAATTGTGTTACCTTTAAAAAATAGATTTTCTTTATTTGGTTTATTTCCATTCTTGTGCTTTCAAAATCATTGTGTCTTTTTTTTTAATTGTCAGCAACAGTCGAGACTCATTGTGTAAGTCTGTTGTGTAAGTTTTTTTAAATTTTATTTCAACATTCAGTATTTTGTAGGGAACCAAACCACATCAAGCCTAAAGACCCTCTTGCTAGCAAGAATTAACCAAGGAGCCTGTTTCTTTATAATGAACTGTTTACACAATAACTGCCCCCGCAACTTTGAGGTGCATAGCTAACCCCACTATGCGGCCTTTGAACCCAATACCGTCGCCGAAAAGACTGACCCAACTCTTTGAAATATTCAGTACGAACTCTTTTTACGACTCCACATGGGGGAAGAACCTCCGTCTTCTCCCTCCTTTACAAACAGATACCTTTGGGATGCTGTAAGATCACAGAACTGTCCCACTGACCCCTGACCCCCTGTGGTGAGCTGTCACACAAGGACACTGCCCAGGCCTCTTCTCTGAGATATGTCCCAATGAAGAAGGGAGAACAAGGGAGAAGAAATTGTATTATGTTTGAAAAGTTACAAATGAAAACATTATTGGAATGGTTTCTACAGAAATTGAAATTGCAAATGTTGTCTGTCCTATTCCACTCTTTTCAGATAATTTAATACCCACAGAATGCTATTTTAAATGTTTCCTCATTTAAAAAGTGCTAAAAATACCAGAAAACATCACAAAAGTTAGTTTGAGGTATCTACTGCAACCATATAGTAAAGAAGAGGCATAACATGATTTTTGACATTTATATTTATGAGCTATTACAAGTAAAATTCATTAACCGGTTCCTAAAGTGATCCAAGGCTATTATCCAGTCGTGTTTGGTATCAAACTGTTTCGTATTACATGATATTTCAAGATATGATGTTGAAAAGATTATTTGAATATGCTGAACTCATTATTATGGTTTATGTGTAAATCTAGGAATCATCCCTCCTGTTTGTCTTTGTCTCACATAAACACACACCCCAGACACACCCAAAGGCAGCCAGCTGAGATGCTGGCAACTTTAAACCAATCAACGAAGTTTCCTTCTTGGGAGGCAAGTCCCAAAGATAAGCTTTTAAAAGGAAGAAAGCCGCTCCTAACTTCAGTTTTGGGACGCTGGCGTTTCATACTCAACGCGTTTCCCTTCCCCACCTTTTCATTTATTTCATTTTATTTTTAGTTGAAACAGTTAGATTTTTGGAATCAACAGCTGCTTGGTTCGGACGAATTCAGCATCTAGTGACGTGCGTAACAGCCGAAGGAAGCCCGGCCCGCGACCCACTCTCTAAGCCAGCTGCGAAGGCCAGAACTGCCTGGATCGGCTGAAGGGGCTATACTCTGTTGAAACGCAACAGAACTCAACGGTGGCATGTCCTACTGCATTCCTTCAAACAGCACCTCCAGGTCCAACCCTGACATCATCTTCAAGGTACCTGAACGAACTTTCATCAGCAAACTTCATCCACAATAGATCACATACATACTTCCATAACTACAAACTTACACACACTCACAACATGTTCCACACACAGTTCATCTCATTCGTCATTGTTCGTCTCCCCTGTCTGTCTTCCTCTCTTTGTTTTATGAGCTCTCTTTATGATTTTATTCTTTGATTTCATGATCTTATTATTCGAATATGTATCCTGCATTTTTATTCATTATTTAGTAGACTAGCATTCTCCTAGAATAGTGATTTCACTTTATTACATATAATCTTCACTTTTATTAGCCTAGAAATGCATTTTATCATGATTTAATTATCCCATTTCAATTGATATTTTGACTGTGTTAATTGTTGACTTTTGAATAAAAGGTTAAACAATCTTTGATTCCTCTGATTCATTAAAGCTGTGATTATGGTGTAGATGTTGCTGTTAGAATTCACTTTTCCCTGGTTTCAAATTGATGAGTTTAGTCTAAAAACTTAGACATATTTCTCCTGTTAAAAGGAGTGGCACCCCGCAAAATTTGAAGTAATATTAATAATCATAATTAATATTCTTAGTTATATAACCCATTAATAATAACTCATCCTCCAACAATTTCATAATGTAAGCTTCGTTTATTTTGCTTTATGGTGTGACATTTTTTGTTGGTGTGAAAACTTTTATTTATTTAAAATGTATCTTCTCAATTTTAATTAACATCATCCTTTATTTATTTACATATAGACATTTGTTGCTGTCTTTGTATTACTTATCTTGCTTGAGTGGCAAAGCTAAGGTTAATTTTAATTAGAGTATTCCATGACTGAAGCCTTATTAACTGGCAGTTTGTAGACCATTTAATGGATTAAGTAACTCTATGTAAGTACACAAACTGGGGTTCCTCCAAACAGCGTTTTGTACAGGGCCAAAGCCACAAAGCTAGTAATGGCATTGGCTCTTTTCCTCGCGATTGCCCTGTAATTATTACCCATTAGATGGTATTCTTCACCACAATGCTGTCTCTGAGTCTACTATGAAAGTAATTGCTCGGTTCATTATTTCAGATAATTACACAGATGGACATGTTCTACTGGTGATACCACTTTAAAATCTATAGCCCTGAAATGTTGAATGGTGGTCAGGGCGATTCCTTTCCCATGTATTGATTATTCTTAGCATCCTTGTAGATTTCAATGTCGGTTTTCTTTTTCTTACTTTTTTCTAATACAAGCAACTTTAGCAATTAAATCTTTTGCTACTAATAGCTCTTCATTGTATGTCAGTAGCGGTGTTTTTGGGGCTCAGGCCACTATTAGTAATACAATGCAGTAAGTGGTTAGAGCAGGGAGGAAGCAAGTACATGTTTCATGCCAAAAAAAAAAAATGTTCTCTACTCTGCACAAACACCTGCTGAGCCATGCTATACTACATTTTGCAGAATTCGGTCTCATATTTACCTGTGGCAGTGAAACTCTTCTTGCTTTTCTCGACGAGGACAGTCGCACTCTGTTTCTCCCTCCCTTCCATTCTTATCTCTCTCCCAGCTGCTGCTTTGTCTGGTCTTGTGAGCCTAACAAGAGCCTCTCTCTGTAACTCATCCAAAACCGGAATAATGGAACTAATTAGTTGGTCTCTCAGTGCTATCGATCAGATTTTTTCCACAAAAAGAACCGGGGGTGGTGAACCCGCATGTCCAAGCGGGACGTTTGCGGCTGGATACGCACTTGACCCTTGGAACAAGTGGCGAGTTGTGTGTCTGTCCATCCTTTCCGTGGAAGACGTGGAGGACATCTACATGATTGGAATAATGATAGTAGGCATGCTGCTGATCGGAGCTGGTGGCTTCCTAATCTATCGAAAAGTCCGTAGTACGCTGGCGACTGTTTTGGAAAAGCTGCCAGTGATTTCTGAAGGATGTAGCAGGGCTCTGAACACTCAGACTCATGTGTTGATCGATATCAAAAGCAAGCAAGAGCTGCTTTTGGATCGTCTACGCGTTATGGATAACAACTGGGAGAAGTTGGAGACCCGGCTTGGAAGTGGAAACTAGGTCACTCATTGGATTACAGCAGAGAGACCCAGGACAGAAGGCTATTGGAAATTGACATAGCCTGTATCAAATCACATTGCTTATCTCCCTTTCGGCTCCCCAGCCAGCCAAGGCTAAAGCCAAGGTTGTCTCAACTCTTATCACCAGGAAGTTTCTGCAGACGGTGGCTCTTACCCCCACTCCCTCCCCCCGCTCCTTCCCTACATTCCCACCTGTTCCAGGTGGAACAGGTGGTGCTGAACTTTTCCACACGTCATCTGGTTGTCAGTAACGCAGCTACAGGACTTCAACTTCAAATGCCTCGTTGGCCATTTTTGCCCACCTCCCATCCGCAGCTGCATGGAGGCGTGGTTGCAGCGCCCATTGGCAGCACGCCCATGTCCCCAAACGGCTGGAATCCACCTGACCCCCTCCCCCAGCCAACCTCCCACCCAACCCTTCCCACATGCCTTGTCTCGAGTTGTTTGCCTGTGTCATGCTTACATTTATGTTTGCGGAGGCGGTTTTTTTTCCTGGTTTCACATTACTTTCTCTGTTTAGGGAAATCAGTTTCAAACTGGCAGTTTTTTTTTCCCCTCACCCCTCCTCTCCTCCTGTTGTTGATCCCTTTTTCACCTAAATATGTGGGCGCCGCAAATGGCTGCTCCGGTGTGTTGATGTGTGTTCTTTCACTGCAACTACCAAGTCAAATTCCTCGTATTGTTCTAAACTGTACCTGGTCAATAAAGCTCTTTTGATTCTGATTCTGATTCAGCACAGCACACATTCTGTGATTATTGTGTGAACCAACTAATTATACAACACAACTTATTACACAGTGTGTTACATTTTTGGGATCTCTCTCAGGTTTCTATTGGACATATAAGGCAGTTTTAAAAGTAATTGTTTCTTTGCAAGCAAGTTTAATTTAAGGCAGTACTTTCTGTATGGAGTTATGTTTAATCTGGAGAAGCAGTGTCCTCCACAGTCCAGACACCAGAGATCCACTTAAGTCCTTAACACCTTAAAGAGTAACTAAACCCCTGCTTTCTGCTGACCTGCCACTAGAAGAGAAATTCAAAAAATGCCTTGATTATGGGCATTACTGCTTTAGCAGTAAGACACACCCACTCAGTCAGCCCATAGCGCTGTGCGAAGAGACAGACACTAATACACACAATGATGTCTGTACACACACACACACATAGCGTCTTCACACAGGCACAAACAATCACAATGTGAAGCGCACATGCAGCCTTACAGACACCACTCAGGGGCAAACACTCCTAATTTCCTACCACCTCACGCACATGGTGATAAGATGTACACACACGTCCGCGCACACGCAGAGACAGACGGGAATACACACATAGCATAGATGTGTCTGTAAATACACACCTAGCTTGATGAACCCTGAATTAGCACAGAATCTGCTCTTTGTAGAAGCACAGAGTGAAAAACATCTCCGTTACAATGGGCTGTTTCACATGGAACACAGTGGACTTCCTCATCTAAGCTGTCAATCAATGCCACTAAGAGCTTAATTGTAAGAAACCATGTTCCCTCATTTCAGCTTTTACAGGAGGGGTGGGGCCAACAGTGAAAGTTGATGACTGTCAAGTTTGTATGTGTGTTTGTATCACCACTGCCCAACTTGAAGGGCCAGAGAGGAAGACAGAGGACGCTGAGAACAACTCTGCTTGGTTGACAGTTTATTTGAACTGTTCCTTGGTTAAGCAAGTTTAAGCAGGTTGTTAACCTGGACAAAGGAAGAAGAGGGAAAGTTAGAATCAAAGCATCAACAATTTTCTCATGCTGGGATGTTATATTTGCAATTAAATTAAAGAATCTAAGTCTACCAGCACTGTTATTTTTAGTTAACTTGACCCATTTTCCTGATTTAAAGTAAATGTTTTTGTAATATTAAACAGTATGCTCACCTAATAAAGCAATACACAACTAAAAATCAAACCTAAAATGTGCTTAATTTATAAATAGTTAATATAAATCCTTAGTTTGAAATTTACTTGATCTATGAAACATTCGAATTCTCAATTACATTGTCTCAAATTGCATTGCATTTATTTATTTTATCAATTAATTAATTATTAATTTATTAATTATTCACTTAAACAAACTATAATAATTTTCAACTTATGACATCACCTGGAACTTTTCTTTATCTTTAACTAAAGACTTACTTTTAATCATTTTTACTTTAGTTATTTAACCACATAGTCCTTTTATTAACTTAAACACAACTCAAATCAAATTATTCTAATAAGAAAGGATGACGTCTCACTGATTTGACCATCCTATCTGCTGCGCAGTTTAGTGCATTGCGCACGCGCACCTCCCACACGCGCTGACCTGTCTGTCAAACAAATACCTTCCCCGCATTTTATCCATAACGCACATTAACCAATGATTGACATACCGGTGGCGTCTCTGCTCCTCTCTCATTCACTGCACTCCCGTGTCAGCTGGATGGCTCCGCTCGCGCTGTGCGCTCTGCTGCTCTGAGGCGATGTCCCCTGTTCATTACGCAGCGTCTCCAGCTGATCCAACCCGACCTGATGGTGCACAGCCCTTTTAAGGCCCTGCCCCACGCAACTAGACAGCCCAGCATAATAAAATTATTTACTTTATAAAAGAGATGAGAAGCAAAAGGCGGAAATAAGAAAGTAAATATTTTTTTATTCTTTTCTGGATGGTTTGGACTTAACACCTCCCACTTGACCGGCTGGGTTTTTAACCTAAGGCGGTCATAAGTCTTTCAAGTTCCCTCTTGTTCTTCTATTGGTAGTATCACAACAAGACGTCTCACATCCCTGTGGAGAATTGTGCTTGGGATTTTGGGATTGCATGTTCCTTTCCTATGTTCTTTCTGCTTTCCCTCAATTTTAATGATCGGCACCGTATAATTGGGGAAGGTCCGTACATGGACGTCTCTGACAACACCCTTTTCATCTGTGTTGACTTTTACAACTCTCGCCAATTTATACTGCCCCCTTAGCGCATTTTGGTCTGCAAGCCAAACAATGTCACCAATAGCAACATTCCGTTTTCTGGTGTGCCACTTGTTTCTGACGAAAAGGTTTGGACCCGCGAATTGACACCAATTCTTCCAAAACTTGCTGACCTCAGATTGAATAATTTGGATTCTTTTATATGGATACCCATCAAATTGGAAGTTGCCGGGATCACCGCGGGGACTAGCTCGTCCCAACAAGAGAGAGTTTGGGCTGATGTACTCTACACAATCTTCTCGGCTTTGTACCCTAGCATCTATCGGCCTCTGGTTTGCTAGATTTGCTGCCATAAAAAGGAATGTCTGGAATTCCCCCCATGTCAATTCTCCTCTTCCTCCAAGATTGTTGAGGGCTTTCTTCACCACCTTAACAGCTGCCTCTGCTGATCCATTTCTGTGGGGTGAATCTGCTGGGTGAATTTCCCAAGACCATTCTGTTCCATTTTTGGAGGCTTCTTCCTCAATCTTTGATTTATCAAGTTTTTCTAGAAAGGCATAGAGTTCGATGAGGGCAGGTTTTGCACCTACAAAGTTTGTACCAGGGTCTGACCACAATCTCTGGGGATGTCCTCTCAGCGCAGTGAATCTCTTATAGGCTAGCAGAAAAGCTTCAGATGATTGGTTACTGACAAGATCTGTATGAATGGCCCGAGAAGCCATGCAGCTGAAAACTACTCCCCAGACCTTGAGTTTTACCCTTTTTTTGACTTCATCTCTTACTTCATAAGGGCCAAAGAGATCAAGACATGTATACTGAAATGGGTTTGCAGGATTTGTCCGTTCAGGTGGGAGGTCACTCATGACTTGTTGGCAGTATTTTGCCCTCATCTTTCTGCAGACACAACATGAGTTTACTACATGTTTAGCTAGTCTTCTCCCTTTAATCACCCAGGCTTTTTTCCTCATTCTCAGTAGTGTTCCTGCAATTCCCTCATGATTGGCGTTGTGAGCTTCCCAGGCCAACAATGTTGAGACCCAAGCCTCATGTGATAAAATTGGGACGCAGGTTTTATCTTCATTAAACCATTGTACTCTCCCTCCACACATCAAGAGTCCAGTATCCTTATCTTTATATACAACCAACCTGTTTAAGGTTGTAGCTGGGAAAATTACGTTTTCCTGAGCTGCAAGGAAAAGATCTCTCATCACATCTTCACGTTCTCCCGTAGTAAGCACAACTTTTTTGGCACTTTCTTTGAGCGTTTTGGCCTCCCACTTTGGCTGAGCACTACCTTGTTTTGTTTTCATTGCTTGCCATTTTTTTGCGGCACGCCAAACAAGACCAACCACCTTGACCAATCTTGCCAAGCTACTGAATTTCCTTACATCTACAAGGTTCGGAATTGCATGACCAGCGGGCTGCCGTCTGGTTAGGAGATAATATTTCTCTGTTTTTGCAGAAATGTTTTCGGGATACATTTGCTCCGAAGCCTTTGGGAACACCTTTACATTCTCACTCGTCAATGTGGCAGAAAATGTTTTTCTCTGGAGCTTGTTTACCTCTTCCCTGGCTTGTGCTGCAACCTCCCGAGCCGATTTTATGGGCCACTCCTCCACCGGTACTTTAAGGAATTCTGGCCCATTTTGCCAAGTGGAGTGATCTTTTAATTCATCGAGGATGCTTCCCCTCGTGATGATGTCTGCAATGTTGTATTTGCCAGGAATCCACCACCAATCTTCTACTGGGCAAATTCTTTGGATTTCACCCACCCTGTTGGCAAAGAAAGTTTGGTACCCATAGCTTTCCCTTTGAATTGCCCCCAGGATGGTTTGGCTGTCAACTAAATGGAACCATCTGCTTATCTTCATCCGACTTTGTTTCTCCACATACTTTCTTAGCCTGGCTGCAAAGACTGCTCCACACATTTCGGCTTTGACAGCATCTCCTTTTTGATTGAGGGGTGTCAGCTTGGCCTTTGATTCTACCAATCGCACTTTAACACCTGTCTTTGTGTTCCATCTTAGATAAATCACAGCTCCATATGTCTTATCGCTCCCATCTGAGAATGTGACTCCAAAAGGCTCCCCTTCCCAGTCATTTGGCGTGATACACCTGTGGAACATTATCTGTTCAAGCTGCACGTACTCTTCGAATAGTTGTATAGCTTCTTCTCTTAAGCCTGCTGAAAGAGCCTTGTCCCATGTTTCACAGTTTAGTTTTCCTGCGCCTGCTTCTTGAAAAGCTTTTCTGACGAGAATTGCACCCTTTTGTTTGATAGGTGTAACGAAGCCAATGGGGTCGTACAGTCCAGCAATTTGGCTCAAAAGCTGCCTCCTTGTCAGTGGGTTTGGTGTCTGGTTCCTGATTTCTTCTTGAAGAAGATTTTTCCCCGTTCTCATTTTCTTTTTCCTTTTGGAAAAGTTAATTGTTGACATTATGTACAATCTGTCAAGTTCAACATGGTAACCTATTCCCAGAGCTTTGTTATCTTCGTCCCTCATTTGGTTTGGGAGGATGTATCTTTGACTTTCATCTCTCTTTTCTGCAGCTCTCTGGGTCTCTATGTTCATTTGTCGCCTCCCACTTTGCCTTGATTGTAGCCAGGGTTTGAGAAAGAACCCTCCAGCCCTCAGTATTTCTTCAACTCCTTCTATGATTTTACTCAGTTCTTCTTGGCTGTTGTGGGAGGTTAAAATATCATCAACGTAGCTGTCCTCCTCAAGGACTCTGCGTTCCACCACCATGTGACCAAATGCGGGTAGTCTTGCCGTTTCCCACATGGCTAACTGAGCAATAGAGCCAGCTGGACGGTCCCCCATGTTGACTCTTGTGATAGCATATTCTTGAACGGGTTCCTCCTCACTGTCTCTCCAGAGGAATCTATGAAGGTGCATTTCACGCTCTTCCAACCACACAGAGTTATACATTTTCTTAATATCTCCTAATGCAGCATACACACCTTTTCGGAATCTTAAAAGGACAGCTCTGATTGGGTTGAGAACATCCGGCCCTTTAAGTAGAATGTCATTTATGCTCAGCCCTCTAAACTTCTGACTGCTGTTCCAAACCAATCGAACCGGTGTTGTAACTGAATTAGGGTTCGGTGCCAACAAGTGACTAACGTACCATACAGGGCCCTTCCAATTGTCAACCATTTCGCTCGTAAGTTTTACAGCTGCTCCGCGCTTCACCATGTCATGGACTTGGGTAGCATATGCACATTTCAACTGTGGCTGACTGCGCAATCTTCTTTCCGTTCTCCGAAAGGTAGCTTCCACAGCACATTTGTTGTTGGGGAGCAAGGCTGGATCTTCCGTCCATGGATATTTGACATCCCAGTGTGGAGATGATGCATGCTCATCCTCCTTGACATAGGTGAGGCCTTCTTTTATTATTTCCAACTCTCGTTCCTCTGCCAAAGTCATCTCCTTTCCTCCTGGTTGACAATTGCCACAGCGACATCCTCCACATTTGGGTTCACAGCCTGCCCCAATGCTATCCCACTTCCACCAATCTAGGAACTCACGACCAGCAGCAGATGTAGTTGTCGCTTCCGCAGTATTTTTGTCCAGGTCTGATCCCATGGTCAGGGTCACCGGTTCACAAATTACTTCACTGTACTTTATTGCTGCCGTTCTCATTGACTTTGCAAAGTGCGTTTTAGACCCACTAGCTGTAACCTCTATGTCCTCAAACAGGTCTGGATGTGCTCCACCTACTGTTTTTCCAAGTGGGCTTTCCCACAACACCAGATCTCCAATGACTTTAAGTCTTTGAGGGGCAAGCCTCCCCTCCCTGTGGCTGATGAGAAGCTCTACGTTTCCAGGCCTCTTTAGTTCCTCCAGCTCGACCTCTGGGAAAAACAGCTTCAGCTTTTCTGGAGTTATGTTTCTATGCACCCGGGCAATTTCATTTAGGCCGTAACAAATGAGTTCATGGGCACGCTCTGTTCCCCTGGGAGTCTTAACACGGACTTTTAGGTGGTAGCGTTTAGTATTGACTTTCATGGCCATGCCTCCCACACCTTGCACGATCAGGGTTACTTTCTCACCTCGTAGCTTCAGTCTATTTGCAGCCTTGTGAGTAATGTAATTTGTGTCGGAAGCAAGATCAATTAGTGTTCCAATTTTTTGGCCAGCATTTGCAGTTACGTCCAGTAACATCATGATGACAGGTAGCTCCTTTGGGCTGTTTAGCAACTTTGGACCGTCCTTGATCATTCTTGTAGCTCTGGCTTTGTTGCTATTTGTAAATGCTCTTTTGCACTTTTCTGCAAGCTCTGGCGTCAGCTGAGACAAAAACTTCTCCTGTTTGTCAGTAAACTTGCCTTTTTCTCTCCTGGGTTTTGTTTCTTTAGGTGCTACTCCAAGATCTCCCCACGGACAGAGTAAGTAATGATGATCTCTTTTGCAGTCTTCTTTTCTGCAAAGGTAATTGGTTGTGCAGTAATCATCATCCCTATGACACTCAAGGCATATTTTACAGGCTTTAAGGTTTCTTAAAACTGCTCTCTTCTCATGCAGGTCCATCTTTTTAAATTTCCTGCAGAAGAAGATTTTTCCAGGGTGTCGTTCATCACCACACACAATACAAGAAGCTGCTGTACTTTCACTTTTTGAGGCTTTCGAGAAGGCATGTTTGTTTTCAAAACTCCGCTCATGCCAGTTTGGCTTGTCTGTAACTTTGAGCTGTTCAAGCCTTTCCAAGATGTCCTCTTGATTCTTGAGGTATGCAAGAAGCTTGTCAAAATGATTTTCTGCTGTAACGTTGTTACTCTGATCCACCATGCACATCAACCAGTCTCTTTTTACAAAGTCTGGTAATTTGCTCTCTATCGATTTTATGACGAGTGGGTTGTTCATTGCCCCAGAGTTTCCCAGGTCTGTTAAATCTGTCAGAGCTTTTTCCACAACCTGGATTAGTTCAATCACCTTGCGTGGATGGCTCCCTCTTACCGGTGGGAGTCTATTGAGCTCTTCAAGGATTTCAATGACGATGCTTGATTTATTCCCGTATCTGCTCTCTAAGACTCTAAAAATATCTTCCGCAGTGTTGTAGGATGACAGTCTGAGCCCCTTCGAGATGTTTCCATCTATGCTCTCTAAAAGTTGTATCTTTTTTACTTCTACAGATCCAGAAGGCTCACCCTGTCTCTGTAGGTTTTCCCAGTCTCTTTTCCACCTGTGGAACTCTCTTTTACAGCCACTGAAGATGGGGAGACTCGTCGCTTTAATCCTTACGGGTTGAGGTACTGGTGATGGGGCCCCTCTTAGAAAGCCCCCTGCTGAAGCTTCTCCAGCAAGTGTTTCTGCTGCAATCCGACGTGCTGTTACAAACTCTGCTTTTCTTAGTTGGAGTCTGTTATTATTTGCTTTGAGGGCGGTTATTCGGCCATCGAGGTCCTTCTTCATCTCAATGGGTATCCACCTTTCCCACGCTTGCATTGTATTGGCGATTTCGTCCATATATCCCGCGAGGAGCTTCAGATGCACTTCGTAGCCCTCTAAATTTGTTCCGACAACACTTACATCCCCACTCTTGTTACAGCTTCTCTCTGCATTCAAGATTGCCAACATCATCTCGCCTTCCCCATATCTTGACCACAGGTTTAAACGGACAATTTCTTGTACTTCTCTAAACTTCGCCTCACTTTCATTTGAGGTCTTTTCAATGTCTTTCTCTAGGTGCTCACCTAGTTTTATTTCTTCATCTTCTTCAGACTCTTGAAACTCAAGCAACAGCCCGTCCCTATAATCATCATTTGCTTCAAGAATCTTGTCAAAACAGTCTTTAAGTTTGATGAACTCTTCTCTCAGCTCTGCTTCAACCATGTGGTCTGCCCCTTTCCAGATACGGTTGGCCTGCCTGGTAAAGCTGCTCTTCAGAAGGGTTCTTTCTCTCTTTAGCTGTTTTACAGTCTTCTCCATTGCGTCAGCAGTTCTTTGGTCTTTAGAGGTCCTTGATCATCTCCTCCCCAAGCTGCTAGGCGGTTAACAACTGTCAAGTTTGTATGTGTGTTTGTATCACCACTGCCCAACTTGAAGGGCCAGAGAGGAAGACAGAGGACGCTGAGAACAACTCTGCTTGGTTGACAGTTTATTTGAACTGTTCCTTGGTTAAGCAAGTTTAAGCAGGTTGTTAACCTGGACAAAGGAAGAAGAGGGAAAGTTAGAATCAAAGCATCAACAATTTTCTCATGCTGGGATGTTATATTTGCAATTAAATTAAAGAATCTAAGTCTACCAGCACTGTTATTTTTAGTTAACTTGACCCATTTTCCTGATTTAAAGTAAATGTTTTTGTAATATTAAACAGTATGCTCACCTAATAAAGCAATACACAACTAAAAATCAAACCTAAAATGTGCTTAATTTATAAATAGTTAATATAAATCCTTAGTTTGAAATTTACTTGATCTATGAAACATTCGAATTCTCAATTACATTGTCTCAAATTGCATTGCATTTATTTATTTTATCAATTAATTAATTATTAATTTATTAATTATTCACTTTAAACAAACTATAATAATTTTCAACTTATGACATCACCTGGAACTTTTCTTTATCTTTAACTAAAGACTTACTTTTAATCATTTTTACTTTAGTTATTTAACCACATAGTCCTTTTATTAACTTAAACACAACTCAAATCAAATTATTCTAATAAGAAAGGATGACGTCTCACTGATTTGACCATCCTATCTGCTGCGCAGTTTAGTGCATTGCGCACGCGCACCTCCCACACGCGCTGACCTGTCTGTCAAACAAATACCTTCCCCGCATTTTATCCATAACGCACATTAACCAATGATTGACATACCGGTGGCGTCTCTGCTCCTCTCTCATTCACTGCACTCCCGTGTCAGCTGGATGGCTCCGCTCGCGCTGTGCGCTCTGCTGCTCTGAGGCGATGTCCCCTGTTCATTACGCAGCGTCTCCAGCTGATCCAACCCGACCTGATGGTGCACAGCCCTTTTAAGGCCCTGCCCCACGCAACTAGACAGCCCAGCATAATAAAATTATTTACTTTATAAAAGAGATGAGAAGCAAAAGGCGGAAATAAGAAAGTAAATATTTTTTTATTCTTTTCTGGATGGTTTGGACTTAACAATGACACAGGGGAATCTAAAGAATATGTCTCAGCCAATAGCAAAATTCAAATGTAATAGCCAGCGTTCAACCCTTAGAGGTCAGTAACTCATTTTACAACATTTTACAACTGAATATGCAAAATTAAAATACTTTTACGAAAATGTGAAGAGTGGAACTAGGATTAATAAACAGCACTACTTAATACCCAAATACATATGTATTTATCAGAAAAAAGTTTTGGGGTTTAGTTACTCTTTAAGTCCCAGTCATGTTTTAAGTCTTTGAGATCAAGTCCAAGCCAAGACTTGAGCCTTAAAAGTCAGAAACCAGTCAAGTATCAAGTGTCAGTGGTAGAAATAAATGTTAATAAACCTCATCATAGCAAAAACTAAACCACAGAATCATATGAATAAGTAACACAACTAAAGATATATTTTTAAATCAGTTTTAATAGGATACCATTTTTAGTCTTTTGATAAGAAAACAAATCTGAAAGGAAACATAACGTGAACAATACGAAATAGCATAGCAGTGAAACAAAATCAGGTTTGCTGGCCTCTCTAACATTAGGTTTTAGAACCTATGCTTGAAATGTCTCCTCGTGTGTCGGCCGGTTTACTCCATGCTCTTCACACTGTGCTGACAGTTACAGCTAACCTTCCTGTTACAGCTTGTATTTATGTGCAACCCTGGATGAGCTGCACTACCTGGTGGAATTTTGTGGTGTATGAATTACACTAGTAAACTGTGAAAGTAGGAATGTCACGGTATCACAATACCGTGGTATTAAAAGTGTCTCAATATCGTTGTAGTTATGTATAAAATGAGCCATTGCGCTTAAAATTATGTTTTTTGGTTGGCTGTAGTGGACATTTCCAGAGTAAACTACTACTACGTCATCATTGGTTACAGGCGGTTGAGCCAATGGCGTGCGACAGAGGGGAAAGGAAACATGGTGGATTTTGGCAGACAGCAGAGTGAAGTAGAAATAGAGGAGTTTGAGGAACTTGTGCATGATGCAGCAGGTGTGGAAACATTTTGGTTTCACCGCATCAACAAACCATAAAAGAGAAAAGGTGGGCAATATGTAAACGCTGCTAGTGTACCGTGCACTACTTGTCCGGAAATACTAGCAACATGAGCAGCTACTGTTGTGGAATTAGACCATCGTCAGGCAGGTTAGTTCCGTGTGTGTGTATGTGTGTGTGTGTGTAATATAGAAAGGCCCAAACAGGGACAGGAGTTCGAAACTAGCAATAGTTTTAAACGTTATGTGCATCACATCAGCTGCACACTTACAGTATTTTGTATCTATGTTGAATTGCATTGTCTATGTTAAATGAATAAATGTTGACAACAAGGTTACTTCTAGTCCTAACGTCAAATGTTGACTTGTTTATCTTTTTTTAGGAAAAACCTCAAATAAAGCTATACACGGAATGAGGAAGTTTGCACTACTTTGATTTCTTTGGTTGTTTTTTTTTTTTTTTTTTTTTTTTAATTATTATTATTTTATTATTATTACTAGTTTGTTTTTATACCTGTGTTGCCTTAAAGGGGACAAATCATGCTAAATCAACTTTTTTAGCCCTTAAATGCATTTTGATGTATATTTAGATTGTTTAGAAGCACAGAAAAGTTCAAATTAATCTCTTCAGGTGCTCCGTTGATATCTTTATATTCTGTTTTGGTCATATTTTTCAATCTGTTTCGATTTTTCGATTCTCTATTACGTTTTTTGAACAATAACGTAAGCGGAACTGCCAAATTAGGACATCGACTCCAGGCCCAACACTTCGAGCAATCCACCATTTTTATTTCTCGCTTTTATTTTGTAGTCCAAGCTCCAGGATGCAGAAGTTACGAGAGGAGAAATCAAATTGTTGGGTTGTTGGATGTAGTAACCCACACGCTTCATTACACTGTCTCCCAGCATCAGAACCTTTTCAAAATGCCTGGTTGAGTTTTATTTTTCACAGAAATGTACCCACATCTGTGGGTAAGGTCATTTTTGTGTGCGCGCAGCACTTCAAGGATGACTGCTTCTGCAACCTCCGCCAGTATAAAGAAGGATTTGCCAAAAGACTTTGTCTGATTGAGGGTTCAGTTCCTTCTATCTTTGGAGACGACGAACAGAGCACTTCGGTGAGATTTAAATAACGCTAAAAAGTGTGATGATAAGACGTCCCTGTCATTGTTTTATTAGCATTAGCACCGTCTTCATATGTTTGCGCTGTGTGCTAGTTTTAGATCCTTGATGATATGGCCTACGTGATTTAATTTAAGTCTAAAGTTTTCATTAGTCATTTCATTTTGCCGTTTTTGTCTTTGAAAAGACTGTATTAAAATGCATTTCGTGACGTTAGCTTGGCGCTAGCGTTAGCTCGGTGCTTGTGTTAGCTCACTTGTTAGGGTTCTGCAGGTTCATCATCTTCATTTTCATCTCGCTCCGCTGGGTCCGACTCTGGCTCGAACATGTAAAGCTGGATGGACAAGTCTTCTGTTGTTGACATTGTGTAAATATCTGCGCCGCTACATAGCCATATCTCTTCTATCAAACTACTGTTACGGCTGAATTTACGGTTGACCTCATTTGAAGACATGATTCATTGCTCTGGTTGAATGATGGAGTCCAGGAGAAGCATTGATGATTTTATATAAAAAATAGTTTATTCTAAACTAAATAAAAGAATACAAAGTGGAAACAAAAATGGTGACCCCCTGGCCAGGCGATCCAAAGACAGAGTGACGAGACACAATATTAAAGCCACGTATATCTCCCCTTAGTTCCCCCCTCCCTCCCCCCCCCCCCCCGAGATTGAGACAGAGGCAGAGGCAGAGGGAGGAGGTGAGGACAGAGGGTGAAAAAAAGAAAGACAGTTTGTTCTTTTGGGTCTAAACAACCAGTTCTGTTATCTGTCGGTTGTCTTAGAGACGGAGGAGTGTGCGTTTGTGTTTGTGTGTGTGAATGAATGTGTATGGGGTGTGCTATGTGACATGTGACTGTGTGAGCATGTGAGTACGCACACAGAGTGCCTATGCGTCCTTGTGCGTTTATTGTTTTGGGGAGATATTGTGTGCTTTTGACAAGGCAGTTTGACCCAGCAAGGTTTAAGACATGAAAGTCACACAATGGAAAGTTACACCCCAAGGCTTAAGGATTAAAATATATAAGTAATTATATTATTAAGCATAACTAATTATTCTGCCCCAACAATACAAAAATGGCCGAGCAGTGTGGAGTTGAACCTGGAGAGGGGGCGGGGTATGGAGTGTCTCATTTGCATTTAAAGAGACCGCACCAAAACGAGTTGCTCTTAGAAGCACATCAGAAAAGGGTTAGAAAAGGGGTCTGGGGAGCTATAATAATGAGGAATTCAGACCCAAGCAGTGCAGTTCCGCTTTATATAGACCACAACTGTATGATTTATATGTAAAAAGGAAGGATTTAAAACCATGTCATGTCCCCTTTAAGAGTGCTTATTCTGCACGGCAGACATCACTAACTTTAGCGGCCTTCTGATTATTACATCACATAGTTAAGTACATCTGATAGTAAAAAAAAAAAAATGATGACCTGTTTCTTACTCCTCTTCTAACACCTTTTCTAAACCCCATGACATCATCCACTGGGTTGTGGAAAAGTGGATAGGAAAGGCAATAGGAGGGACTATTCAGACGCAGCCATTCTCTTTGGTCACCGCCTGGAGAACCATTCCTATATAGAGGTTATCCTGCTAATTGCCTCTAATTTTCACCTGTTGTCTGTTACTTTTGCACAACAGCAGGTGAAATGGATTTACAATCAGTGTGGCTTCCTAACTGAACTGGTTGATTTCCCAGAAGTGTGATTGACTTGGAGTTACATTGTTTTGTTTAAGTGTTCCCTTTAGCATTGTATTTTAAATTATTCAGTGTCTAAATTGGCTGTAGGAGTGAATGGCTGCATAAACACTTTATTCTTATATATTAACAGTTCTTATTTAAAAAAAACAAACTGAGGCAACCAAATATACTTATGATGTATCCCAAAATAAGTAATTGTGTTTTGTATGATATTTATACATTTTGTTTTTAATCTACTACAAATACCAAACTATTAAGTCTAAAACTGCAGTACTTTAGATGGCAAAGTGGCAAACACACATGGAAATTTAAAACTTTATAATTTACCTGGCATTTCTTAAAGGTCCCATGTCATGCTATTTTTCACCCATCTCCAATTGTTCTAAGAACCCCAAAAACATAGTATTTGAGGTTTATTTTCCCAAACTCACCTTTTTTCTAGAGTTTTAGACTCTGAAATGTCACTTTCTGAGCATCTCTACACAAACAGGCTGATTTGTGACCTACTTATGCATATTCATGAGTGGGTGTGTCTATATATGGGACACTGACTTCCTCCTCCCCGCACGGTGACGTAGGGCCAGAGGGCCCTCCTCCCACCCACTCCGTAGCCGAGCTCATTCTGTTTTATAAACACGGGGCAGGGCGTTTGCTGGTACATACATAGACTGTAGAAAATACATACATAGCACTGCGCGAAGGATGCTGAAATGCTCACCTTCGTGGGTGTGTCTGTTTACATGTCAATCACGGCAGAGAGCTTCCTGGAGGCACGGCTTCTCCAGCTCAGCGCTACGTCGAATTTGTCATCAAAGTGGGAATGCGTCACCAAATTGGAGTGAGGTGTTTGGGCTCGCCCTGCATTAAGAAAGGAGCAAATCACCCTCTAACTAACACTTTGGGTATTTGTATGAAGCCCAAATAGCACTTTTATCATGTTTAACGCACAGAAAAGTTGATTTAGCTTAACATGGGACTCGTATGGAATCAACCACGTTCCCCCTCTCCTCCCTGTTTCGAATTCAATCTTCGTACACATGCACAACTGTGGAGCTCTTAGTGACTTTTTTTCTCAATAGACAAGTGACAAATGAAGAGACTTTATCTTGTGTTATTGGAGAGTTTTCTGGTGTTTTAGAGACTCTGACATGAATGCACATATCACTCTGTAGTTACTGTCCTGAGCAACGGCTGCAGGCGTGTGACCCTCCACCCCCACAAAGCTTTCACATGCGGCGAGTCCCAGCTGCAGGTGGGAGCAGACCCACACCACTCCACATCCGGACTGCATAGGAATTCCGTCTGTTCTCTCCACCTTGGATATGCTTCTCTGAGATTTACATGTGATTGTTATGTTGTATGATCAAAGGTAAGTATGGCTTTTTGAACAAATGACATCACAAAAAGCATACATACTACAGCCTTAAAGTCTGAGTAAAGCAGAATTAAATTTGTGTTTTGAGTTTGTCGGACCATAGAAACCTGACATTGACCACTGAGCCAAATTTGAAAGATGAAAAGATCACTAAGTATATAAAATTAGTCGTGTCAGTGAGAGGCGCTAGAAACACGCCCACCAGCGGGAAGGGCGCCACCTCCGTACTATGTCTAAGAGAGAGCAGTGGGAAGGTGCCTCCAGCGTCAATAGTGCTTCTCCAATTGGTTTTCCAAAAGTACTTGGATCGGGTCAAACGAGGTGTCAGTGGAAAGGTCTGCTCCACCTGAGTCCGAATATGTGCATCTCTCTCGGTAGAGTCAGAACTGCGTCCACGAGAGGCAAAACACAAAATCACGGTTCAAAAAAAGTGCTCATTTCAGGAGAAATGTGGCACCAGCGGACATGTTTTATTCCCCCGTGTCTGAATATGTGGTTTGTTTTCAGCTAGGGGCCGACTTGCGGCCCTGGAGACTGCGGAAGTTTGGTGTGCTTCAGCAGCAGCTATGATTTCTGACCCACCCATTAAATCCTGAACACAAAAATTTGAAACACAGTTTGTGAAACCTAGCTCCACAATAAAATTTTTAATTGTTGAATGGCTTTTTACATGTTTTAAGGAATATATTTATGACCTATTTAATGTGTTTAGAAGAAAATGGCTGAATTTGCTTTACTCGAACTTTAAGCTCTTGTGCTGTTCCGATTGTGAACTTTCTTGAGACCAATTAAGGTGAAGGTGGAAATCATTTTGAAATCAATGACATGCACTGTCTGCAATGTAAGTATACCAAATGTTGTTCAAATAAGGGTAGGGGTTTTACAGACTAATGCTCTACCTTAAGTTTGTTTGAACTTATCTACTACTGCAGTTATCCAAAAAGATACTGATTATCTGAGTGGCTGTAAGTGTGCCAAGCCTTTAAGGGAGACTCACAGCTTCTATATCTCCCTTTCTAAATGTGGTAACAGATGACGTGGGGCAAGGCAAATATATTTGCATTTCATACTCAACAAGGCAATTTAATGTGCTTTACATGATTAAAAGGAGTAACAGAAAACATTAAACAAAGTTTAAAAATCTATAAAAACCTTGAATTGTTAAACAGAGTGTGAAATCAACAATAAAAACATTAAATCATAAATGATTACAAGTTTCCCTCTTAGTCAAAAACAGTAGAGAAAAGAAAAGCTTTTAACTTGTATTTCAAAATGCTGTTTGCTGTGAATAGATCTGAGACATGACTAATATCTCACTAAAGGTAAGACAAATTTATTTGAATAGCGCATTTCATACTCAAGGCAACAAAATGTGCTTCACGTGATTTAAAAGTGCAACGGAAAACATTGAACACTTATCACCTCCATCTTGTCATGATTTAGTTGAAGGAAGTTTTCACTCACCTAGCAGTTTACTTTTTCTAAGCAGTCACACAACACCTCTATGGGTTCAGTGATAAATATTGTTATGTCATCTGCTTAGCTCTGATAATCAACCTTACAGTTCAGCAGAATTTGACCTAAAGGAAGCATATGATTTCTCAACAGAAGGGTTCCAAGAACAGAGCCCTGAGGAACCCCACAGGACATTGTTAGTTTCTAATCCCCACAAAATAACTTTGCTCTTCCAAGTAGGACAAAGGCAAAAATTATTTTTCAATTATAAACATTTCCTATTGTTCTCTCATGCCTCACAGTTGTCCCTTCAAGCCAGTGTTATAACAGTGCTGTATGCGGTCCAGAAGGAAGAACTTTCCCACTTTCCTGCAATGTTTTTTGATAGCTATGGTGCAAATTACATTAGGACAGAATATATCCAATGTCTGACATCCTGTATCTTTGGCCTGATGGAATGTTTATTTATAAATACCAAGTTTAAATAAAGATGATTTATTTGTTGCATACTTTAGGAAGGTGACAGCAAAGAAGAGACGGAGGTTAATATACTGTAGCTGAGAGAGATATCCTGATTAAATTGCAGGCCCGGATTGACTTATCTCTACAGAAGCATGTTGCAATGAGGAGAGGCAGTTAAAAATGACGCATCTGGAATAGCGTTGAGGGACAATGAAAGTTATCACTTGGCGACATGACCATCTTCCCATTTGAAACCCCCCGGCGCACAGGATCGGGCATCATGGGAGGAAAGCAAAACCAAAAGAAGATTTAGCAGCTGCCATGTAGGGGAAAACAACAGGACATTCAGAGGCAAAAATGAAATTGCAGATGTTGCAATTTATATTCATCACCAGGGCTCTTCATTACAAAAACCAAATGGTTTCAAGACATCAACAGGAAATAAGATGTGAGGCAATCTGTGTTGAAGCATGCAGGCACAGCGAGATAGACTCTGCTTTTCAAAAAGCATCACCTGTATAACCTGCTGTTTTTTTAAAAAAGTTAAATCTACCAAGATAATAAATTATTATTAAATTATTATTGCACTGTCACAAAAATGTGGCCCGAAAGTGTTAAAGAAGGATGTTATTTTCTTGTTTTGTTACTCTTAGGTAACACTTTAGTTTAGGGAACCATTAATTAGTTGCTTATTAACATGCATATTTGTAACATATTGACTCTTAATTAGTCATTATTAAGTACTTATTAATGCCTTATTCTGCATAGCCTTAATATACAACCAGTAAGCCATTAACTAAGAGTTTTCCCTCAATAACCTCAGATTTATTACTTATTGGTATTAAGTAAGGAAGTTGTTGTATTTGAATTACAATCTTAACATGCTAGGTTTAGGATTAGGGTTAGGATTAAGGTTAATCCAAACCCTAATCCTAATCCTAATCCTGTTTGAACTGCGAGATTGCCATTAAGTGTATAATAAGGCATTAATAAGTACTTAATAATTACAAATTAAGAGCCAATATGTTACTAATGCTAATAAGCAACTCATTAATGGTTAAAAGATGTTCCCTAAACTAAAGTGTTACCCTCTTTTAATTCCTAATAATAGCACTTTCTGTTCATTATTTGGGGTATTAAAGTTACTACAAATTACAAATCACAGCTGCTGTGTATAATTAATAACAGGTGAAGTGAATACTGCGGGCCTTCTGTTTGACACGTGTTAAAGGGTCCTTGTAGTGAATGTTAAATGAAAGCTCCACAAAGCACCACAAAATATATAAATAAAAACAAAGAAGAAAAGCAATCAGAAAGGAGCTTACAAACTCAACACCTTTACATGACTTTGGGCCAAACATGCTTGCTTCCCAAGGATTGTATTTTAAGGTATAAAATCATTCGGCATATAGGCCGCTAATTTTGGTATATAACTTCGAGGATGCGGCCAATACAGCAGAACGGTCTATGTTTGAATTTTTCTGCAAGCCTGAACACATTTGTCCTGTGAAATAAGCTGTCAAGAGGCAGAACTATGTCGTACTGACCATCATCCCTGGCGTAATGACAGCTACTGAACATCAAGTAACGAGACATCAATATCAAAACGTGAAAAAAAAACAAAAAAAAAAAAAAAAAACTTTGGAAGCAGTGGGAAGAGTAGATGCACTCACAACGTTAATAGCACAGGAGAGTCGTGGCATGTCTTATATGCCCAGGGTGGTGTCTGAGTTGGAGGAAAATGGCAATGGAGCAAGTGGATGCAGAAGCCATATGTAATTAGGGGTTTCCCGATCCGATATTGATATCGGATATTAGTCCAATATCAGCCAAAAAAAGAATATCGAATTTTATCGGACTGCATGTAAAATCACCGATATATCCGCTCCAGTATTTCTATCCATAGGTGACTGTGGTTCACACTCCAACAAAGTAACCTACTGTTGCTGACTATTGTTTTCTGTTTGAGTAACAACACTTGATCAAGCCTTTTCTAACAATCCATACTACAAAACAAGTAATAAAGGTATGTATGATGATATCATATCGCATCAATATAGGTATCGGACGATACGCAAGGCTGCAACTCGGTATCATATTGGAAGTGAAAAAGTTGTATTGGGACATCCCTAATAGTAATACGCCTATTATAAACATTTTGTTTCATTCTTTATGCTTAAAATCATTTGTTTGCTGAAATAAAAACAAATACTAGTAGCACCAATTTAATTTTCTGAACATGGGGAGGGGTACGGGCTCTTGTGCATTTATAGCAGGAAAAGAGTAAGTATGAGATATAGTAAGGCTTAAAATGTAAGATATCTGTGCCGGTTCACAATACTGTAAAAAATAATAAACAGTATAAAGTTTATATATCACCACATTAGGTTTGTTAAGGAGTGATCAGCTGACTTTAGTGCGGTAGGTACTGAAGGAAGGGCACAAATTGTGTTTGCATGTTGAATACATTTCCACTGTAGGAAACCTTTAAAAGGTACAACAAAGCAACTTAATGGATTGTACTCAAAGTCATTGTGTAGAAGTAGCACACATGCTCAAAAGGATTGCACGAGGTTTGCAACACTAAACCAGCGTTAATGAGAAAAAATGACATTCAGCGATCCACAGAGCATACGCAAACCGTAATGGCGTGATATGGACGCAAACTGCGCTGCCACAGCCAGTAACGTCAGTCTCATTTGAATGTATGTAATTGAAGGAGTTTTTCAAGCATATGCTGCTTACCTGGACCTTTTATTGCCCACCTGTCATGATTTGGTGGCTCCTCCCTCCTGTGTCCTCTGTTTTTCCCTCCCTCTTGTTCCTGTCTGTCCTTGTTGGTGTGGAGTGGGGAGGAGTCGGCACTGCAGCTGGAGCTCGTTACTCACCTGCAGCTCATCACCACCAACAGGCTCCAGTATATAACCTGGTCTTCTCCTCCACTCGACGCCAGATCGTCAGTTATCCTACGTGGTACCTTTGTTTTTTGGCTCAATTCCTAGTGTTTGTACTTTCTGGCTCCTGAAGTTTTGGGTTTCACCTGCTAATACTTACCTCTCATCTGCACAGATATTGATTCACCTCCAGACTCTGCCCTGCTGCCTCCACGGTTGGCTCCTGGACTGTGACTACCTTCATTTTTGGTCTCAATAAATTCTGTTACATTTTTGACTTGACTGGTCTGATTGGGTGTTTGCTCGGCCTCGTAACAGAACGATCTGGCCAAAGATGGACCCAACAGACAATCAAGACACACCAACAATACAACAAGCTCTCTCTCATCAAGGAAGATTACTTGGACAACATGAACAGAGTATTCTAGCTCTACATGCTTCTAATCAGCAGCTCTCCCAACAGGTAACCGTCCTCACTGAACAGATTTCAGCGTGGCTTTCCCTGCAGTCAAATGCCTCGGCCCAACCCGCCCAGCCAACCCCTCCATCTCCGCAACAAGTCGAGCAAGGACCTGGACCCAGAGAGCCTGCCATTTCAGACCCTGAACATTTTGCAGGTCAGTCAGAGTTGTGTGGACTAATGAGGGGAAGGGCACTCAAGTGGGCTGAAGCAAGATTTTCAAATACTGTTATGCATGAGGTTCGCTACAGGGACTTTGTGAAAGAGATTAAGCAGGTGTTTGATCATCCTGATTACCGGTCTGATGCCTCTGTTAAGTTAATGTCCCTGTCCCAAGGCCAACGATCCGTTTCTGATTATTCAATTGATTTTTGGACTCTGAAAGCCGAAGTCGATTGGACAGAACAAGCCTTACGTGCTGCTTTCACCAAGGGTTTGAGTGATCAAATCAAAGATGAATTGATGTCCCGTGATGAACCGGACGATTTAGAATCTTTGATTTCTTTGGCTAACAAGATTGACAATCGTATCAGAGCACGGCGCAAGGAGAGAGACAACTCTGCCCGCTCTTCAACCCGTACTACTGCTTTATCTCCCCCAATTCGACCCAGTCGTCAGCCAATTCGCTTTGAAGTGGACCAAATTGATGGTCCAGAACCTATGCAGTTAGGCCGAGCCCATTTGACTCCAGAAGAGTTGCAACGTCGCCGGCAAGCCGGTGAGTGCCTCTATTGTGGCAAATCAGGACATTTCTTGGCCAGCTGTCCCACACGGCCAAAAGACCGGGCTCATCCGTAAGTGTGGGGGTACAGATGAGCCAACCTGTTCCCACCGTTAAGACTCCAGTACGTTTTCAGATCCAGGCCTCTTTGTGTGTTAATACCCTGTCTATTCCCCTACTGGCCCTGATTGATTCTGGTGCAGAAGATAATTTCTTGGACCAGCAGGTGGCACTTCAGGCTGGCATCGAGCTGGAGACTCTGAGCGCTCCTGTTTCCACACTGGCGCTGGATGGTAGGTTACTGGCCCGAGTAACTCACAAGACTGCGCCGGTAAATTTAGTCCTGTCTGGGAATTATAGAGAACAGATACAATTTTATATACTCTCAGCACCCACTACGCCCTTGATTCTGGGTCATCCTTGGTTGGTTCAGCACAACCCTACCATTGATTGGAAGGAAGGGCGTGTGACTAGTTGGGGGAACTTATGTCATTCTAATTGTTTGCTTTCTGCCCTGCCTCCACTAGAAGGATTTACTGTTGCCGGTGACACTGAGACTGGTCCAGATCTGACAAACATTCCTGAAGTATATCATGACCTGCAGGAAGTATTCAGTAAGTCCAAAGCTGTGTCTCTCCCACCACATAGACCATATGATTGCGCCATCGACCTCATTCCGGGGGCACAGCTTCCATCAAGCAGACTCTACAATGTATCCAAGCCAGAACGGGAGGCCATGGAGAAATACATTGCAGAATCCCTGGCTGCGGGACTTATTCGTCCGTCTAAATCTCCCCTTGGTGCTGGTTTTTTCTTTGTCCCTAAGAAAGACAGATTTTTGAGACCTTGTATTGATTTTCGGGGCCTTAATAACATTACAATCAAGAACAAATACCCCTTGCCTCTTCTAGATTCTGCATTCACCCCACTTCAAGGTGCCACCGTGTTTACTAAGTTGGACCTCAGAAATGCATATCATTTGGTGCGCATAAAGGAAGGGCATGAGTGGAAAACTGCCTTTAAAACACCCATGGGACACTTTGAGTACCAGGTGATGCCTTTTGGACTCACAAACGCCCCCGCAGTTTTTCAGTCCCTCATCAATGATGTACTAAGAGACTTTCTTAATCGTTTTGTTTTTGTCTATTTGGACGATATCCTGATCTTTTCACAGACCCAGGCCGAGCATCATGACCACGTTCGACGAGTACTGCAAAGACTGTTGGAGAACAAACTTTTTGTGAAGGCGGAGAAGTGTGTATTCCATGCCACTAAGGTCAGTTTTCTGGGATTTATTATAAAGAGTGGTCAAGTCGAAGCAGATCCTGAAAAAGTCAAAGCAGTGGTTGAGTGGCCTGTACCAAGAACCAGAAAACAGCGCCAGAGATTTTTGGGCTTTGCCAATTTTTATCGCCGATTTATTAAGGACTTCAGTCGTGTTGCTTCTCCGTTAAACAAACTCACCTCTCCATCCCTGCAGTTCTCCTGGTCCCCTGAAGCTGACTCAGCCTTTAATCGTCTAAAGAACCTGTTTACGTCTGCACCAGTGCTGAAGAGCCCTGACTCCACGAAGCAGTTCATTGTCGAGGTGGATGCGTCTGACTCCGGGGTGGGTGCTGTTCTCTCTCAGAGGTCTGGTGCAGAGGGACTCGTTCATCCATGTGCCTTCTTCTCACGCTGGTTGTCCCCTGCTGAACGAAACTACGACGTTGGCGACCATGAGTTACTAGCTGTTAAAATGGCATTAGAAGAATGGAGACATTGGTTGGAGGGGGCTGAACAACCTTTTTTAGTTTGGACGGACCATAAAAATTTAGCATACATTCAATCTGCTAAACGTTTAAACCCTCGTCAAGCACGCTGGGCAATGTTTTTTAGTCGCTTCAACTTTGTTCTTACTTATCGTCCTGGATCTAAGAACATCAAACCAGACTCTCTGTCCAGACAATTCTCTACAGAAGAACCCCAATGTGAATCTGACCCCATTTTGGCCCCAGCCCAAGTTGTTGCAGCAGTTACCTGGGAGATAAGGAACCTCATAGAAGAGGCCCAGCGCACACAGCCAGATCCAGGCCAAGGCCCTCCTGGCAAGATGTTTGTCCCAGATTCAGCCCGTTCAAAAGTGCTGCAGTGGACACATGACAGTCGCTTTTCCTGCCACCCGGGTGTCAACCGTACCCTTTCACTACTTTGTCGCTTCTTCTGGTGGCCCTCCATAGAAAAGGACACACGATCGTATGTCACCGCCTGTCAAGTGTGTGCTCGTGGGAAGTCCAGTCACCGTCCCCCATCTGGACTCCTTCAACCCCTGCCTGTTCCGTCTAGACCCTGGTCGCATAGTGCAGTGGATTTTGTGACTGGCTTACCTCTCTCACAAGGTAAAACCACCATTCTAACGATAGTAGATCGGTTTTCCAAGGCTGCACATTTTGTTGCCCTGCCCAAGCTTCCCACAGCAAAGGAAACTGCTGATTTACTGGTTAGTAATGTTGTTCGTCTGCATGGAATACCTACAGATATTGTTTCCGACCGTGGATCACAGTTTACATCCCATGTTTGGAAAGCTTTTTGTCTGTCACTAGGTGCCGAGGTCAGTCTCTCATCAGGTTTCCACCCGCAGACTAATGGGCAGACGGAGAGAACAAATCAAGATCTGGAATCGGCACTCCGTTGTGTGGTTGCCTCTAATACTGCTACTTGGAGTGTGTACCTACCCTGGGTCGAATATTCCCACAACTCCTTGGTTTCAAGTGCCACAGGTTTGTCCCCTTTTGAGGCTTCACTTGGTTACCAACCTCCCTTGTTTCCTGAACAGGAGCAGGAGCTTGCCGTTCCGTCCATCCAACATCACATGCAACGTTGCAAAAACGTCTGGCATCGTACCAGGGCAGCTCTTCTAAGGACGGCTCTTCGTACTAAAGCAAGGGCGGACAGGCACAGAGTTGATGCCCCTCAATATCAGATAGGTCAGGAGTGTGGCTCTCCAGTAAGGACATTCCATTGAAGACGGATAGTCACAAACTCTCCCCCCGCTTCCTGGGTCCCTTCAGGATTGAGAGGATAATCAGTCCCACGGCGATTCGTCTGAAATTGCCTTCTTCGCTACGTGTGCATCCTACGTTTCATGTGTCACAGATTAAGCCAGTACTAACGAGTGACCTTTGCCCTCCGGCCGTTCCCCCTCCTCCCACCATTAATTTAAAATGAAAATATAATATATAATTTCTTATTAAATGAAAAAAAGGTTTGGGTAGCTAAACATTGTTTGAGGACAGCAAGGTGATGTATTTGTTAATAAGTGCCTATGTGTTGGGTTTGATATCCAGGCTAAACATTTCAGTGTAAAGCTTAAATGTTCTCTCCATGCTTCAGTTGCTTTAGCAATAAGAAAAAAGTCAACTAAAACGTGTAGTCAATTATAACTATATAATAATAACAACACATTATATGATCAACAAGTACATAGAACACCTGAGGGGTATTCTAAAAAATGGGTTATGTCCAAAGTATGTTCGGGTTCAAATGAGAGAACTCAAAATACACTAAACTAAATACTTATAATCCCACATGAATCCATACTTCCGACGGGCACGTACATTACAAAAAAAAAAAACACCAAACAAAAAAAATATAAAAATGAGTAAAAAAAAAAAACACATTTATCATGCACATGTCCCATATAATTAAACCAGGGAAACCACACACACTATTTCACTTTGCACCCACAAATAAACCCCTTTATAACACTACAGAGTACAGAGTATGTACACCTCTTTGTACATCCAACCTTCAAACACATACTCATTTGGCCATAACTGACAACTCTACTTAAGCTCCCACTATATGAATACATACTTCCGACGGGCACTGTACTAGTACATATAATACAAAGAAAAACAACAACAACAACAACAACTAATGTAATGAGCTCCAAGCTGCTAGATGACTAATCTCACAATTAAAGCTGTGTGACCAAAGACAAGGGCCACAGCGCAGCCTCGTTTTTCTCAGGGCATACGAATGTGCTCAGGTTGTGACGCACACATGTAAATCCATCATTCATAGTAACCAGTGTCCTCATGACATCTTTAAAAATGTCTTTTCTGAATTTTTGTGGAGATCTCTAAGTTGATTTCTGTCACTGATAAAGCCTGATCCACAGTAATTACACAGGATATGGGATTTGGATTTGTATCTGGTTCTGATCTGTGATTTCTACTTTACCCTTATGCTGTGTCTTTTCAGGAGACGAGTTTCATTAAAAAGCTTGATGCATGTCGACCTTTGTCCTCAGCCACAAAAATCACCTAGAAAGCTCTTACATTTTAAATTCTTTTCATGTATGTGGGAGTTGCAATTCATCATAGCCTACTATTTGTTGAATAGGATCATGCCAGGTAGAGAACAAATGGCACACACTGTGTCAATTTGTTTTGAAAAAAAACAATACATGACTTCAGTAGCTGAGCTGCGTATATTTCCACTGCTTTATTAACGCATGCAACGCATACTACAAACCAAACATAAAAGGCATATTACAGGGCTAAGCTTGACTTAACATTGCTTCATAAATGTATCAATGAAGTAACAACAGAAGGTGTTCTTAAAAATAACATTTTATCTGTACATTTAGCATAGATATTATTATGACAATGAACTTATGGAGTTGCCAATCAGGCATGTAACATTGGATGGTTACAAATCCAACAGGAAGTAGACTAGATGGAACCAAAAGTTGTATCACAAGCTGTGCTGATTCTGTATTTCCTTCTAAAAGATGCAAATGCAAATTCCTTAACATTAAAGTATAGCAACTCTCTTCCTTGTTTTTTAACACACTAGTACAGTGCCCGTCGGAAGTATGTATTCATATAGTGGGAGCTTAAGTAAAGTTGTCAGCTATGGCCAAATGAGTATGTGTTTGAAGGTTGAATGTACAAAGAGGTGTACATACTCTGTACTCTGTAGTGTTATAAAGGGGTTTATTTGTGGGTGCAAAGTGAAATAGTGTGTGTGATTTCCCTGGTTTAATTATATGGGACATGTGCATGATAAATCTGTTTTGTTTTTTTTACTCATTTTTATATTTTTTTCGTTTCAGGAATGGGAGAAGTTCTCTCATTTGAACCCGAATATACTCAGAGTTTGGACATAACTCGTTTTTTAGAATACCCCTCAGGTGTTCTATGTACTTGTTGATCATATAATGTGTTATTATTATGTAGTTATAATTGACTACATGTTTCAGTTGACTTTTTTCTTATTGCTAAAGCAACTGAAGCATGGAGAGAACATTTAAGCTTTACACTGAAATGTTTAGCCTGGATATCAAACCCAACACATAGGCACTTATTAACAAATACATCACCTTGCTGTCCCCAAACAATGTTTAGTTACCCAAACCTTTTTCATTTAATAGGAAATTATATGTTGTATCTTCGTTTTAAATTAATAACATATTTGTGTATGTTTCAGGCTTGAAAAAATATGTGAGCTGAAATATTGGTAAAAAACACCTATTTTTGAATTGGGAAAAATTGGTGATCTAATGGCACGTTTCCACTGCTGCTTTTTTTAGTACCTCCTTTGTCAGCCTTGGTCTGAAAATGTGACGTAGGTACAAAGTAGACACTGATTGGGTCTGAAAATCATCACAGCGTAGAGTCATCAACTCATGCACAAAGAGGAAGCATTTGGCCACCATTGATTTTTGTTGGCGATCTTGTGAGGACAGCAGCAAAAAAGTGCAACCCATGGAGTCTGGCAGTTTCACCTGTCAGGATGGTGCTAAATGGAAACAATCCGGAAAAACAGTATCGGGTCACGAAAGTGAAGAGTGCGGAGCCGTGTAGAGCCGATACGCCCATGGAAACATTCCATGAAATTATTGTTAATGAAATCTTTGGTAGAGAATTGATCAAATTTAAGAAGTCAAAAGTAAGAGAAACCAAGCATTTCACATAATACTTAAATGTATTCAGTGGCCATTTAGGAAGTCAGAGTGTATTTATTGTGAGGAAATTGTAGCTGCAGAACTAGATTTTGGATAGTTCCAGAAAAAGCTTTATTTACACTTGCAACAGGAGTCAGACGAAGAGAGCTGTTGAGACATTATTTGACATCCACTGCACTGTATGGATCCCAAGTCAGTATAATTGGAAAAGCAGTAGCATTATTGGTGCAGCCACAAGAGAAACCAGATGTGCCAATCTTTTATCTTGGAGATACTCAGACCAACCTTTGCTGCAAAATATAATTTTGTAGATCTATTCTACTGTAATTTTCTTTTTTTTTTTTTTTTTTGTCACCGAAGCATTGATAGAAGGCAAGGGTAAGTGTAATTGGTGCCCTGTCTGTTTGTACAGTTTGATCTCTTTTGTAGATGGAAAAATGTTTGTCAGTGTAATATTGTTAAGACATCATTTACCTTTTAACCATATCATTTTGTGCAGTTGTGCTGACAGAGCTCGTATAATATGTTCCTTACAAAAGCATCAATTTTTCCATCAGAACATCACAAAGACTTTCTTCAGAGGGTTTTAAACGAGAGCTCAACTTGTTGTGGATGACTTTGTTTCCTCTTCTCTGGAAGACCCATTAGACCTTTTCTTATGCAATTTTCAGCATTGATTCTGCAAGAATAAATGATGTATGAGCAAGTACGCAATGAAAGGAAACATCGAGTTTAATCTTTGCTTTTATGACTGCTGGGATTTGGGTGTTGATTAACCATCTGCCATGTGACCTATGATTTCTGTCATGTGACTGGCACAGCACCAAAGCTGTTGCTTTCACACCAAATCCATCCGTTGAGATGATGTTTAATGTGGGATTAGCTCAGAGGTCCCCTCCCCTGTTCACTGCTTTCACCTCGGCTGTGTCATGACAATCTTACCAGCTTCAGAACTCAGATCTTTCCACCAGTAATCATCTGGGACTAATCAATGAATGACCTAAAGGCTAGGAACGTGTGCAGCACGTTTTCCTAAGGATACACACATGGGAGATTACGTCCAAGAAGCACAAAATACTGAGGCATTATAAACAAAAAATTCTCTTAAGGGCAAAGCACAAGTTTGTTTTTTTTTAACAGCTTTACAAAACAGGAATAATCATGCATAAGGGAAAGCTGTTATGAAGCTCTCGAATCTCTATTGAATATCTGAACACTAATAAATACAAATGTACTGTACATATGTAGTTGAATTAAAATACTCACAGATGCATAACCTACATTAGAATTTTTCATCACAATTGAAATTTGCTTCCAATGAAAACCTCTTTTGGTATATTAAGCCTTCAATGATCAAGAACCAAGTCAAAGAGAAAAAAGCAGCTACAATTCATGTAGAAAAATGTAGAAAGTGATGGTATTTTAATGTTGTTAAAATGGTCAAATGGGAAATCTTTTTTTTAAAATTGTATTTATTGTTGAGTTTACTGTATCATTAGTTATAATATATATTTATATATATATATATATAGTTTTAAAGGCAGATCAAGCAGACATGTGTAGTCAAATAGTTTTATGGTAGGAAATACTCATATTGTAACTATGCAACCTCTTTTCAGCGGTAATAAAATTGCATCTCATTATTCTAAACTTCAGTGCCTTTTTCTTTATTTGGCTAATGGCCAATGTGTTGCCAGACCCCGGAAGTGGTGATTTTTTGAAAATGTATTTCCTTTTTTTTTTTTTTTTTTAAAGGAGACTAGCTACAAATGTAATCACTTATTCAGGTGTATAGTTAGTTTTTTTGCACCCCATCCACTGTAACTAACCACTAGCAGAGCTATATAACTCTGAAGCAAGCCCCCAGCCATTGCAACATTTGCCACATTGAATATATTGCAGCCAACAAAAACTAAAATATGGACATTACCCCAAAGCTCCTTTGGCTGTCAAATATTGCCTGCACTGCATTAGCCAAGCATTTTTTTGTTTTTTTTTTCAAAGCTCTTAGAACGTTTACAAATAGATCACCTGCTTCCTTAAAATCCAAACAGATAACAAATGACCTTGTGTAATGCAAATCAGTTACTCTTTTTGCCATGCTTAATTTAATTAAGATCCTCTTTCACACATTGTTAATTGAAGTTGATAATCAAATGCAAGAAGTGAAAGAGATATATGTGAGCATAATCATAAACAGATATTTAATTTCTTTGCCACAATACTGTATGGCTTGCTGCTGTGTTAAACGCCTAATTAAAGTAATACTACTGATGTAAAAGCTATTATGTTAATTAATAAAAGTCTAATTACTGACATGTTAAACTGAAAACACTATAGCATTGCAAATTCTCTCCCCAACACAAAAATTGTAATAACTTACAGATAACATGTAAAGAAATGCATGAAAGCTGCATCCCTCCCACTGCCTCCCCATTCTCCTTTCTCAACCTTACAGGGTCTCTCCCATGATGCTTCCAGATTGTGCGCCTAACAATGCAACCAGGCCTCAATGCAGGAATGCACGTTTTCATATGTGAGACCAGTGATAAATGAGGCAATCTGAAAAAGTTGGGCTAAGAGATATATCAGGAGGCCGACAGCCCCAGATAAAGGAAAGAAAGAAGGGCCCTCATTGTCACCCATCCACCACTTCAAGGATGGATAGTGGATCCCCTTGGTCCAATAATACACATACATATTCAGAAGCTGCAACACAAAATCATCCCCCAGAAGACAGGATAAAGCTGTATACCCACAATAAAGAAAAAAAAACATCAAAGATCCAGGTGGCTCTGCTTCCCACTACCTGAGTTATTATGGTAACAATGAGCACCTACCAACATATGGCATTATTAGTGATCTAAAACATGTAATTGTGCTTTTCATATGAGTATTGAAGAAGAATAATGATAAAAGTGGTAATATAAGAATAGTTCAAATATGTTTTTTTTTTTTTTTTACCTTTTCAAAAAAGGTTGCATTTCTTTCCAATTGTTTTGACATTTTGTTGCAATCAGAGGGCGCTCCTCAAAGGGAGAACAGCTTTGGGAACCACTGCCTTAATTGATACCAGTCAAAAGGACAGAGACCATAATACCATACATTAAAATAAAACTAGATTTCACTGCAATATTATCATAGTTGTGAAAGTGGTTAATTATGCACTGTTATCACTGTCACTAATTGTTTCAACAAACACAAGAACAACATTGTATCCTCTTATGGTTGCACTAAGATGGACTGGATAGGAGCTAAACATTTAAACCAGCATGAGCCAACAGTTAACAACACTTAAAGCTGCTTTAAGTTCATGCCAGTTCATTCAAGTCTCCAGTTAATTCAGAATGCTGCAGCAAGAATACTAACAATCTAAACAGGATAGAGCATATTTCTCCAGTGTTAGCTTCCCTTCATTGGCTTCCTGCAAAATCTAGAATAGAGTTTAAAATCCTCCTGTTAGGCTACAAAGCTCTTCTACATGATCAAGCTCCTGTAAATCTTAAACACCTGTTAGTGCCCTATTGTCCGGGCAGAACACTCCGCTCCCAGTTTGGAAGTCCCTAAAGTGTCTAGAAGTAGAACAGAAGACAGAGCATTCAGCTACCAGGCTCCTTGCCTTTGGAACCAGCTCCCAGTCTTAGTACAGGAAGCTGCTACTCTCTCTAACTTTAAGGCTAAACTCAAAACCTACTTATTTGCTAAAGTGTACACTATATAATAGCGTTAACCTAACCACAAGGAACAAAGACTAAGATTATATAATAGAATTCCTGTATCATATTTTTCTGCAGTCTGTGCCTTCTCCTCGCCCTTCTCTCTCTTCTCTGTTTCAGGTGTCTTGAAGCTGGAGTTGACAGTTCCTGATCTGTGGTTCACGGCTTAACTAGTCTGGGACACTCTGATGTTCTATCTCTCCATCTTGTACTGTTCCTCCTCCTGTCCACTCACCCCAACCAGTTGAAGCAGATGGCTGCGCCCTCTGAACCTGGTTCAGCTGTAGATTTCTTCCTGTTAAAAAGGAGTTGTTTCTTCCCACTGTTGTAAAAACTTGTTCATTTGCATCGTGTTGGGTTATTTCCGCACTTTTTTGTCTTGAAGGAGAGGAAAAAGAGCTGGTGCGCTTGTGCGCCTCCGCCAGAGCGGCCGTCGCACACCGTTACCGGGGATATTCCTCTCTAATGTGCGCTCACTGTGTAACAAAGTGGACGAACTTCAGCTGCTGTTGGGTAGAAAAAAGAGGCTACTCCTCATCCTCTGTTCTGTGCTTCACGGAAATGTGGCTGTGTGGAGCGGTGCCGGACTCTGCGCTGCAGTTGGAGCTCATCGGGAAGAGGAAAGGTGGAGGAATCTGCTTTTATGTGAACAGCAACTGGTGTAACAACGTGACAGTGATCCTCCAGCACTGCTCTCCTCACCTGGAATTCTTTCTTATCAACAGCAAAACCTTCTATTCCCCCGTGAGTTCGCTTCATTCATCCTGGTTGGTGTGTACATCCCACCGTCAGCTGATGTGCGCGAGGCACACTCGCCGACCAGATCCTGTGCATGGAGCGGACCTACCCGGACTCTTTTATCATTGTGCTTGGTGACTTTAATAACGGAAACCTCTCACACCAACTCCCCAAATACAGACAATTAATTAAATGTCTGACCAGAAAGGAGAAGACACTGGATCACTGTTACACCACACTAAGCAGTGCTTATCACGCCGTTTCCCGTGCTGCACTGGGCCTATCGCACCATTTGATGGTCCAACTGATTCCTTCATACAGACAGAGGCTGAAGCTCTGTAAACCTGTGGTGAAGGAATCTAAACAGTGGTCCAGTGAAGCAGTGGAGAAACTCCAGGAGTGTTTGGATTTTACTGACTGGGATGAATTCAGGTCTGCGAACAGTTCTCTGGACGAGTTTACAGATGCTGTGACGTCCTACATCAGCTTCTGTGAGGACAGCTGCATTCCATCAAAGACCAGGGTGAGTTGTAACAATGACAAACCCTGGTTCACAGCAAAGCTCAGAGGGTTGAGGGCAGACAAAGAGGACACTTTCAGGGGTGGAGACAGAGCCAGGTACAGAGAGTCGAAGTACACGTTTGGAAAGGAGGTGAGAAAAGCCAAACGTTTGTACTCAGAGAAGCTACAACATCAGTTCTCTGCAAATGACTCTGCTTCTGTCTGGAGAGGGCTCAGGCAAATAACAAACTACAAGCCCAGAGCCCCTGCTGCTGCTAACGACCTCTGCCTGGCCAACAGTCTGAATAACTTCTATTGTAGATTCAACAGACAATGGGTCAGACCTGACTCCATCCCCCCTCACACCTCTGACCAGCCTCACTCCAACACCTTCACCCCCCACATCGAAGCTGCAGTCTCACCACAGCTGCTTACAGAAGCTCTCTCCCCTATCTTCACCCCCTCCTCCCCCCTCCCACAGAGACACCTTTCTCCATCAAAGAAAGAGATGTAAATAGACTTTTCAGGAGAGAAAACCCCCGAGAAAAGGCTTGTGGACCGGGCTCTGTCTCTCCTTCCACCTTAAAGCACTGTGCTGATCAGCTGTCTCCAGTGTTCACAGACATTTTTAACACCTCACTGGAGACATGCACCGTACCAGCCTGTTTTAAGGCCTCCACCATCGTTCCTGTCCCTAAAAAGCTGAGGACCACAGGACTTAATGACCACAGACCCATCGCTCTGACATCTATGATCATGAAGTCCTTTGAACGCCTCATGCTCTCCCACATCAAGGACATCACCAACCCCCACCTGGACCCCCTGCAGTTCGCCTACAGATCCAACAGGTCTGTAGACGATGCTGTAAACCTGGCTCTCCACTTCATCCTCCAGCATCTGGACTCCCCAGGCTCCTACGCCAGGATCCTGTTTGTGGACTTCAGCTCTGCTTTTAATACAATAATCCCAGCTCTCCTTCAGGACAAGCTTTCCCAGCTGAACGTGCCAGACTCCGCCTGAAGGTGGATCATAGACTTCCTGTCTGACAGGAGGCAGCACGTGAAGCTTGGAAAAACCATCCGGTCATAAACTGTTTTAATCTCTCCCTTCTGGAAGGAGGTTTTGGTGAAACAGGACCAGAACCTCCTGACACAAAAACAACTTCTTTCCCTTAGCTACCATCCACATGAACACACCCCCAGTCACCCACTGAACCCCCCCCCACCACCCGATCACCACCTCCATGTATATATATATTTATCCTATTTATTTTTTATTCTCTATCTATCCTTTATGTATCCCTCATCCTTTATATTTATCATTATTATTATTGTTGGTGTTTTGTTTCTTTTTTTTGGTTTCGCGCACCGACTACCAAGACAAATTCTTTCTACTGTCCTAAAAACTGTACTTGGCCATTAAAACATTTCTGATTCTGATTCTGATCACCACAAAAACCATTTATACAAGTCAGTCACAACACCAGGGTTAGGGTTAGGGTTAGATGAGTTGGCTCGGGAACCTACAGTATTTAGGACGCCTCCTCAGCACATCCTTTGGCTGGCCGGGGAGAGGGAAGTCTGGGCCTCCCTGCTAGAGATGCTGGAAAATCACAACACAGAGAGAGCCTTGGTAAAAATAACCAATGATCTCCTCATAGCCACAGACAAATGACTGGTCAATTTAACAGTGACTCTTTAACTCTAGTGGTTTCTCCACCAGTGTTTCTTGCTGTTTACGTCCTGTCCTTCTTACTCTCGAGTTTAGATTAATCTATTCATATTTTCATTTCCTATCTCCTCTGCATTTCCTTTCTCCCGAGGTATCCTGAGGTTGAAGTTGATGGATCCTGACCTGTAGCTCAGGATTCAACCAGTTTGTAACTCTGATGTCTCTTATCTTGTTCTGTTTTCATCCAGTCCATAAGTCTGAGTTAAGGTCCAAGTCTTTTGAGGTCAAGTCTGAAATCACTGTGACTTAAATGTGACTCAAGTAGGAGTGGCAAGTAGAAGTTCCAGTCCTATCTGTGGTGGCACCCCTTATTTAGACAGCACTCTTTTTTCTGATCTTAGTAAGCCTTAAGCTTTTATTGGCAGTTTTGATTCTGTTGTTGCTTCCCTTCAAAGGCTATGATAGAAATATTTTCCATGCTAATTTTTGGCCTGTTTGATTGTGAATGCAATTTGCAATAAATTGCATTTTCTTTATGTCACTAGATCTTTTGTTTCTCTTTCCTTTTTGCATTTTTAATCTCAATTTACACCATCACCATGTCACTGTTCATCTTATACAAGGCATGCAGTTTGTTTCTACATGGTTGCCTGTTGAGCATTCCTCTCCATGGTTTCAAATGTCCGGATATCCATTCATGCTTTCACATCTCAGAGCACACTTTGTATCAAACAGCTGCCACCAACCAATGATCAACTTTCTTTAACTCTAGCTACAGGGACAGCACTCTGGTATTCTTGGATAGCAAAACTGACACCTGAAAAAGTTATTTACCTTTTTGCAATTTCAAATGATGGCTAATATTTGACAACTACAGGTCAAGGTATGACATTAGTTAGCATGCATCAGGTAGGCAAACCATTTCAAACTATTACAATAGCCTCAAAGCAGAAGTGCTGAGGTGAATCAGCTAAGAGCCACATCCTCTACTAAATCCCCTTGTATATTCCAGTCACAAAGAGGAGATGTAGATGGAGAGCAGCAGACAGTTACAGCCGGATTTATAAGCTCCGAGGCGAATCAGATGTGAAGTGTGCAAAGAGGGGTTTCAGCTCAGCATATAGGGTTGCATCTGTCTTTTCAGATCTTTTGGTGAATTCAATTTGCATTGGAATAATTTATTGTCAGGAATACAAAGTATTCCACAAAAAATATTCAAGAAACCCCATTTACATTACTTAGTTGCATATTTTTAAAAAATATTTTTCCAAGAGAACATAGCAAAGTCTTTTTTATGTGCAGGAAAACTTTCCAAGATAGTTGATGTTTCTTTAAAAGCCAGTTTTAAATGTGTGAATCTCAAAGCTTTCTAAAGGCTTTCAACTACTCGCTGTGCTCAGGAAAATACACAAGTGAATACTAATACACACAAATTATTACTAAGAAAGTCTGTAAAACGGGATTAGTAATGATAGGCAAATACACCAAATTGTTAAAGAAAGATATTTGTGGTGGGGTACTCCTCTTATGGAGCAGAGCATGTGTATGGCTACCCAGTCTAATAAATATGCTTGTCCACCATGCAAAATATATGTCATGCCTCTGAAAGCGTATAATGGCTATGCATCATCTGCCCAGTCTTTTCAAAACGGGGGATACATCACGTCACGTTACCACCGTCAGTCCAATTCAAAAACAGAAAACATGGTGTACATTCCATAATTTTTCATTGAAAATTGCTATATGAGAGCTTGTGGCTTTAGCTTAGTGTTTTATGACATTACTAGTGAGAAATGTACCCTCAATTTTAGTATCCAAACCAGTGCTTAGATTTACCACTTTTAACTCATTCACTGCCAGCCAGTTTCAGAACGGCTACATCCCTCACTGTCAACCATTTTAGATCATTTTGTCAGATTTTTTAAGATCCACATATTTTGTACTATGGCAATCTGACATTTGAAACCAGATTCGGAAAGATTAGACTCTCTACTTTCATCAGAAAAAAATAGTTTTTAGCTTGTTTAGTTCTGCTGTAATCAGCAGTTGAATGGAGGCAAGTTTCACACAAATTGCCAGTTTCTGACAAAAAGCTGAGAAAAAAGGCTGTCAGTGACTTTGAGGCAATTTTTTTTTGCTTTAGTGACACATTAGTTTTCTTCTATAAAACTACAAAAACAACACTGAGACTGGACTTTTGATGGCAAAATTATTATTATTTGCTATCTGGGTCAGAGTTGTATGGTTTTTTTTACTGTATTTTGGCCTTCCTCCAAGTCTCTCCCCCCATCAGTCTCCACACACACAACTTCAGACATGAGTATCACAGCTTGCCCCGGGTTGTTGATCGTTTTCTCTCATGATTGCAACACTCTCAATAGTCCACTTAGTTCCACACATGCTCTGGTCAAATGTGCACTGCTGTGAGCTGCTGGGAGCTTCACCATCAACTTTCCTAGTGCTATTTTCTGTCTCGTAAACTCCTTTCTTCTTCCTCTGACCTCTGCCCATAATGGCTAATCTCTTGTCCAAAGGTGCGCTGCTGCCACCTACATGGCACCAGTTGGTCACTACATCATAGTACAAGCCTGATATTCATGAGAGAACTCTGTCACACTATCTCCAAGCAAAACCCATTGGAAAACAACTGACTTATTTTTATTTTTATCTTATTCTTTGGCAGCGAGCATTTGGATTAGAAATGACGCATTTTTATGCCAATGGCAGTGAGTAAGTTAAGAGATAAAGGATATGGCTCAAACCTGTATGGCAGAAACTGGTTTAAAAATCTCAAACTTAATTGGAAGCAAATTAAGAGTTTAAATGCAATCAATTGTGTTTCACTGGATAACGTGCTAGAGAAACATGAAGAGTTAAAGTGTAACTTTACCCCCATACCCACTTTTTTTCTGCTGAATACATAAGTGTTTGGGTATTAAGTAGACCTGTTGATTGATCCTAGTCCAGCTTTTGATATTATTTAAATTTTGTGTTTTTAGTTGTTAGGTGCCAGATTTACTGCCCTATAAGGGTTGAACGCCAGCTATTACAATTTAATTTTGTTATTGGCTGAAGCGAATTATTTGAACCATCGTATGTCACTAACTTTTACTGTTGACCCCGCCCCTCCTATAAAAGCTGGGAGGAGGGACTAGTTTTCCTCTGATCACAGCTCTCAGTGAGCATTGATTCACAGCTCCAATGTGGAACTCCTTTCAGCTGAGGTGATGTTTATGACTCTGTGCTTCTAGATTCTGCGCTAATCAGATGATTAATCAAGCTACGTGTGTATGTACAGACACATTGTGTGCATATTCCCATCTGTCTCTGCGTGTGCGCGGACATGCACTGTGTATGTCTTCCTGGTTTATGTGTGTGCGCTATATACTGTACATTATAGAACTCAGGGGCTGTTTGCTCCCGAGTTCTATAGTGTCTGTAGGGCTGTGTGTGAGTATCACACCCATAGTGTGTATGTGATTTTAGTGCCACATCTTAGCTGTGAGCTCACTGAACAGCGCTGTGACTGGGGGCGTCTTAGCGGCTTCAGGTATAACGCCCATAATCAAGGCTTTTTTTGTTTCCTTCCAAGTGGCAGGTCAGCAAAAAGCAGGGGTTTAGTTACTCTTTAAAAAGCCAGGAGGAAGCAAACATCGTTTCTCCTGTTAAACACAGTGAATGGTCAGCTCCCATAGGGCCGATGCAGAAAAGGGATGGGTCACTACATTTATGTGGAGACTATAAAGTGTCAGTAAACTAGGCCGTTGAAACTGAGACTTACCCCTTGCCAGAGCCGTATAGAGAGAGAGTTACGACAGTGGAAGTCCAAAATGCTTGACAGTCACATGATTCATGTAAGACTGAATTTTGTCCTGGAAGTTAGTGGCGAGCAATTCAAATCCATTGACATAACTGCAGGGATTTTCGGTAATTTGTGGTCAATAACTGCATTGATTGACAATATTTATACAGTACACCATCATATGTATATGTATATACAATATATGTTTATCTACAGTAGTTCTATAAATAGTTTTTCCCTGATGTAAATTTGTATGAAGGATTTGTGTAAACAGCTAGCTACCTGCTTTTTGACATAGTTAAAGTCAACATTAATTTGGTTAAAAAAAATATTAATATGTACTGTATACTGTATGCATTGCTTTGGATTTTCTTTAATTGTGAGTCATTCCTCATTAAGGAAAAAAAAAAAAAAAACAACACCAAAATCAGAAAGCATGGATAGCACAATAAAATACAAACACTCAGATGTAACTTTACTTAGCTTAGGACAGGCCAGAAATAAAGTGACCTTTGCAGGTAAAGTGCATAAGGCAGACGATAAAGTGCTTTAGTACAAATGTGCTGATATTTCATCTTAAATAACAAATTGCACCAAAATAAAGTTTTATAACTTTAAAAATTAAATATTGTATTATATATTTGCCTTTATGGCTGTAAAATATTCATACATCAGGAAATGAGGCTCTCGATGAGCTGATACTTATTTTTACACAACTGGAGCCTCATTTCAATGAAGCAGCTAAAGTGGGATGGTATTTGTTCCCATTTGAAAGTAAAATGTTTGCACCAAAGTGGTTTAGAATGGCTTACGTTGGTTGTTATACTGGTTTAATTAAGTAAATGTCTAAATTCAAATCAGAATCTAAAATGAATAACTATTAAATAAATAAATAAATCTCTGTTAGTTATATTGATGCCTGTTGAAAGTCTATCTTTGAGGTCACAATTGACTTGCCATGGCCACCATCACATAAGAATCCACCAGTAGAAATTAAAGTGATAATTATAGGTATTTTCTTGATAGCAGTGTAAAGATAAGATTAAATTTTATTTCCCCCAGGAAATTTGCAAGTCACAACAGCGGCAGAGGAAGAAACAGTAAAGGGCAAGACTTCCAAAACAATTACACGATTAACACATATACATTAAACATCATTGACTACAGTGTAGTCAATGAAACATCTTGTGGTTCAAACTTACCTTGGCCAGATTTATTACTTCAGTCTTAACACTGGTGCCATCTTTAAATTATGTTAACAACTTGTGATACAGGGAAGAAAATGTATTAGAAAATTATGACTAGATATACCATCTAGTCATAATTTGGAGGATATTTTTCAGTTCATCAGTGATTTAGGTTTCTATAGATCAAATGTAATAAGTGTGTCAAACCTAAGGGAACTTGATCTATTTTCCACAACTCAATAAAATCATTACTGAAATTGTTTCAGTTTCTTTTTGCATCTTATTGAAATATAATCATTCCTTAAAGATCATTCTACCAGATACTAAGTTGTTGACATCATTAGTACATTCGTAAAAATGCAATGCCTCTGTTGTCATTTACCACTAATCATTATGGGATGTATAGCTTTTATAGTGGTTTCACTCATTTCCCCAGTGCCACTACACAATGATACTTTATCATGTCCAAAAACAATCAATAACATTTTCTTTCTATAAATGTGAATCTTGTGTAATTAATGTGATGACAAGGATATCCCCCAATCTAGAAAGTAATGGGTTAATATCGTTCTAAAATTAGATGATTACATCACTCCATTAGTTGTTCAAAAAGATTCAGCTGGGGAAATGGACACAGAACATAGAATTAATATTGAAATGCATTTTGACCCATTAATACCTAGAGAATGAGATTATTGTGGGCCTGTACTACAAAGCTGGATTTCCTCTTATCCCGCCAACTTCCAGGATTGATTCTGTGTGTGCTGTACTACGTTAACATCTTCTCAGAGCAAATCATCATGGTAACTTATGCTGAATGGCTAACCTGGTCGTGGCAGATTAAGAAGTAAATAAGATCTGAGTGAGTATAAAAGCACCACCTCCTGACCAATCAGTTCTCTAGGAAAATGACCTGCCCTTTGTTAGAAGATCCTGGTTGGTGCAGATCTGACCGCTGAGTTTAGGAAAGAAAGATAATGAATGGATAAATGCAATCCTTTCATTTACCGATGACATAGGAAAGGTATATCTGATGCACTGAAACACAGTCAACTGATGAAGCCTGTGTTGGGCGCTCTCCATATCCGTGGACAAATAAAGTCATTCATTCTTTAATTAATTTCAATGCTGTGGCAACGCTGAAAACCTCAGCAGGAACATACAGCAGTTGTTACACAAAGTGGTGAAGGTCCTGTAACAAAATATAGGCAATATATATATAATACAAACGATGTCCACATCATGATAGGCAGACTGAACGTACACTAGAGCCTGTCCCTTTCACAGGGTTGACTCTCATTCCAGTGTGTGAGAAATTGAGGAAGACTACGTGAATAGAAACACGACTGTAATAAAGTGGAATTGGCTGATCAGAGGTCTGTGTGTTAATCATCTGATTAATTAATATTGGATAATCTTCTATTTTTATGCGTTAACTGTGGTGGCAGCTTCCTGCTTGCATTTTTTTCTTCCTGCTTTTTCCTGCAGCTAGGGTTGTTTTTAGTCTGAATTATGGATTTTAATCACTCACATTTTTATTTCTCAATTGTGGCTGCACGGTTTCTCCGTGTTTGTAATTGGTCTGACGCTGCTATCTCTACCCGTTTCATGTGAACATGCACGCAGTCAGGCTGAAATCACCTCAGTTAAGTGAACGTGTTGATAGTAAAGCTGCTCTGTGACGGGAGAAAGTTTGGTCAGGTGAAGCCCTGCTAAAAGAGAGATATGCCAGATATACTTATTGAGTTATATAGTTGACCTATAATGATAAACAAAACACTATGCTCGATGTCTTAAAATGTAGTGTCAGTGATGCAGTGGCGGTTGCACCAACATTTGATCAATAAATGAAAACCTCATACCTACTGCACTTTAGTATTATAAATTTAGAAAATACCAACAAAAACTTTCAGATTGAAATTTGTTTGTTTGTTTAATTGTGTGATATGAATTTTATAAAGACTACAGATTTGTCGTGTTCCTGACACACACACACACACACACACACACACACACACACACACACACACACACACAGCATGAGTAGTAAAATTAAGCATTTGCGTCCTTGTGCCATTCACCTTCCATCAAGTTAAGACAACAAATAATTAATATTTAATGTTTTCAGTCATTAAACAACCCCTCCAGATTTTCTCAGCAAATAAGCTTCATGAAGAACTTTCAGGTTCAAATAAGGAAGAAAAGGCACTGGTAGAGTGAGCAATGTGAACTTTTAGCTTCAGCTGCAGTCCAGTCTGAGAGGCTGCTAATGTGAAAAAGGCCAGCCTGTAAATTCCCTGCTGAGATGGGCTTGGTCCAGAGGGAATCCAAGCCAATCTCAGTCTACTCCCCTACCTGAGAACAGCTGCATCCTCCATCTGCCAGCTTTTCATGGTAGCTATCTGAGAGAAACACGCTTCATCTTATCATTTTAGAAGACATGCAGGCTCAATTTTAATTTTTTTTCCAGAGAGGGATTTAAAAAAAGCTTGATTTAATCAGTTGGACTGGTACTCACTAGATGTCATTAAATCTGCAAGCATATCTTCCTCGATCGAAACCTCATGTCAACAAGAGTCAGCACATTTTTATGCTCACCGTAGGAAAGATCTTGATTTGTATGAGATTGTAATTAGAGTCAGCATGGCTCTTAATTCAGCCAGGCCTCTGTGGCTAATGAGGCATGTGAACACCTTAGTCAGATCTTCTTAGGCCTTTTTCCAACAGCTTGTATCGCTCAACAGATGCTCGATGGATGTTGTGTGGACAAAGCTGACACCTCGCTGCAGGACAAAGTCAGATAGATTGCACCCTGAATGCACAGTGTTTCCTTCAACAGCTGAGAAAAAACAAAGCTTGGAGACCATTCATTCTATTAAAGCTAATATAGATGTTTAAGAGTTACACTGATGCAAAAAACAAAATATAAGTTAGTTATAATTGAACGTGATGAAACCATTAGTTACCAATACCCACATGTAGCAGATCAGACACAGACACAGTGAGACACAGGGGTGGTGGAGCCTGGAAGCAAAGCACACAAGGTTTCCTCTCCCTTTGACCACATATTTTTTAATGAGGCATTGTTATCAACATTTTTGTCTAACTTCTTTTGACTTCATCTGACACACAGTATGTAAAGTATTTGACCTATCACATCTCATATTCCAGCATGGAAATTTTGGATGAGCTCTAAACATCTTAAATGCTTGGCAGTTGTTATTTCTAGTTCTGTCTCCTCATCTTGCTTATCGTTTACAGCAAGAGTGCCAAACATTTTTGACCCAAGATCCACTTTTCAATAGCCAACCTCTACCAAGATCTACCAGTCCAGTGTCAAAATAGCAAACCCAAACTCAACCCTTTTGTTGTTGTCACACAACCAACAACCACTGTAGCACACACCTGCTTCCTCAGCTCCACACACACGCACACACAGTACAGAAAAAATAAACCAGATACAAAGGAGATCTGAGTTTGAATAAAGGAAATCACTTTCTACCTTAGTGGGAGACCTGATGCTGGGAGGAGGAGGCTAGCTTCTCGTAGAGCGGAGTGTAGGAGCTGGTTACATCAGTCATTGTTGATCTTGGACTTGATGATTTTCATGTGCGAGAAAGCAGACTCGCACAAATGTATTGATTCCAAAAAGAGCTATCAGGTCTTCTGATAGGGATACTTCTCATCTAACAGTAGTTTCCAGAACACTACATGTTCTCCAGATTGAGCGGAAGTTGATCTGGCTTTGATCTCAATGTCATTTTGCAATGTCAGAATCTCATCTTCAAGAGTGGTACTTTCTAAGTCGAAAAGTGATTTGACTTTATTGTTTATTCTATTATTCTACTTCATGACATGATGTTTACAATGTAGATGCACAGAAGAAATATACCAACACAGTAAGCATGATCAAAATGGCCCATCGATGCCTCTTCTTTTTGAGGAAGCTAAAGCTTAGGTCCTCTTAGCCTTCCACAGGTGGAAAACATGCTGACCTCCTCCACAGTGTTGGGAAGGTAACTTTCAAAATGTAATCAGTTACAGATTACATGCCCAAAAATGTTATTTGTAATGTAATCCCTTACATTACTCAATCTAAGTACTGTAATCTGATTACTTGGATTACTTCCACATTAAATTAGAGTTTTTAAGTGTAGGAATGCAGCCGTCAATGAAAAAAATGGAGATAAGTATTGTAAATATATCCTCTATAGGTGCTGATGGTGATATTACACTTAACAGTAATAACACATACTCAGAATAAACATCTGTAGAGCTGCAACTAATGATTATTTTCACAATTGATTAATTGGTCATTAAATTAATCAATCATTTAAACCCTGCTTAAGATAATTACACTGAAATAAGTGCCTCTCACGCAAGCGCACACACAAATACTCGTGCGCACGCACAAATCTCTGCAGGTGAAGCCTGCATTACGGTCAGTGACATAAATCGCACAACGCAGCAAATCAATGATGAAATTTGTTGTCAACGCTTTTAATAGTTGATTTTTATCAATTTTATTGATTCGTTGTTGCAGCCATAATCATCTGTTTTAAATGTAATGTGTGAAATCTACTCGTCTATTCAACAAACCATGTTACCACATCATGGAGGACTGTATGTAAGGAAATAGACAGTAGCCGAGCACTAACTATAGACAGTAGCCTCAAGCTAACTGTAGACAGTAGACTATTGTAATTGCACATTAATAAGCAGACGGAGATTAGGGACGTTGCTATCTGACTATTATCCTTGACGACAACGCTGATGTTTCTTTATTGATTAGTGACTAGTCTATTACATGAGGTTTAGGTAGAACAGTTCAATTTAAACACAAAAACAATCTACAAGGTCAAAACATTGTCTTTAAAAACAATGTATGTATTTAATATGTATTGAAAACATCCTCTGTATAACTAGTTATTAGTTTAAATGCAATTAAGATGTTCTGAATTTTGCTGAACATCAAAACATCTTCTCAGGATTAATTAATGGAAGTAAATCACACTGAAAACAAACCAATGAGCTCTAGAATCAATGTGTGGCCTTTCAAGCATTTATTTAGTTTAAAGCGTACAAATATTTCTACAATAAACAGCCCAACAGGCAGAAGCAATAATATTGATCAATAATCAATGTGATTAACAGCTGCATTAAAATGGCAACTATAGAAAAACACAAACAATCAATCAGTTATCAGAATTACTGTTCACCACTCAACAATAACATGTTCAGGCAACACATTTTAATTGAATAGTGAAATGTAGAATAAGAGAAGTGTGTGACATGTCACTAAATACTGTACAAAATAAAGCTGTGATTACATCATCATACAAACAAAGCAACCATGAAATCAATAACAGGTAGTAAAACAAGTTTTTATAGAGCCATCATCTCACAGCATCCATTACAGCTCTGTGCTGCAGAGACACAACAAACGCTTTCTTATCGGTTCTGGCTACAGCTCCTCCTCCCACTGCTCATGACCGACAAATAGGTTTTTTTCATATTTACATTGGGGCTACTGGGAAAAGCATTGCATTGCCATGTTGGGAGTGAATAAACCCGCAAAACTGAGAAGTAACTTTGTGTAATCTAATGATTTTAACAATGTATCTGTAATCCGATTACCAAGCATTTAAAACGGATTACAGTTACTCATATTTTGTAATCTGATTACGTAACGCCGTTACATGTAATCCGTTGCACCCCAACACTGCTCCTCCATCACCTCATGGTACAGGAAACTGCTCATGGACAGGAAGGCCCTGCAGAGGGTGGTAAGAAAAGAGCAGAGAAAATCACGTGCTGCAGCCTCCTGTTCATAGAGCAGACAAACACCAGCCCATGCGATGGGCTGTTTAACAGCTGTTGCTCACAGGCCCCACCCCTCTCTCGGAGCTAGAGCGCTGTCTTTTTTACAGTACTGTATATGGTCTGGAGGAGTAGAAGATGGAATTGGTGACTTTTCTGCTTGAAAGGTAGTTACTGCTGCTTGATTTACATTATGTTTGGTTTGTAATTGTTACAATAGAACTCTGTAGTGCATGTATTCATGTGCGTGCAGCAGCCTCCGTGTGGCAACTGAGTTGTTGCTGCTACTGAGGTATGTGCACATTGAGACAGAGTGTAACAAAGTGGATGAAGGGATTCACACCATTGTCAGTTATTGTCTTACAGTATATTATTTTGTATTTTTATCAATTTACCTGTAACTTACTTTTGCTTTTATAACATTTGTAAACACTTCTTTATTTAGTCTTTGTTTATTAACTATTTGTTTGTTTTTTCATGTATAACCAAATGTGTTTGTTTGTGTTTAGTGAGCAGGATCATCATTCCCTGCATGGTCAGAGTTGGTGAAGTCACCAGAGACATCTCTGGACGATACCAACTGAGGGGATTTTTCTTCTTTGATTGTTATTTTCTTTGGTAACTTGTAAGGATTATTTATCAAGTATATTGACATCATTTCTTTATTTAAGTCATTTAGTTGTGTAAATGATTTAATGTAAATTTCAGAGTTTGGTTCCTCTGTTTTGTAGTTAAAGGAAGTGTGGGTTTGTCCCTTGAGTTGAAGTGATCCACCAACAGGTGCAGCTACTCATCTAATGAGGCATGCTTTAAAAGCCAGGAGAGTTTGGATGAAGGAGGAGGGGAGGCCATGCTGCTACAAACATGTGCCTGCCAAGGAAAGATGATTGTGCTTTGACATGTCATTTTGGAGAACACGTGTTGCTTTTAAAAAAATACTGTAAATAAAAGCACTAAAAAGGCAAAGAGGACTTCTGATGTTGTTTCCCTATCACCGTCCTTGACACTTTGGCTGGACTATTCTACAAATGGTGGCAGTGGTGGTTCCAGGCCAGTAGGAGGAATAATGCAGAAATCATCCAGAGCAAAGCAGAAGGATTTTCCCACTGAGGAGTCTGCTGATGCCACTTACCAGGGTGCGGTAGGTGGACAGCCAACGGAGTCGCACACCCTCAATGAACTGTCAAACCTATTGAGAGGTCTGCGGCAACATAAATCAGACATTGACGCTCGATGGGAGCAAGAAAGGGTACACCAAGAGGAACGATGGAGGAGAATGCAGCACCAGTTTTCCCAGCTTCAACATGTGGTGCAGGTGGAGCGCCAGGAGCTGCAGCAGCAGTTGGGCGGTGAAGCAGCTGAGCTACCTGGAATGCCGGGGACCTCTGAAGAGCAGCCTACTCCCCAGCATGCTCTGCAAAGAGTTGACCACCAGGAGGCATCCATTACACCTCAGCCTTCAAATCCAGCAAGGTTAATTGGGTGGGAAGGCCCCAAGATGCAGCCGTTTTATGAGGACGAAGATATTGAACACTATCTTACAACCTTTGAGAGGATTGCCAGGGCCTGCCAGTGGCCCCAAGAAGACTGGGTTTTGCACTTGGCCCCTCTTCTCAATGGTAAAGCCCGGGCAGCTTATGTGGCCATGAACATTGAAGACACAATGGTCTATGATAATGTCAAGAGTGCTGTGCTTGAAAAATTTGAAATAAATACAGAGGCTTACCGACTGAGGTTTCGAGCTACAACAGCACAGGAAGACGAGACCCCCAAATAATTGCAAACCCGACTGAGTGACCTGTACAACAAGTGGATGATTCCAAGAGAGAAGACCAAAGAGCAGATTGGAAATGTTATTGTGATGGAGCAGTTTTTGAGAGGTGTCAACCCTGAACTTCGTACCTGGTTAAAGGAACGCCCACTAAAAAGCCATGCCAGGCCCAGTACAGCCCCTCCAGCCATGGGTAAGACAGTGGGTGGGAATGGGCATAGGTTTAGGAATCCCAAACCAGGTCCTCCTAGTCTATCTGACAAGGTTAGGGAATTTAGACCTAAGGGCCCCTTAGTCTGTCATAGCTGTGGTCAAATGGGTCATTTCAGAGCAGAATGTCCAAGTCAGCAGATTAGCAAGACTTACATGAGCTTTTCACCTGAAACCCCAGATGGTCAGCAAAGGGAAGTTGATGTAATGGGGAATACTAGCAATGAGAAACTCACCACCTGTGTCTTTATAGAAGACAAACCCTGTGTTGCCCTCTTAGATTCAGGTAGTAGTCGTACACTGGTAAGACAATATTGTCTTCCCAGGGATGTCATCTTCAGTGGTAAAGTTAAAGTCTGGTGTGTTCATGGAGATAACGTGGACTATTCTATAGCCAACATTAACATTCAAATTGAAGGTCAGCAGTACTTACTTGCAGTGGGGGTAATGGGAAAGCTTCCATATCCAGTAGTCCTTCTAGAGATGATAGCTAGAGGTGTAGAAGAAACCAGTTTATCATATGAAGGTTTGGCTGCAGTTACTAGGGCAAAAAACAGAAAGGGCCAGAAAGAAACAGGGCACGAGTTAAGTTGTTTACCTTTTGCAAACAGTGAAGTTCCTGGTGGTGAAGCATCAAAACAGCTTAAGGAAAGGAAAAGTAGGAGACAGAAGAGACAGGATAAGATCAGGGGCACAGAGATGGTGGAGTCATTGCCAGAGCCAAAGGATGATGAGTTATTTATCTTACCTGGTTATTTAGCTCAGCTTCAAAGGCAGGACCCCTCACTAAATCCCCTGTTTTCCAAGGGTGTTCCGGATTCTACTGAAGTTGTGGACAAAGGAAAGGATGTTTTTCTCCTAAGACCAGCTAGTTGTTCCAAGGAGCTTAAGGGCCACAGTTTTGAAACTAGCTCACTCTGTTCCCTGGTCAGGTCACTTAGGGCAAGTAAAAATCTTCACTAGAATGATATCTCGATTTTATTGGCCACAGCAGTATAGTGACACTGTTCAGTTTTGTAAATCCTGTCCGCAATGCCAGTTAACAGCACCAGCCAGAATAAGTGACAGGGTTCCACTTATTCCAATGCCAGTCATTGACACTCCATTTACGTGCATCGCTATGGACATTGTAGGCCCACTCGAGAGAAGCAGTGCAGGTCATAGATACATTTTAGTAGTGTGCGACTATGCTACAAGATACCCTGAGGCATTTCCTCTTAGAAGGGTAAAAGCTCGCCAAGTTGCAAACTGTCTTATTCAGATGTTTTCAAGGGTTCAAACTTTACATCAACCCCCCTGAAAGAAGTTTACAAACTGCTGGGGATCAGGGATGTGAAGACTAGCCCATTTCACCCTCAAACTGATGGATTGGTTGAACGTTTTAATAAAACACTAAAAGCCATGTTGAGAAAGTTTGTGGAAGACTATAGTACTTCATATTGAAATAGTGTTTATGACCATGTAGGTGCCAGTTTTACTAAACTTTATATCCACTGATACAGGCTCTGAGTTGAAATGGTTAAAGTGGGTGTCAAAATAAAGCGGTCGCTATCCGTGGTGCTGAGATGCTTTGAAGTTGTGTTATTGACCATCCTAATGTTTTTGTTGTTCTCTTGTTTTGTTGTACTTCATGTCCGTTTGATGGACTTCAAAATGACATTGTCGCTCTCTGTGGTGCCAAAGCTTGCAAGCCCCGTTGTTGCAGGCATGTGTATGTTTTAAAATGATGTTATCATGAGCTTTATTATTTAAGTTTAAAGCGCCTGGTCATTTGCCCCGCCCCCAGCCCGGTTCTGATTTGTTCCGCTACTGGTTCTGAGAGTCACGTGACAGTCATTGAAAATTCAACATGGTGGCCCACTGCCTTGGCTAGTTTACCAACTCTGTTTACTTGCACATATTAACGCTTCTTATCGTTAATCCACGCCACAAACGAGAGCCAACCATGCACCCTCTCACCAGCCAGAGTGGAGGACCTCGAAGAGTTCATCGACCAATATTACGCCGAGTACGTGATGGAAACCAGACCTGAAGCCGTGAGCACATCAGGTAAGGCTGCAAAACGCCAAAAGAATGACTCCTCTACCGACACATCAGATCTGGAGGCAGAGTCTCAGACAGAGATCCTAAAATCCATCAATGCGTGGCTGGGTGTAGTCGACTTACTGCACCAAGAGACAATATATGATATACATTTGGCTTTATCTGCAGTAACTTCCAAGGTAAAAGAGCTAAAATGAAAACAAGCTTCTTAAAGAGACAGTCCTGGATATCCAATCTCGCAGTATGTATATACTGCAATATACTGTATATATAAGTGGGTGTGTGTATGTATGAATGTATATATGCTATATGTTTGCATAGATTTTAGTAAGCACATATAGGTGCGTACAGTCTCTCAGTACACTCTCTACCCCCATGTCAACTCTTTCTTCTCCAACCCCTAACCCTTTTTTTTCTTTCACATCCATTCAACCACCACCATGGACTAAACCACACTCCTTTCCATGTCTCAGTTTACAGTAACATCTTGGAATGTGCGTGGCATTTGCTCGCAGGCTAAAAAGATTAAGATATTTCATTATGTATCGAGATTAAATGCAGACAATGTTTTCTTTCAAGAAACTCACTTAAATCAGAAGAAAAATCTCTGACAGATTCAAATTTTAACAAGATATATCATTTGTGTTTCAATTCTAGGCAAAGAGGAGTCTCTGTTCTTTTCAACAAAAGATTACTCTTTAACATAATCAACTCCGCCATAGATGCAGAGGGTAGATATATTATTATCAAAGTGGTAATCTATAATAAATTTTTCAGAATTCTAAATCTCAAAGCCCCCAATAATGACAACCCTGAATTCTTCCATAGAGTCTCTTCGGAGTTATCAGACCTTTCTGCACTCATCATTAATCATCGGAGGTGACTTCAATCTTACTGGATCATTGAACAGATCCAGTAAGTGCCCTAATTCAAAACCATCTCGATCTGCTAAGTATTAATGAATTACATGCAAAATCTTGGAATAGGAGAAGTATGAAGATTGAACGACCCAACTAAAAAAGAATTCACCTTTTTTTTTCTTTTACATAAATCTTTCTCCCTAATTGACTTCTTTCTTTCAAACAATTCCATAGCAGATTTCCTCTAAAATACATTCTGTAATTATTAGTGATCATGTCCCGATATCCCTCACCCTGCAGTGTGACTCTAAATAGAATCTATCCTCTCTGTGGCGCTTTAACACTTCATTACGTAATGACAGTGAATTTGGAAAAATTATAAGAAAAGAATGGGACGACTTTCTATAGTGTTTCTTTCTTGTAGTGATGACCTTTGACACCATATGCAGACAAAGGCAAAAAATATCATTTGATTTTTAAGTTGTTTATAAAAACAAAAAACTTATTTGTTTCTTCAGTTTTTTACATCATTGCTGCAATCTTAGTGAATTCTGCGCAGCAAGTGAGGAAACTGCGTTACTAAAGGATTTAGGGAAGCAACTGTATTACCACCCTTTATTTCAGATCTTTGCGAATCTGCCCCTCAGTCTTGTTATAATTTACTATGTTGGGCATATGTTAGCCTGAAATTTACCCAAATATTATTATAGGTGCAGTCTGCGACTCTCAAATCTGACTCTCCCCCTCCCTCTCCATTGCTCTCTTGCCCTGCCTCCAAACTTTCCAAAGTCCCTCCCTCAGAGGAGCTAACAAGCTAACGTTAGTCCGACAGCAACATCACAGTAATATAACATGCTCCGTTAAAAGCATATTACTGCAGCGCTTCTCTCTCTCTATGTGCACACCTCAGCAGCAGCAACAACTCAGTGTCACTTACAGCAGCCACACGGATGCTGCTGTGCGCACATGAACAACACATGCACCACAGATTTCTAGTGTAACAATTACAAATCAAACACATTGTAAATCAAGCAGCAGTAATTACCTTTCAAGCAGAAAACTCACCAATTCCATCTTTTACTCTTCCAGTCCATACACTGTAAAAAAAAAAAAGCGCTCTAGCTTCGGGAAAGGGGCGGGGCCTGTGAGCAACAGCTGTCAGACAGCCAATCAAACACAATCCTGACTCTGATTGGTTGTTTTTGCTTGGTCTTGGTGCATTCTGGCAATCTGCCAAAGGCTGCAGGAACAGCAAGGGGCGGAACTTAATGAGCATGTTTTTTTCACACAAACTACTAGTTTGATGTAAAGCTGTCCTTACATAGTGACAGCTTTAGCAAATATGCCAAAAGTTACTTTTATAAGAGTTGCAGACTGCACCTTTAAGGGAAGATGTGTCTCTAATAATCTTTAGACATCATGCAACTGTTTTCTAACTTTCTTACTCTTTAGCTCTTTCTGCCAATATCCTTTCCCCATATTTTTACTTTCTAGTTTTATCCAACTTTTGTCCTTTCTTTATTTATTTATTTATTTTTTGCCAATTATTTTATTTTTTCATCCAATTAAGATCGTTTTGGCCCAATAAATACCTTTCCTTTCCAATAAATTAATTTTCTTTTCCTCCCTATATTTTGCCTGTTTGTGTTCCACATTTTTGCCCTTTTTTTACTCGTTTTTTTATTTATTTATTTATTTTTGCCACATTTTGGTCATTTAAGCTACATTTTGCCATTTCATATTACCTGTTTCCTCTTTTTTTCCACTCTTGACAATTTTGGCCAAGCCATTTTTCACACTTTTATTGCAACGTTTTTGCCAATTTTGGGCCATGTTATACCACCTGTAACTAATATTTTGTCACTTTACTTACACTTTAATCATAGCCAGTCACAGATCTTCAGCTCCCGATGCTGAGTCGGCCCGTCCTCGCTCGTCTGTCGGCCCAGCAGTTGCAGCGCTGGCAGTGTTGTCAGTAGCACTGCTGGGGTGGTGACTTTAGCTTTTTAACCCACTGTTTCTCAGTGCCATCTGAGCGTTTTTTCCTCCTGTCCATTTTTTCCTTACCAGGTAAAGTTAACAGACAGTTTGCCTATCCTGCCCAAAGCCTGGCTCATGTAGTAATTAGAGTTTAGATCAGGGCCAAAAAATCCAGCCCGACCCGACCAACCCCGACTCATTAACTTCAATTGTAGGCCCGAGCCCGAAGCAAACCTGACTTAAATTATTATTTTATTGAACGTATTGTAGCTGGTAGATTGGTATCACGGTGCCTCGGGGAGAGAGGGGGGGCGCACACACACACTCATTGCACCCCAAAAGGTACTGTAATGACGTGACTCGTGCCGTCATCACAGTTTTACAGGCTTTAATGGAGGTCGTAGTAACACCAAAAATAAACAAACAAACACACAAAGAGCCGTCTTACACCGTCATACTGTACACTCACACTACCGTGGAAACAGAATTGTTCCCTCTTTTCCCCGATTACACCTGCCCTTTCCCCAGCCTCCCAGCCAATCAACACTCAGAACACAGGTAAACAAAGACACACATTGGCAGAGAAAGCTGCACGTAACCATGATGCCTTCTCGGCCTTGGGAAATCTCAGCATCAGTTAACCACTCAATACACACAAGTGGAACATAACCAGAACATAGAACCCAGTCCGTCACAGTGTGCAGACCAGACCGGGCGGCCAGTGCGTGGAGCGCAGACCTGACTGAAGCACGCAGTCATATTTGTTCCCTGCGCTCCAGCAGCAAGTGAGGAATGAGGAATGAGTGAAATCAGCAAATAATATTCAGTGAATGTGAACGCTGAACAACTAAACGCAACACAACGCCGGCAATATCCAGTCCCACTACTAGCAGAAATCACTTTTGAAATGATACCACAAGTGTTTTTGTGTTTGTTAGAAAATAATATTAATGTACTAGAGATTTAAAAAAAAAAAAATTGAAAAAAAAAAGAGGGAAATGTGGGCCAAGAATCTAAACTCTAGTAGTAATTGACAGCCCATGATTGATTCACAGTGACAAACAAAGGACCAATAATATGTGTCAATAGCTGCTGGCAACACACTGCTAGCCAATGATGAGTAGCTGACTGGCCAAATTGGAGGGAATTTAGAAAATGACAAAACTTGCACTGCCCCACATATCAATCCGTGTACTGTTTGTTTGGATTCCTAGCCCTTCTGAAGGGTCATGTCCAAATAATTATGGAAAAAAAATATTTGCCCTGAGGCACAAATATAGTTGTTTTCATTTTCTCACATGGAAATGAGAAAAAAGTCCTTGTCTTGTTTTATTTGCCTAGTTTTCATTGCCACATTTAATCCTGACGGGACCTTACATATCGTGAAGGGAGAGGTTATTGGTGGTACTTGGATAGGATGTTTCCCTTCTGTGGGTCCTTCATTATTATGACCATCCAGCCTTGAGTTAGCTCTTCCGTCAGCCATTCTGGATGAACCATATGCCGATACATTACGCTTATTGTCAAATAGTTTACACAATGCTTAGATGGAAAAGACCAGTGACATTGAAACTATTTCCACTATTGTATATGTATTTAAAATCACCTCTTTAAAAGTATCGACCTTTAAATCTATTCTAGACTGTATTATGTGTCTACCACAAGCTTACACATAAGTAATACAAAAAACAACAACAAAACAAAAAATTTTAAACTATCAAGCTGCACACACTTCTTTCTGCATTTGTCTGAAAAAATGCTCACTATTAGGCATAGATTAGTTGTTTTGTTTTGAAAGATTGCCAAAGTTTTCATCTGACTTGTCTCGTCATGCAATTTTCTCCAAATAATCTTCTAAAATGCACCAAATTGATTTCCAGAAAATTGCTTATTCCAAAGTTTTTTAGTAGTACGTTTTCAAGTAAGAAAATAGTGGCGTAACGGTAAGGGAAGTGGAGTTTGTAATACGAGGGTCACAGGTTCTAATCTAACCTGGGCCATCACTGTGGGATGTTGAGCAAGTCCCTTAACCCTAACTGCTCGTGTTGTACGTCACTTTGGGATAAAAAGCATCTGCTAAATGAAAATGTGATTCTGTAATAAGTCGAGCACATATGATGCTGGAGCTGATGCAATGTTTGAATGGAAGGAGGAGTCTCTACTTAGCAAAGTTATTTAAGTTTTCTGATCTAAATACATTTTATTAAATAATTCCATTTTGTGTGCTTCTCTTTTCTGCAGTGTGGTTTAACCACTTTTTAAAAATTTAGCAGAACCTTCACATTTTGAGACGAGCTATTCTTACACTGCACTCTTTCTACATTAGGATGGATTATATGACATATTTGTCATTTCTGTTACAAATGGGAAATGCCTCTTGTCTCTGACTACATTTCCTCTCATCAGGAGTTTCAGTGACATTACTTACCTAAATGATTTTCGGGTAATTGCAAAGAATTACCCCTGTGTTTGATACATTAGTGCAGCCTCGGTGCACACAGACGGTACAGCATTCTGTTATGCTTACCACCCTGGAGGGATTGGAAAGCAAACAGCTTTCATTGCACTGGTGCGACATTCAGGTTTAACTAAAATGGTCTCGGGCATACATGCAAAGAACTTTATTTTATCCCCAGGTATACAAGATAGAAAATACACAACTGCTGACGTTCTGTTCCCACAGATTTGAATATCATCTCATGACTTCCAGCGTTTTATTCGAGGAAAAGTTTCAAAACTTTTTCAAATCTTTTCAAAAGATGTTTATGAAGGGGAAATTAAAACAAATGAAAAGTATGCATGTTTAATGCTTGGGTTAACTTTTTTGGTATAAAAAAACCATTAACAATTTTTACCTGAAACTTCATTTATTCATAAACAATTTTCTCACATTTCCTGTTTTTTTTTTTTTTAGATATATTTTAGATATAATGGTATCACGGAGGAGGTGAGGTGTCAGATTAAAAAAAACAAAACAACGATCTACTATACATATTTTTATATTCTTAATTGTTATTGACTTGATGAGGACATACGGTCATACTTCCGGGCACTAAGAGACAACAGCCTGTTTCGGCAGCTCCATGTACTTCTCGTGTTTTATACATTATATAGCTTGAGTATCTTCTGTGTTTTTGTTAACTTATTTGTAATAGTGCGGTGTTGCAGTTGTGTTATTACAATGGAAGATTATCCTCTTTTGTCGGACTTAATCACGCTCCATAATGCTTACATACTCTCGAGAGGAATTGCTGCACTTCAAGCGTGGGGCTCTAGTTCCTGCTGCGAGAGCTCCATGGAGAGCAAACCGCTGCGGAAGGAAAGCCAGTGCTAAAGTCAGAGAGAGGACTGAGAGGGACAGGAGATTTCAGCTGCCATCAATCATCACGAGATCACTTGCCAACAAAACTAATAAACTAACAGCACTTGTAAGCAGACAAAGTATGTACAGGGAGTGCAGCTTGATTTGCTTTACGGAGACATGGCTCCAAGGGAATACACCGGACAGTCAGCTGGAGTTGTCTAGCTTCACGTTGCTGTGCGCGGACCGGAGCAATTAGAGCGGTAAGAAGAGAGGAGGACTTCCTCTCGTTTTGAACTCTAAATGATGCCACGCCGGACATGTCACTGTGATGGACTTTATCTGCTCTCCCGATATTGAACTTTTGGCAGTGAGATTATGACCGTATTACCTGCCGCACAGTTTTCTCACACCATTGCTGGGGCTGCTTATCGTCCACCAAAAAGCACATAGTTTTTGTTTGGAGTGTTTGCTTGAGCCACAGTTGAGTTAGAGCTACTCCTGTTTTCCCTAAGAACCGGTTTAGTTACCCACAGCAAAAGCAACAAGTTGGAGCCATGTCCTTGCACCACCGTAAAACGTCAGTACGTCACTGATTACGTAGCTGTTTATCCATGACCCATAAACATCTTTGTTGACAGTATAAATGCTACCCAATGATCTTATCCTACGAAAATATTTAGAGCTAAACAACGCTACCCATCTTCATTGAAGTCACAGGAATCTGCAACAACGTTTGAGAAGTGTTAGAATAGAGTGAAGTTACTTTGTAGAGTTCAAACCTGAGGAGAGTTAGAGAGGTTTTGCTTTGCTGTAATCAATCAATCGTTTAATAACATATTTAAATGAACAGCGCATTAATCAACAAGAATATCAAGTCGAAAGGAAAACAAACACTCATCTAATACAGCTGTGGTCTGAAGTATACCCCCGTTTTAAATGCGCAAAGACATTGTCCAAACCAACAGGAACAGAGTCGGCCAGGCCCAGCCTAGATCATTGTTTTTTTCAGCATTTTATCCAGTAGTTGTCATCTGGTCCCTCCTACCTTTGGCATGGCGCATGGTTTCAGCCGTGTCTTCTTTTGTTGTGTTATGTAAGACATTTCTATTTGTCATAGTCAAAACATTAGCTATAACATCAACCAGCTGAAGCCCAACACTAGCAAGACCAAGGAGATGGTGTTGGACTACAGGAGGAACAGAAGGTCCCTGGCCCCAGTCCTCATCCAGGGACAGGAAGTGGAGAGGATGGACTATATATATATATATATATATACACACACACACACCTTGGACTGGTCGAGCAACACTGAGGTCGAGCAACGTCTTCAGGAAGGGACAGAGCAGGTTGCTCTTACTGAGGAGGCTCAGATTCTTCAGTGTCAGCAATAAACTCCTGAAGTCCTTCTACCAGTCTGTGGTGGCCTGTGTTTTTTGCAGTGGTATGGTGTGCCATCAAGGCTGGTGAGGCAAACATAATTTATAAACTGGTGAGGAAGTCCTGCTCCGTGGTTGGACTGGACCTTGACTCCCTGGAGACAGTAAAGGCAGGTATACACTGTGCGATTTCTGGCCCATTTTGAGCTGATTTTTGACTCGTGCGACTATTCTGTGGGATCTTGCAAGTCTCTGCTAGATCGTGTGTCCTGCATCGTGTAGTATACATGGGGTCATGAGAGATTAACACCTCACGAGCAGCTCCCGATCAGCAATCGTATGGTTGTAAGGATATCAAACATGTTTGAAATCTAGTCGCTCCTTGTGAGCTCCTTGTGAGGATATCACACAGTTGAAGCAGTGCCACGGACTGGCTTATCGTAAACGCTCACACTGCGCATGCACGAAGGCTCTAGGACTGGTCTTTTCTTTTTCAAAGCTCTTTTTGCTGAGATTTGCGAGCGTCTCCCCACTTCCGGGTTTTTCTTCTTCATCTGTTTTAATGGTGACGCTTCAGTGTTCTTCTTTTTCTTCCAATTTGTACGTTGCATTTCCGGAAACAAGACCCTGACATGTCGTGTATGAATGTACAGTGTGAACAGTCAGATCGTATCAGAGTGTCGGACCGTAAAGTGTGAGAACATGCATCGTGAGCTGCGCACATTCGGGCTCTGCATCTGAGTCGCACAGTTTCAGCTGGAGCTGAGTGCAACAATTGAAAAAATCGCACAGTGTATCCCAGCCTTTAGACTGTGAAATGTTACCCCAACAATACACCCTGGGTAACAAAGGACATCAAAGCCATCCTGAACAATAAGAAGAGGGCTTTCAAAGACGATAATAGGGAGGAGGTGAGAAAAATACAGGGGGGCCTTTAAAGGAACATTCAGAGAGGCTAAGATGAAATATGTCAGGAAGCTGGAGAAGAAGCTTCAGCAAAACAACACCAGAGAGGTCTGGAAAGGGATGAAGACCATCACTGACTTTAGGTCAGCCAGCAACATAAGGTTGGAAGGTAGTGTAGACCAGGCCAATGAACTAAATCTGTTTTTCAACAGATTTGATACTGCGGCCACTGGACCCCCTGCTGTCACCCCGAGCCACACCACTGCTGGCTGCACTGAAAGAGAATCATCCCCCCCTCCTCTTAACCTTTCACACCCCTGTTTGAACCATCCTCTCATCACCTCCCCTGGCTCTCTGAATACCTACACTTCTTTGGACTGTGCTGACGCAACTTCCCCCACACTGCCTGCTCTCTCCACAATAAACATCACAGCTGACCAGGTGAAAAATCAACAGGTGAAACTCCACGCTGGAAAAGCTGCAGGACCTGATGAAGTCTGTCCCAGAGCACTGAAGGCTTGTGCTTCACAGCTCTGTGGAATATTCCAACACATCTTCACCATGAGCCTGAATCTGTCCCTGTGGTATGGAAGACATCCTGCCTGGTTCCTGTTCCAAAGACTCCACGTCCCAGTGGCTCCAAGGATTACAGACCGGTTGCGTTGATCTCCCACATCATGAAGACCCTGAAGAGACTTATCCTGGGTCTATCAGACCACACCTGAACCCGCTACAGTTTGCCTACCAGCCCAAGATTGGAGTTGAGGACAAGCCGGCAAACACTGTGAGAGTCATGTTCTTTGACATTTCCAGTGCTTTTAACACTATTTGTCTGGTTCTACTGGGTGAGAAGCTGACAGAAATGCACTTGGACTCCTCCATTGTGTCCTCGATTGTGGACTACTTATCTGGCAGACCACAGTATGTACGCCTGCGACACTGTGTGTCTGACAAAGTGGTCAGCAACATCGGGGCCCCTCAAGGGACTGTACTCTCTCCCTTCTTCTTCACCACCTACACCACGAACTTCAGCTACTGCACTGAAACCTGTCATCTCCAGAAGTTCTCAGATGACTATGTAGTGGTTGGATGTATCAGGGAGGGAGACGAGGTGGAGTAAAGGGCTGCTGTAGACAGCTTTGTCACATGGAGTGAGCGGAACCATCTACAGCTCAATGTGACCAATACCAAGGAGCTTATTGTGGACCAAGAGGCCAGTTAGCCCTGTCTCCATCCAGGGGGTCAGTGTGGACATTGTGGAGGAGTACAAATACCTGGGAGTGGAACACTGACTCCCTATACAGGAAGGGCCAAAACCGCCTCTATTTTCTGAGAAGGCTGATGTCCTTCAACATCTGCAGAAAAATGCTGAGGATGTTTTATGAGTCTGTGGTGGCGAGTGCAATCCTCTACGCTGTTGTTTGTTGGGGGAATAGACTGAGGGTCGCACATGCCAACAGACTAAACAGACTGATCCGCAAGGCCAGTGACGTTGTGGGGATTAAATGGACTCTCTGACAGTGTTGACAGAGAGGAGGACCCTGTCCAAGGTGAAGGCCATCTTGGTCAATGAGTCCCACCCACTCCATGATGTGCTGGTCAGTCACAGAAGCACCTTCAACACCAGGCTGATCCAACCACGGTGCCCTACAGAACGCAGCAGGAAATCATTCCTGCCTGTGGCAATCAAACTGTATAATTCATCACTGTAACTTCATAGCTTGATTAAATATTAGTATGATATTTGTACATTTTGTATTATTTTTGTAAATATCTGAATCTTATTATTATTATTATTATTATTATTATTATTATTATTATTATTATTATTATTTATTTTTATTAATAATAATCTTACTTTTTTTTTTACTACTGTAATGTGTGTGTATCTGATCTATATGTTTAACAGTCTTCTTAATTATACACTTATTTAATGTTTATTCTTTCTTTCATCTTTGTTAAACGTTTTATCCTTTCATTTTTCTTAAGTGGCTGTAACGTAAGCAATTTCCACCAGGGATTAATAAAGGAATTCTGATTCTGATTGTTGGAGAGTTTTCTGATGATTTAGAGACTCTGACATGAAAGTACGTATCACTCTGTAGTTACTGCCCTGAGCAGCCGCTGCTACCGTCAGCTGGTCCCCACCATACAGCTCACACAGGCAATAATCTCTGTAATCTCAGCTGCCGCTTAGGGCAGCGTAACAACCATCACTCCACATCCAGACTGTACAAATAATTGTGTCTGTTCTCTCCACCTTGGTTAAGCTTCTTGTGGTTTACACACAATGTATCCCGTTTGTTCTGGATTTCCCTCTGCAGCCAGTATGTGGGGAAGACTCTGCGCAGTCACAGGGATCCGTGAGGACGCAAAGGGGTTTGTTCCTCCCAAGTATGTTGTATGTTGAAACTTATTCTGTTGCTTCACCACTTCGGTCTTCCGTTTTCCACTTGCTTTGCTGTGTAAATGCTGTGCCAAATGCTGCGATGGGGACTGAAACGCAGTTAAAAGCAGCCAATAGTAATGCCCAAAACAGCTGATAATCACTCCGTTTGTAAAAAGATCTCTGATTGCCTGAAATCCAGCGTCACGCTCCTGGATATCTAAACCTCTGACACAGAGCCAAGACTCACTGTCCACTCAGAAAACTTTGCATTACAATATGCTCAAAGAATATTATGGTTTTTTGACCAAACATATAGACGAGGCTCACGAGAGGAAAATGAGGAAATGCAAATAAAAATGCAAACTGTCTTATTAAAAAATTTATCTGTTCTAAGACTTCAATTATTGGATAAAAGAGAAACATATTCAATATCTGAGTGACCACAAAGGATTTCACCTTTTATTAAACTGGTTTACATTTTTACCTGTCACTTAATTTCCCAACATATCCTTCCCCACAACAACAAAGTAATAAATAGGCTGCAGCTGATTGTATTGCATATGTATCAAATACCCAGGACAGGTAACTTTTTACTTCTGCATTGGTTGTGGTTTGTTTTTTTGTAGCATTTTATTGTCAAAATGTAGCCCAGCATGACAGAAAAAAAATATTTTATTAGACTTTGGGAAGGGACACAAAGGAAATCTGATTTTGTCAACATGACAGAATGCAAATAAAGATACCAAAGATGGGAGGAACCTTAATAAATTGCTTTATTGAATGTAAAAACTTTTGAATTCAATTTAAAACACACTCAATATATCTAAAGGCAACAAAGACAAACTCAAAAGAAGCTTCAAGCGCTGTGTCCTCACCTCACCCACACACCTAGGGTAGATGACTCTTCATCAGCTTTCAACTAACAGCAGGGCCTCATTGATTGCTAATCTTTTAATACCACAGACAGCAGGAGGACAGTTTTGAACAACAACATGGTGGATAAAGGAACTATAACCAGACCACATGGGCAAAGCAATGCAACCTCCTGTCACAGCTGCATTCCCAGCTGAGATGCAGGAAATCCTCCAGGAAGCCCCAATGTGTCACACATCATCACTGTTAGCATTTGTTAAAAAAAAATAAATATATATTTGCAATCAATGTTGGCAAGATGGATGTTATTCTTTCTCCTTCTCAACGCCTTGTAAAGTCACAAAACACCCATGGCCAGTAAAACACAGGTTCAGCCACAACAAGGGCAGGAGACAAGATTCTAATGTTTAGCTTTGTCTTTATTGTTTCATCATATTATACATTTTCAAAAACATTCTTTTGTTGGCCTCTGTTGAACAAAACAGAAGGAAAATAAACAAAACTATATCAAACTTAATCAAATCAATAAATGTTGAAGACCAAAGCCGGGACTTACCCCAAAGTCACAAAAAGAGAAGACAAAACACCTGACCACCTGTGAGGCACAGCACAGCACTCAAAATACGTGAAGGAAAGCCACCACCAGGGGTAAGGACTGGTCCATGGCTCTAATCCTGAAAACAAATTAAGACTAACCCAAAAAGCAGTACACAAAATAGCAACAAATAAAATGTGTTACATTAATCAAATAAGCTACGTGGCATAAAAAGGATTTTCTTAAAACTTCATCCCACACACACACACACACACACTGCAGGAGTTGAAAATATAGTACATTAGTGGCAGCCTTAGTACGTGATCCGTGGCAGAGCCCGGAAAACAGCAGCACAGGAGGAGTTAGAACAGAACAGCGCCAGCTCAGGAGTGGCCCGCGGCAGCTCATCTGAGGCAGCCTTCGTGGTGAGCAGCGCACAGACCCCACTACGTTCTACCTTCATACGAGGGAACGGCCAGCGCTGGGGGGACGATGATTGCAGGTACAAACCGCAGACTTCAGCTTGACGCTGTCAGCATAAACACCCGACCACAGAAGGCTCAACGTAGCAGGAAGTGATCTCTGCGTCAGCTCACTATCGGTGCAGATATACACATTTTCCCGGTTACCGCAACGTCCACAAACATAAAGTGCCAGCTTGGAGTGAGAACACCAGAACTAAATTAAAAATCCATCCTGTTACATTTGCACTGATTATTTTTCAACAATGTTTAATAACCTTGTCGCTTAAATTAGAAAATTATAATGATGGCGACACATTTAGTCTCTATACTTGTTACAACAGGTCTTGCAAAATGTAGTAGTTAAGCAGTAGTTTGAACAATGGATACATATTGCTATGAAATAATATAGATTTGTGTGGATCTTGTTGCTGTAGTCTCTTTGAAAAATGTCTCATTGTAATTCCAAAACAAGTCTTGCAAATCAAGCATTAACACATTCTGCAATCGTGTGTCTTTGTCTCAAATGGAGATCTTTTGTATTTGTTGTAGATATAATGTACTGAAGCAGGAATACCTACAATTTTAACAGCGATGTAGTTTTAATATTTGGCTATTTTTTGCTCAGCAACCTCAGAAGGGCCAGCTGGCATCAGAGTTTGTCTTTATTCAGTATGACTTGCAGCCCTCGTTTAAATAACAGTTTTAAACAACTTGTTGTTTGGTAGGATTTTTATCACTTCTTAGCCATCTTGTTGACATTCATTCTCAGAGGAAAAACAACCATTGCATATTTTGTTCCTAAAATGTTCCCAATAGGGATGTCCTAGTACAACAACAACAAAAAAATTACTTATTTTGTAGTGTGGAATGTTAGAAAAACTGACCCATTTATTTTTAACTAATTGGTTACATACATTTTAACCTTCAACATAATATCTACAGTATTCTACAATTGAATAAAATAAATAAAAAATAAAAAATTTAAAAAAAATTAAAAATAAATAAAAATCAAAGAATCCAGAAATTATAATCCAATATCTGATATTCGTTTTCAGGCTAATATCGGACCAATATCTGATATCGATATCGAATCGGGGCACCCCTAGTTCCCAACCTTATCATTATTGCAGGGATGAAACTAAAGTGTTTGGAATAACTGCTAAATAGTTTAATCACCTTTTTTGTGTAGGTATAGTCTGTTTTGTCAGAGTTGGCATTACTGCTAGCTGATACAGGTCTTGAAAAATATGCATTGGGTTAATAGCAATAATGGTGTTGTCAGATTGGGCAGATTCAAAATCCATTTTGTGGACAAATTGTAAGATGGCTAATATTTCTATTTGTCACCAGTTTTGTGGCAGGAAACAGTTTGCTGTGTGCGGCAAGACAGACAAACATGAGACTGAACAGTGAAGGAGTCATCCTTCAGCAACAGGCACATTCTCCCTCAGCCCCTCTCACTGCCTCTGCAGTAGAGGCCAGGGAGCCATCCGCTCCGCTGAAACATTCTTCTAATACACAGCTGCCAGTTCCAGGAAATTGAAGTCAAAGGTTCACTGCATCTGTGACAAAAAAAGAGATCCGCTCAGGACTGATGTTTAAAGGAGAGAGGCCAAATTAACCTGAACACTTATAGAAAGGACCCAGAGGGGTGAGAGGGCCTTAATAAAGATCATCAAACAGAAAAGTTGAAAGCAGAAAGACTTTCATGCAGTGACGATGGATTTCATGTGGTAAATTCTTCATATTAGTACAGTGCCCGTCGGAAATATGCATTCATGTGGGAGCATAAGGGGTATAATTGTGTATTTTTGTATCTTTCTGTTGTGTTTTTGTGCATTTTTTGTATAATTATTGTTTTTCTCACTCATTTATATATAATTTTTTGTTTGATGTATTTTTCTGTAATGTATGTTTTTGGAGTCCATATGTGTATTTTTGTATCTTTCTGTTCTCTTTTTGTGCATTTTTTGTATATTTATTGTTTTCTGTTGCCATTGCAGTGTGATTCTGGAAACTTTTTGTGTATTTTTGTATCTTTTTTAGTGTAGTTTTGTGCATTTCTGTTGTTATTTTGTGTATTTTTGTATAAATATTTAGTTTTGTGTAAATGTTTTTTGTTGTTTGGTGCATTTTTCTGTCATTTATGTTTTTTGGAGTAATTTTGTGTGTTTTTGGAGCCTTTTTGTATATTTTAATGCATTTCTGTTGTCATTTTGTGTACTTTTTGTATAAATATTGTTTAGTTTTTAGTTTTATTTCACTCATTTAGTATATTTTTATTATAAATACTGTGTGTGTGTGTCAGCCATCTCCTCCGTGCGTTATCTATCACACATGCACGCGTGCTTCTTGTACATAAACCATCGCAGGTTGTTAAGAGAGACACGGTAACTACGGTACGCCAGTTAAGTCAACTATTCATCAGCATGTATGTCTATGCTGTACAACCCCTCGACTAACAGAGAAAGTTTGTCACACCAGTGCCACCACTGGATAAGTTTGTGTAGAGCCCTGATAATAATAAATATGTTAATAGGGATATAATATTAATAGTGAAAGTAGTAACAGTAATAAAAGTAATGTTGTAATATTAATGTTATTAATTGCAATAACAAAATAATTTAATAATGCACTAAAATCAATATTAATAATAAACAATATTACATAATTATAAGGTAATATAATGATAATATAGCAATGCTAATAATATGATGAGAACAGCAGTAACTATAAAAAAATATATATTAATAATGAAAAAGAATATAATGGTAATTATAAGAATCGCAATAACTTTAATACAATAGTAGTAAAATTATACAATAACAATAACAAAATAATATCATGAAAATCCAGTAACTATAATATAATAAAAACAATGACAACATAAAATAATAAGGTAATAGCAATAATAATAATAATAATACAATGAGAATACCAGTAACTATAAGATAAAAGAATAACATAAGAACAGCAATAACAATAATACAGTAGTAGTAGCAGTACGATTAAATAGAGATTATATATTACTGTGTGTGTGTAAAAAAAGAGAGAGAGAGACCCGAAAGTACCATGAAAAATAAACGTTTTGCAACACCAAAGTCGCAACTCTCTCTCAACAGCTCTGTGTGCGTTCACCATGTACATCCCGATGTAGTGGACGCATGCACGCGCATCAGCCGTGTGTGTGTGTGTGGTTGTTTACATTGTAGCTGCTAGCATCTTTCTTAGCACATAGAAGAATATAAGAAGAAACACTCACCGTTGTGCAGAACAAACTAATCATAGTGGACCCATCCGCTCACAATAACGTTACATTCCTCTGTTTAAAGAATCAGAACGTTTGCGATAAGGTCGGCTAACGACCATCAGCACAGGCACCGCCCACAGTCATGGAGATGAAGGAGGAAGTGAAGTCTGTGACCCGAGATTTAAAGTAAGTTTGGAATCACGGGAATAATATTAAATAACCATGAAATATTAACTTAAATGACTTTTAGCGGTACAAAAACGTTTTTAATATTGACCGTTTTTTTTTTAACCCAAAAAAACGTCATGAACCCGGAACCGGAAGTGGCGATAGATATAGATGGTGCGCTAGCGCCCCCTCACGCCCTGAGGTCAAAAGTTGAATAGGTTTCATTTCGGGGCCGTCCAGAAGTGAAATAAAATTAAAATAAACATTTTGAAATGACCAAATTTCTCCAAAATAACAGATACACACACTTGGGGTATTAGGAACCCGTTGACCAAGTTTCAGCTTGCGGAGATATTTGCTCCACACGCACGCACACACACACACACAGACCATCCTTGCTTTTATAGGTAGATAAGCGTTATGTTTAATCAAATAAACAGAATGTTAGAGTGACTGCATTAACAAAAGTATTTTTATGACATGAAGAAAAAAAAAAAAACAAACATTACGTATTCTGTCAGCCTTCAAAAACTTACATTCCTTACTTGGATAGTTTTAAACTACAAATAATGCTATATTAAAGCTGATATCCAGAGTTTCTGAGAAACGTCTCAATGTTCCGCCCTCAACAGCCTCGCTTCCTCCCCCTGCCTCTACAATCTACCAGAAGCCATGCCTCTACTTTTCTGCAAGATCGCATCGGGTTGCATTGATATAGGTCTATGGGTCAGGTAAGAGCCAAAATTATATTCACTTGTTTGCTGTTGTGACGCTGGGCCTTGTTTCCGTGCACTGTTCTGCATTCACTTTGATTGACAGTCTCAAAAACACAAAGTCAAAGCCTGGGTTGGGTGCTCTCGGCGATAGTTTCCATTTGTATAGGGGTCTATAGGACAAAGGAGGGACTTATACACATGAAATAAAATGAATGGCCACTGGCAGTAGACCATAGTAAAAGACTAGTTAGATATTTTTTCGCATTTCAGCAGAATCATACATAAACATAGATTTCTCAGAAACTCCAGATATCAGCTTTAAGGACAGAAAACGCAGGAAATAATTTAGCACAAAGTTAAAATTGAACAGAAACTGGTTGGTGTTGGTTCATTTTAACCTCTTTATGACTAAGTACTCCTAAAACGATTATCTGTAATTCTGTAATGTGTCACTAATTAACTAATATAAGATATTATTCACAATATGCTTTGATTTTTCCTCGGCAACTTCAAATTGATCTGGTCCAAATATGGCCCATGAACCAGAATTAGTTTGAGTCATGATCTGTCAATTCTTATTCAAAAGTCACTTATGCTCTCTACTTACTTAAATATTCTTTGATTGCTTATGAAATTGGCAGCAACCTGACAAATGAAAGTAATTTGTATAAAAGGCCATCACTTACTTAATCAGGGTAAAAATATCACTAACAAAAGCAGCAACAGTGACCAGGAGTGAAATGACAAGAATACCAAAAATCTAAAAAAACATATCAATGAATAACAAAGCTGGAATATTATCCGTTGTATAATTTAACTAACAAGCTGAGATCTTTTGATATAAAATCTGTGGTGCCATTGTGCAAAGATCCACAAAGTTCTCCAAGAGCCACTGCAGAGAGCTTGTGGATGAAAGAACATCAAGCTAAAGACGACCAACTCCATCACTACACACACTCACTCCTCAAACCGACAAGCTTCTTTTTACCCGGAGCTTGGTCAGAGTGTTTTAGAGCCCGTTGACAGACCTCTAAACACATTCATCAAAAGATTGTGATGACTTCTCAAAGTATGATAAAAATGTTTCTGCACTGTCAGAACAATAATCTGTATTTGACAAGGATTTCACATCCTTTTTGTTCAAGACCAGTAACACTCGGAGGGGTTTATGAATCCTAGAAAAGGGATTTAGCTTGTCCAATCCAGATATCCCAGATAAATTGATCCAGGATCTAACTGGTAGTGTTGTGTTCAAGACCACACTATCCGAGACCAAGACTTGCCCAAGACCAGAATGCACTGAGACCAAGACAAGACCAAGACTTTCGGGAGCCGAGACCGAGTCAAGACCAAGACCAAGACAAGCCGAGACCAAGACCAAGACCATAAACATTTTTTTTTCAATTTAAAAAAATATATAAATAAATAAAATTATGGCAAGGTTCAACAGTTATATAACATTCTCTTTTTAATTTTAGTTTATTTTAAATACATTTGACGGACAAAAAAGGTGCCTGCAAAATTAACTAAAATATTAAAACTACTACTGCTACTGATAAATTCACAATTATTCTACATATTTGAAAACAAGATTTTTATGTCAGCTGATGTACAGCAAGTGTTTAAAAGCCTTTCTGCCATGAAACAATGATTCTTGATTCTGATTCTTTGAGTTGTACAGGTCACAGATTTCACAAGATATTTTTTTAGTTTGAAAAAGCCTTTACACAGGTTATTTTTAATAATTCACTTAGTTGATATAGTTTAATTTGGTTGCTGTAATATAACTAGGATATTCAATTAACAAAGGTTTCCAGCTGTAACTGTAAAAGTGAAACTTTCTGAAATAAAACTACAAACAAGTTGTCAGCAGTGTAAAAAACATAGAGCTACAGGTAGATGTGAAACTAAATAAAACAAACTCAAACCCTGGAAAAGTCATGTGACAAATCAATCAATAGTTATTGTTGAGAATTATTGTTATTATTCTGGATACAGTGGAAACAGAAACTATAAATAATAATTATATTGTAAACCTGTTCATATTGTGGGGAACATATTATATACATACATGTAATTGGAGTCTACAGACACAAAAAAAACACCACTTTAAAAAGAAAATAGACTAATATAAGACCTCTTTACAGTTATTTGACTCATTCTGTGCTAGTGCAACTCTGCGGCGATGACGCGCTGGTGACGACATAAACCAAGATGGCGGCGGCCCGGACTACAGCCGACATTATGTAATAAAGCCTTAAAAGACATGGATATAATGAAAAGAGTGGATGGACAGAGGCATTAACATGCAGACTTTCACACGGACTCACACAGACTTATTAAACACACACGGAGTTATTAAACACACACGGACCTCAGTAAACACGGTAAACAGAACAGGCTTCAGCGCTCGGCTGGCACTAGGACCCAGAAGCAGAATAAGTGCGTCCCCTTTCCAGCCTTCACAGGCTGTAATATCATCAGTTTATCATTTTACCAGTTGTTAGAGCTACTGTCTTTACCAGGGAGATAATATTTACTGGTGATTGTTTTCTTGAGTTTTACAGGGATTTTATATCTCCTTCTGCTCTGCGGTCCAAACTGACACCGTAGCCACACACATGTATGAGTGTGTCACACACGTCACTCAGTCACATTAAGGAAGGTTGTGGTCATTATACGGAGTGGATTAAATAATGAATAAAGGATTGTTTTATCCCGTTCTTCTCCGTGTTATTATCACATTATAAAAAAGTTTAAAAATAGCAGGAATTAGTGCTGGTCTCGAACGGTCTTGAGGGAAAATCCCGAGTCAGAGACAAGACTGAGTCAAAATGCTTCAGAGTCCGAGACAAGACCAAGACCTTTAAAATTTGGTCTCGAGACCAAGACCGGTCTTGACTACCACAACACTACTAACTGGAACAGCTGTTTCATCAAAAAAAAAAACATCAGTAGCCATGGAGATTTATTCTGTGCCGCTAGCCTGACTAGGCTAAAGGGCAGGCTTGGCTTATCCTCCTGCTTATCATCAGTTATTTTAATAACACATGGCCCTCAAAGAGACTTTACTGTGATATTAAAAATGAGGAATATTCCTACGGTTCATGTTCATGTCTGGTTTTCTTAATATAATTAATTGCTGTGAGATTTTAGCTTATTAAGGCGTTTCAAGTTTTGTTATACTGAACATACGTTCAGTTTGTCAACAACTAGAAATGTTTTTTTATCAAATCACTTCCACTTCTAATGAATATACTGCATTGTCATTTTTTATGTTTCTCATTTATTGTGTGAGTAAACACTGACAAATGTAAAATACACTTTACAATAACTACTCAGCCAACATCCATGGATCAGTGTCTGATCATAAATTCTTTAGTTGGTCTTTGTTATAAATTTACTGAATAACATCTGCTTCAATACCTTACTACAAATAAGTTTGAAATTATGAAATTATAACTTGATGAGTTCCATTTCTACTTCACAGACTCATTGTAGGATGAAAAATTACTCCTTGATTGATAATTATATACTTATTCCTTCATTCTGACTGTGTTTTTCTCACTTCTTGGAGGCATCCATCCATCTTCTCTCGCTTATCAGTAGTCAGGTCGTAGGGGCAACATCCTTAGCAGGGAAACTCAGACTTTCCTCTCTCTGGCCACTTCGTCCAGCTATTCCTGGGGGATCCCGAGGCATTTCCAGTATAGCCGAGAGACTAGGGCATCGTTTGGATTTTAGCAATTCTGATTCCAATTCCGATTCTCAATTTTGATTCCTGTTCTAAACGATTCTCGTGTCCGATTCTTTGACTTGTGCAGGTAAACAGGGCAGATTTCAAAGGATATTTTTTTTTCATTTTAAAAATCCTTTACACAAGCCATTTTTATTAATTCACTTAGTTGATACAGTTTAATTTGGTTGCTGTGCTGTAACTTAAGTATTCAAATACAAAGGTCCCCGATTGTATCTGTATAATTGAAACTTGCTGAAATAACACTACAAACAAGTTGGCAGCAGTCTAAAAAACAAAGAATTGCAGCCCAGGTAGATGTAAAACAAAATAAAACAAACTAAAAAGGATGGACGAATGGATGGAAGCATAAACATGCAGACAATCACACAGACTTATTAAACACACACGGACCTCAGGAGATGCAGTAAACGAAACAGGCTTCACCAGACAGCCGGGGGCGGAGTAAATGCGTCACCGTACTGCATTCACAGGCTGTAATATCACCACGTTTATCATTTTACCTGTTGTTAGAGCTACTGTCTTTACCAGGGAGCAACTATTTCTTCCTGGTGATGAGTTTTACTGGGGTTTTTACCAGTGATTAGTTCCTATCTCTCTTCCGCTCTGTGGCCCAAACTGAAACCGTTGCCAGACACACACACACGCACATACACACACATACACACACACGCACTGCAAACAAACAGAGCAAGTTGTGGAAACAAACTAGTACGGGATTTAGGAATCGAAAAAGAAGAATAGAAATGCAAACATCTTTGTAGTGGTTCTGGAACCGGACGTTAGGAACCGGTTCTTGGTGCCCAACCCTATGAGAGACATAGCGTCTCTTCAGCGTGTCCTGGATTTTTCTCTAGGATTCTTTCTGTCCCAATCAGGTTCCGTGCCAGCTCATCCAGCTCCCCTCAAAGCCGAGGAACAGTGGCTCTACTCCGAGCCCCTCCCAGATGACTGAACTCCCCACCCTATCTTTCCCTGTGGAGGAAACTAGTAGTGCTGTCAATACATTAAAAATACTGTGCGATTAATCAATTGTGCTCTGCGAATAATTTATCCAAATAATCTCACCTAAAAATTACTGAGAAACACCCTTAACTTGAGGTATTTTCTTTTAAATTACATTATTGTGGCACATCAAAACATTAATGTATAGCAAAGTGGCTTTATAAAGTAATTTATTGTTTGTTTTTCACAGACTTGAACCATTTCCATTCCACTGTATGTGAGACTAGACCCAAGGGCTGCTGACACCTTTAGTTTCGACCATCAGGGAAATATTGATGTGTTAGTCAATCTACAAATAAAAGAAAATACAAATGAAATAAAACATCAGGTCCATATGAAATGCTAAAAGTTCGCACATCATAAACAGAACACTTTTATGATCACTTGTTGCTTTTTCTCTCCTTCAGATAATATATAATAAATAACACAGACCCATCATTCACAGTGCTGAAAAGTAGCACATCAAAAATAACATTGTTCATCACAAAATAAAGTACTGTAATAACAACAAGCAATCACTTCTAGTAGTAATAGCCCCAAATCCTCTACCACTGAGAGTGGTCAAATGTACACTTCAATCATTTATCCACTGACTTTGTTCATTTGTCACTCATGTATTTATTCATTTTGGCTCTAAATCCTGTCATCTTGTCCAGTGTGGATTGGCCACTCGGTCTAGTGTAGTGTCCTTTAGACCGCTGTTTGTGCTAGCTGCTACATAGTAACAGAGGTGGGAACGCTCTGCTGGAAGGCTGAAGGAGGAAGAGCTCCGCTGATCCACAAATTCATTCTTGCATTTTCCATTCGCTGTGTTTTTTTTTTTACTAAAATTTACTTGCTCAAAGACTCCTCAGCTTCTACTGTTGTAGCCGGTGCATCAGTATTATGGGTATACCGGGAACGTGTGCAATGGAGAAAGGTTCCGTGCTGGTTGTGGTGCAAAAAAAAAGAAAGAAGCAATTAACATGATGAATTTTTGTAGTGCATATTTTTTCCTGTTAACAATTAATTGCAATTAAGAAGTTAAAGTGACACCCCTACTTACTGTATAAGCATTGTATCATGTGAATCCTAGAGCTTCTAAAACACTCTTCTACAAAACATTATTTTGTGGTGTAAACATGCAAAGTAAGTCTAGAGCAGATTAGGCCGACAGCTTAGACTATTTGAATGCACATTAATGGTCTAGTTATCTACAGGTTTACAATGAAGAAACCTTTTCAAACAAATAGTATGGTTTTAGTTTGACAGCACTAGTTAATACAACATGTAATAAAAACACAGTCACCAGTTGAAACACTTTGTTTTTCCTTTACTGCCCAAGGGCTTTAGTGTGCTGGACTGGATTTGCTCTAATAAGTGTTTAAAAACAGTTATTGCATGGCCTGGTCAAAGTCTTGGTTCAAACGTCTGTACTGCAGAGAAGACAGGGAGTGGATGTTACCAATATAGTAATGCTTGACAAAATGTGTTGGACAGAATGGACAGAATCCACATAAAGCCACAGCAATAGGAAGAAACAGCTCTGGTTATCAGATTTAGACAGAGTTCAGTGAAAGTTGTAGATATTATGCAATATAGGATCTTGAATTGGTCATTAGGGTAATGGAGTGTTGGGCTACCATTTTCACATTACAATTACAATTGTGTTGTACATGTCTACAATGCCTTATTATGTATATGTAATATATGTATTCATCAGCTATAGGGCTGCAGCTATCAAATATTTTTGTAAGTATTCTACTTAAATTTCATCAATTATTCATATTATTGTACAACGCTGTGTTTTTACAAATTAAATTAAACCTGTATGACTAACGTATAGTATCAGCAGCATAATTAGCCACACATCAATAGTAGTCAAAATTAACAGATACCTGGCACTCCGGAGGGCTAATGTTATAAAAAGTACACAAAGAAATAAATAAATCAAGGTACAATAAAATTAATTTCATTAATTTACGCTGCTGCTACGTTAACTTAACCGGTTGCCTTTGATGGAGATGCTGCAGCATTGAAGATGTACTGTTTGGGGTGTGCAAGTACTGTCTTGCAATGAACCCACGTATTGGTGTTCACCTTAGTGTCCAGCTTAAAATGGCACCAGACTTTCAACATTTTCAGCCTTTTTTTAGTGCCTTTGTTCACTTTTGTTGCGGTCATGTTTTTCCAGCAGTGAAAAACAAGCACGTCTACTCCCTTTTTCTTCCTTTGCATGCGTGACGTTGTGCCACATTAAACATTGTAATCGAGATACTCAAATTATTTGAGGAATCATTTCAGCCTTCGTCAGCATGCTGTAAGCATTTTTACAAATGCAGGATTGTTTTGATGCCTCCTGATGGGAGGATCTCTCTGAGAGTGTAAAAGCCCAAACATACTCAGGCAGACTGTTTGCTCTCCTCAGAGCTTTCATACTCTAGCACGCCACCGCATAGTAGTTTCCAGTAAAATCCTATATTTGCCACAATCCTTAGAGCTTCTCTGTAGTCCTTGTTCTCCTGGGATGTGTTTTAAAGGTGTTTGTACTTTCATAGCTCGTCTGCCAGTGTCACCTCTAAGCTCGTGTTCATCTCTCCTGCTCTTACCGGTGGGTGAAATGCAGGTGGTTGTTATATTTAATGCAGGTCGATACAATGCAGGGCAGTATTTTGTGTGACACCAGGCGAACAAGTCGGCGCGGTCGTAAAATCTGAGCTTTGCACTTAATTGGCCTGGCGGACTCCGCTTTGCAAGGAAATACTACTTTGTATGTGCAAACAAGCATTTGCACAAAGGTCCAGTCCCATGTTAGACTGCCTCAGCTGCAACAACAGGTCAATAGTAAAATTGAAATTGCAATTAAAGTTGGCGCTACAACCCCCCTTTACAGTTCAAACTTCTGAAAATCAGCAGCAAATCAACATTATGGAATATACTTTTGTACTTTTAAGCACATCAGAATTTATCTATATTTGTTCACAATTTGTGCTCCATAGACACCAAACTTGCTACTGTGTATCTTCTACAATGTTCTACACAAAAAATCCTCACAGATTTTTAATTCATCAAAAGTGCACTAACACATTTGACTGTAAACAGTATTGTAAACATATACTAGCAAATTCTTACTTAATACGCAAGTAATGTTCATTAAAAAAGTGACAAAAATCTCAATTCATGGCAAATGATCAGACATTTATTTCAAAATAGAAATTCTACAGTCTTCTAGAACACTTTCTTTTCAGCAATAAATTGATCAGCTAAAGTGTTGTTTTTAATCCTTCCAATATATTTTGTATATATTGTTTTTTTCTACCCAATTTTGATGAATTGACATTTTCGGAAGTAACACTGATATCACGTCTAGTATCAATCCTTATAGTCCCATCTTTATGTACAAAACATGAAAACACATATTTTTGTTGATCATTCTTTTACTTATTTTTTGATTGTACCTTGCTGGCTTTCAGCTGCAGTGGCAGACTTCCTCTTTGATGCACTCTGCCTGCCTTTAAAATTTGGCCAGCAGCCCAAAGTGTCTTGTAATCCTTGATCTCTAAGGTTCAGTGAATTACCACACACCGAAAAACAGCCGACTCAATAACCAGGAGATTATCAGGACTTCTGACGATGTCAGCAGTGGCTGTGGAAAAAACAGCTGCTGCAGCTCAAAAATGGAGGCCAATCACTGAATGCAGAGAATTTCACAGCTTGAGTACTTATTAAATTCTCCCTTTCCATTCCTGTCCTCTCCACTCATGTCACTCAGCGGACACGAACAGTAATGATGCCAGAATAAAATGTTCTACAAAAATGATTTTAGAGAAAAAATGGAGTCTTTTAAATAAAGAAAACGTTGATTGATAAACAATGAATAGGGGCGAATTGTATTAACAAGGTAATATATAATAATGATTAAAAAAACAATAATAATAGTAAAATATACATTATAAACACTAGCTTTGGGAACAACTAGAATTATGAATAAACACACCACAGCAGAACAAATGCCCTTCAAAGAAGAGCCTTGACTGTACACATAGTGCTTACATGAGATAACAAGCTAAGAGATGACAAACTAATAAAAGTGTGAATTCATTCTGCCCTATCTTCAAAATTAGGAGTCATAGGCTGCCCTGTAATATTCTTACATTTTTACTCTATGATTAACCAAGGAAAGGTAAAAAAAAAACAGTAAGATTACCAGCTAGATTGTGAGCTTTTAGATGTGACTACTGTCTGAAGCTCTCACTTTTTGTCGAGATTTCTCCATGTTTTTCCACAATTTTTCCAAAACTCAATGATGTGTGTTGGAGCTACATCTTATGTGTCTGAAGGTGTTAATTTGAGCTTTTGCTGGACACTAAAGAAACCACAGCTGGCAGCCAGCTGCACTATTTCTAGACTAGATGCAATGGCGATCACACTGCATGACACTGAGTAGGAGGGAACGTGGCTTTCAAAGAAAATAACTTCACTAAACGTCTAGTATTATATACAATCTTTTGAAAGATCTTGCAATTAAATTCATGATAGGCACTTTTTAAGAAACTTCTAAGATGCCACTTTCTATCAGTAATGACTTGTTCAAATACTGCTGCTTTTTTGTTCCATTTATGACCTCAGTGTACCCAAATCTACATTAGAAATGACACTGAGTTTAGTTATCCCTAGGTCTCCACAGACATCACTCTGAATTCAGTAAAGTCCCTTTAGCATTACAATGTAAGAGTGGGTGCAGCTGAAAAATGAGCTGAAACTCTGTGATGGTATAATGTCAATAAAGCATCTCTAAGTAAAAAATCTGTCACCTTGTTTAATCTCTGTCACCGTGAAATAAGGCAGCTCTGAAAGCAAAATTATTCCAACGTGTCCACATTATAAGGTAGACCAGATAAAGTTGGTCTGGAATTAAAGGCACTGAACCAGAAAAAGTTCAATTTGATTGAAGGCCTTGCCTGAACCCAACAGGAATGCAAACCTCTTTGATCCAAAGGATGACCACATCTTGTATTACCTACAGTCCTGAATTTTATTACCATCCTGAAGAGGCAGCTCTGGAAAATCCAGCTTAAGTGCTCGCAAGACTGCACACACTGCTGAATGTAATTCAATTTAAAAACATGTATTTTGGAATGAAAATTCTAACAGTGTGGGACAAAGATAAATTACAATGAAAAGAAACAGGTTGCTTTCCCTCAGAGGCTGGTATGGAGTGAGTGGGACAGCATAATCACTTGAGTACCTCTGTCAGCATTACAATGATTTAAATAATTTAGTCTGGTGGTGACCACTTAAAATGTACATTTGTTTTTCTTGTTTGAAAATAAATATTTCATCAATACAAAGTGGTTTACTTTGGTCTTTGGAGAATTGATTTATATAGATCGGAAAATGGGTTTTGTCCTGTAACTACTAAAGATGGAACAGTTTCTGGGAATCCTATTGTTTTTAAGTATCAGTAACAGCACATATTTTCATATTGTCCCTTCTCTATCCCTAAATGCAATAAGTCGATAAAAATCACATGAACTCACACAATCAGATGTAGATGGAGGAAAGGATGAGTGGTATTGCCATACTGTGAAACTTTTGGCCTTTTTATGTTTTTCTAAATGTGTATGTTGATAATTTGTCTAGACACTAGGCTGACCCGAGCATCTACAGACAGACCAACAAAATTACATTTTTACAGTTTTTTATCACAAAGTTGGAAAAACTATGAGTGTATTAAATCTTCCTGTTTTTTCTGGAACAGAGTGTTTCCTCTTAAGATCGATTCGTTTGGACATACAGTATGTGAACACAGCAATCGCTCTTGGTAGCGGAATAAAACAAGCGGCCAAAGATCGCCTAGAATGGGGGGGCGTCTCAGCTCGCCTCAGTTAGACACCTGTAGCAGTTTGTTTGTAGTGAGAACATTATCGACACAGCAACCGACACAACTGACTCACAACCGTGGTTCATTCAGCAATAAAGAGTAAAATAAATGATACACCCGACTGCCAACAGTCAATCAAAACAAACAAAACAGTAGAAGAAGGAGGACAGATTCCTCATTGAAATCTGGGCAGATGAGCATCTTACAAATTATCTTACATGATGCAACGTCTGTAGTGTCGTGTGAATATGTAATGTCCCATCATAGCCCAACTTCGTCGGTGATTGGTTGAGGCAGCACATCGTCTTCTCAACAGATGGAGTGAGTCGTCATTTTTCAAGATGGCCGCCACATTGGCCATTTGAGTGATCTTGGTGTCAATTTCTATGTCAAGAACATGCTGAATTATTTTTTTTCCAGTCTAAACACCCACAAGAAAGCATTTTTTCAAGTTTTGACTTAATTAATTTGTCTTTTTGGGATAATTCAAGGAGATCAAGTTTTTTTCCTGAGTGTTTAATTCTTGCATGGCTTTATTTCTAATGTTGTATAGAGCTATTCATTCATGGGGTGTAGGGTTTACTCGTGGAGGAAGTACCTTTGTTTAGCAGTCAGCCACATCCTCTGGATGGACTACTGACATTGGCCCTCACTGCTGTCCTAACTCTCACCTATGTACTGCTCTCTGCAGCTGTGTGTGTGAGCAGTAACAATATTAAACTTTGGTGCAGGAACACACAGCTGGCCCACTGAACCCATGAACAACTACAGACATTACCTTTGATCACTATTCCATATGATGGGAAGTGTAGTACTATTATTTTGAAAATGAACTATATGTAACCCTTGGTTTAACAAAAAAATTGTTCTTTGTGGTTATCTAATTTGGATGGACCAGGTACTAGGTTCTCAAAAGTTACAAAAAAAATAAAGAAACCCCAACGAATTGAAACAATGAAATGGCTGGAGGCAGAAGTGAGCTATTTGTTTTATAACAACAAATAATTTAAAACAGTATACAACTTAACAGCCGGCATTTCTAAAAGTTACATTTAAATTTTCGGGCACCACTTTGAAACCAAAAAAAAAAAACCTCAATCAGTCTTTTGAGTTCAGTTTGTTATTTCTGGAAGAAATGTCAAAATGTCAAAAGTCTGTCAGTTAGGAAACTGAAGAAAAAAACAACCAAAACAAATAATAATCCTTCTGTCGTGGAGGTTTGTGTGGTTACCACGATGTTGAATCCAACCAGTAGAGGAGAAAAAAATAGTTTTCAGGTCACTGGTTCCAGGCACAGGCTCGCCATCTCCATTGAAGAGAGAGTTCCGATCCAATCCATTCCAGTATTCTCACTCGCATCCAGGTCAACATCAATAACAATCCATCCAAACAAAGAAACCTAGCCAAGATGATATCCCACATTAGACACATCTCAGAACTCTTTATCAGCTCCTCTGTTCACACTGTGACTAAGAAAGTGTTTCTTTCAGTTGGTAGCAAAAGAACTATCATTAACACGTCCTCTGGTCCTGAGCATGCAAGGCAAAAGAAAGGCCGAAATACTAACGTGAGTCTCAGTTCACGTCTCGGGGGGCGGGACATAAAAACTCTGGACCAATGAGGTCATTATCAAAACATACTAACAGGATGTCAAGGTAATAACAAAATACCCACACTTCCTCTTACCAAAATAAATGAATCTTCAAAATAAAATAAAAAATATATATTCACCAAAGAAATAAGGTACACTTTCTCAACTGGGTTACATATAGGCCCTAATCATTTTCTATAGAAAGTAATTTGTTCTAAGATCTCAGTAAGTGATGCTGGTCAACATTTAATTTTAAATGCAATACATTTGTACATGCATGTACCAGTATTTATTATGCAATTTTACATTAATCAATCAATCAATCAATCAATCTTTATTTGTATAGCGCCAAATCATAACCAATGGTATCTCAAGGCACTTTACAGTAGAGCAGTCTTAAGGACGGACTCTTCATTTTATGGATACACACATATGCATATATACGTATATACACATACATATGTATCCCACACCCAACATGAATTCATCATGGCGGCAAGGAAAACCTTCTGTTAAGCAGCAGGAACCTTGTGTGGATCCCATTCCTATGATGAACAGCCATCCACGTTATGCTGTGTTGGGTGTGTGCAGAGGAAAGGGTGGAGACAGAGTTGTTGAGACTCTGTAACTCCACACTAAGGATCCCACGGACCTGCAAGACAAAAGCCATCTACAGTATTCATTTCTCTGTATTATTTTATTATTATTCTGTTCGTATAGGTCAAACTATTTTTGTCTCCAGATTTGAACACTGTGTCTGTTACATTCTAAAGTGCTAAAAATTTCCATTTGATGAAATTGGTTTTAAAAGTGTTTATTTGAAATGTTGCGTTTGTTGTTGTATTTTGTGTTATTTCATGCCATTGGTTGTATTGAAAAGCTATTAGTAATTATAAAAATGAATTCAGCGTGCCATAAAACATAGAAAGATAATTCACATTGGCCAAGAACAGGCAAATCTATGAGAAAAACTGTTTTTGGCAGGTCAATAAGGCGGTCATTTTTCAAGATGGCATTGGATTGGACATTGGATTTTCAAGTGGCCCGTCGAGCAAATTTGCAAAATTTTTCTCTTATCCGCCCTACTACATGTGCAGTCTGAATTCTTGGTATTCTTTGTATTTTTTTCATTTCAGTAACACTGGTACAGTAACCGCAGAAACATGCAAAAACAAAGCTACTTCATTAGTTAGTTTTTAGTTTTCTTTTAAATCATCAAAATTATCTATTTTAGTGGCTAGTAATCAGTAGTAAGTAGATATTCAAATGTTCTAGTCTCTCAGCTTTTCCAGAGATCTACAGTTAGCAATTGATCAGTGACTCAAACACTGTGTGCAAGTTGTCAAGTAGTAATTATTTGCTTTTGGTAAGACTACAAAATCTATCCCAGTTTTGTGGCCACTGCTGAAATCCATCTACAATTGGCATGTTGGGGATTAGGCTACTAATCCCCAACATGCTATCAAGTAGTCAGCTTTACATTTTACAATTATTATACGTATATGTGTAAAGGCTGTAAAACCCCTCACCACACACTTTATACACTTTTCTCAGACAGGAATGAACATTTCTCTCTTGTTTAAACACTCTCAAAGTTAAAACCTTCATAGATGTTTTCAAACATACAGCACTTCAGAGTCACACTGCCAGCAATCAGACATTGATGCCAAACACAATCAGAGTCTTTGTTGACGATGACGTCAGGCCGTCAACACGGACACCGGTCTGTTCACCAATTCAACCATGGAGTAGAAGCTGTGTGTGTGACCACCTGGAGCTGTATGACACGGCCTTTATAACCGGGACTGGACTAGGAAGGATTTGGCGTGGAGGAGAATCAGAGAGGAGGTGGTATTAGTAGGTAAAAGTTCTCTCTGTAGCACTGAGCTTGGATAGCATGAGCCGCTAATCACACTGGCTTTTTTGGGAGAGGAGAAAAAGGAGGCAGCAACTCTCACCGAGTTGGATGTGTCGCTGGTAGGCGGTGGGTGAACGCAGCATTAGCCAATCAGGACGCAGAACACAATGCGAGTTCATATGCTGTATAAAAAAAATATTATCCAAAATTGCACTGCAAAAAAATCCGCAAAACACAGAGGCAATGCAAGGTGAACCGTGATATAGCGGGGGACTACTGTACCCTTGAGTTAGATTATTTTTGTTCTGTAACTTGGTGTAAATGGATTTGAATACATGGACATATTGAGCATCTCTGGTTTATGGTCCATCCATCCATCCATCCATCCATCCATCCATCCATTTTCTTCCGCTTTAACCGGGGCCAGGTCACAGAGGCAGCAGTCTCGGCAGAAATGCCCAGACCTCCCGATCCACGCACACTTTCTCCAGCCGTTCTGGGGGAACCCCGAGGCAACACCAGGCCAGTTCAGAGACATAGTCCCTCCAGCGTGTCCTGGGCCTTCCACGAGGCCTCTTCCCAATAGGACATGTCTGAAACACCTCCCGAGGGAGGCGACCAGGAGGCATCCAAAACAGATGCCCGAGCCACCTCAGCTGGCTCCTTTCGACGTGAAAGAGCAACGACTCTACTCCGAGCTCCTCACGGGTGACTGAGCTTCTCACCCTATCTCGAAGGGTGCACCCAGCCACCCTGTGAAGGAAACTCATTTCAGCCGCCTGTATCCGCGATCTTGTCCTTTCGGTCATTACCCAAATCTCATGAACATAGGTGAGGGTAGGAATGTAGATCGATCGGTAAATTGAGAGCTTTGCCCCCTGACTCAGCTCCCTCTTCACCACAACAGTCTGATACAGCGACCGCATCACTGCTGACGCCACACCGATCCGTCTATTGATCTCACGCTCCATCCGTCCCTCACTCATGGACAAGACCCCGAGATACTTGAACTTCTCCACTTTGAGGCAAGGACTCTCGGAGAGGGGCAGCCACCTTTTTCCGGTGGAGAACCATGGCCTCAGATTTGGAGGTGCTGATCCTCATCCCGGCCGCTTCACACTCAGCTGCAAATCGCCCCAGTGCATGCTGAAGGTCCTGATTTGATGATGCCAACAGAACAATATCATCTGCAAACAGCAGAGATGAGATCCCGAGGTTCCCAAATCGGTTTGTGGTGTTGAGGATTATTCCAGATGCCTATTTAAACTCACATATGTCGCAATGCAGGGTGGAGTACACCCATGAAGGGGCTACAATCCTGCCAGCTCAGAAAATCTGCACCTGTTGTCGGATAGCATACTTACTGTTAGATTTTTGTGGATCCTGTTTTCAGTGCTTCTCTTTTTCTCTGCAATAATGAATATTTTGATACATGGTAGATTATTATTGCTGTATTCTACTTTTTCCCCACCTCCAAGTTCACTATGTGGTAGTAAAAAGTATTTTTAGTCTCAAATCCCCTTTAGTCCCTTACCAAAAAGACTTGCACATTCTAGCTCTCCTCAGTTCAATCCTACTCCTCATCAAGCCTCAGATAGTCCATGTATTAAAGTCTGGTCAGGCATGGGTAAGCTGCTAGATTTTACTCTTACTTCATTTTTTGACTGTTTCGAAGTCAGTCCACCAACTATTTACTTACTTTTCTCTGGTTTTTTTTCGAAGATGTCATCCTCTGTCTAAAATCCTGACTCTTTTTCTACTAAAAATCCCACCTCTTTGATTCTTATGCGCCCTTACCTTATGTGGCAGTCAAATCTGTTTATTATATCTTATAAATATATTCCATGTATGTTTAGTTCATCCAAGTCATATATTTTATTCAAAGTTCTTTAATACATACATACAGAGCTTCCCCTGCAGCTGATAACTTTTGAAGTTTCAGCACAAACATCATGAGGAGAGAAATTAATCAATCCAGTGAACAGTGTAACGTGAAAGCAAATCAAGCTTGCAAAGGCTGTCCTGAACCTGGTGATTGTCAGCCAGTTTGTATGTACCTATTTTTTATAGCCCACCATATATGTCTCAATCTTCATCATGTTTGTATGTTGGTATCTCAACGAAGCGCCTGACAGCCCCCCCTTCGTCTTTGATCCCCCTGAGCGTCCTGCTTTTGTACGCTTCAAGAATCACCCTGCACTCAGAAAACAGTAACCTGGTTGAACTTGTCTGTCAGTCAGAAAAATAGACTCTTAGGAGATATTATGCTTCCATACCTGGCTGCTCATTGACTTGAAGCTGTCAATCTGGATCCAGCTGCTACACATTTCATTTCAATTTATCACAAAAGCACTCACCCATCCTCTCCCACGAATTGACTGTTTTCCTCTTAACTGATAGGGACAAAGAGATGATTATATCTGTATGTTTACTGTGAGATTTGAAAAAAGACGTGCTTGATCAAACAGTGGAAATGTTCAGGTGGTCTCACAGGAACCAGACAGCTCATTAATGTTAGAAAAAAAAAAACGGTTGAGTAAAGGAACGCCAATGAGTGAAGTTTTTTTTATGTTGACTTCATGTAACTTGCATAATTACACACATAATACATACATAATTTACAACCAAATGCATCTTATCAATCATTCCATCTTGATGCCTATATTTTTCTACAAGGATGAAATGGGCCTGTGATGGACTGGCGTCCTGTCCAGGGTGTACCCCCGCCCAGCGCCTTATGAGAGCTGGAGATTGGCACCGGCAGACCCCCGCGACCCTGATAAACGGAAATAAGCGGGTATGAAAATGGATGGATGGATGAAATGGGCCAGCACGTCCACCTCACAGCAAGAAGATTCTGGGTTCAAGCCCTGGGGTGGACACCTGAGTCCTTTCTGTGTGGAGTTTGCATGTTCTCCCCGTGCTGCGTGGGTTTTCTCCGGGTACTCCGGCTTCCTCCCACAATCCAAAAACATGACCGTAAGGTTGCCCATAGGAGTGAATGAGAGTGAGTGGTGTTGCCCTGCGATGGACTGGTGCCCTGTCCAGGGTGTACCCCCGCCCAGTGCCCAATGAATGGTAAAATGGTAAATGGACTTGATTTATATAGTGCTTTATCACCACACTGAAGCAGTCTCAAAGCGCTTTACATATCAGCTCATTCACCCAATCACTCTCACATTCACACACCAGTGGGACAGGACTTCCATGCAAGGCGCTAGTCGACCACTGGGAGCAACTTAGGGTTCAGTGTCTTGCCCAAGGACACTTCGACACATAGTCAGGTACTGGGATTGAACTCCCAACCTCTCGATCAGAAGACAACCCACCTGAGCCACGGTCGCCCAATGAGAGCTGGAGATTGGCACCGGCAGACCCCCGCGACCCTGTGAGACAGGAGCAAGTGGGTTTGAAAATGGATGGATTGATAGCTGCCTTTGGGTAGCACTTTTTAACATGTCTTTTGAAAAGTGCCATATAAATAATGTTTATTATTATTATTATTATTATTATTATTATTATTATTATTATTATTATTATTATTATTATTATTACTTGCCTACCCTATTGGATCCCCTGGCATACCAGTTGTGACCCGTGGGTGGTTTGTTTGACATCACTGGTATAGAAGCAATGTACTTGAAATCAATGTTTTTTCCTGTTTGCTGTTATTTAAGTAAATCATTCATGTGTAATATTGAACTTAATGTTATGAGGGGGGAAATGAACTACTGTCATGGTTGTTTGACTACTGGCTAACTGAAAAATTGTCTGATGCACATAATCATCTCAACAAGGATACTATCTCAGTCTTGAGGCAGCTTGAATGTATTTGATTTTTGAATTTGTTTGTTTTTGCTTTTGGTTGAGTCCAGCTTTAATTTCATTTCAGGAATGTAAGTAGCTGCTTTGCTCCTGAATTCAAAGAAGACCTCATGATAGTCCAAGTTCATGTGGGATCAATGAATAGGCTTTTACAGCACAAACATTACCTAACTGAAAATTTTGTAATATTACCAGCTCTGCAATAGGAAAGCTCCATTGATTGTGTAGTCAATACCAAAGAGCAAATACCAAAGGCTGTGCGCAAAGCTCTTGATGGACAATGTTTTTTTTTTTTTTTGTTTTTTTTAACCAACCATTTAAAAGGAGAGAGAATTCAATAGCAATCTAAGGCTGCTATCAATTTCCGGCAGCTGATGTGTTTCGCTGTTCTTGCCTCAGTGTGCCCTTGCTTGAGCATTGGATTTCTGCTGACTGGGTGTGGGGTTGGTGTAAGTATTAGAATCTCTTTTTGAACTCTTCTCGTCCTCAGTCAAGAGGCTTCACGTTAAATTTGATGAGGTTCTTTCCAGGTTTGCATTGCTTTCTGTCTTGATGACTTAATTATGTTTGAGGCTTTTTGAAAGTTTGTTTGACATATTTCTTACATATTTGATGTCTCAATAATACCTATTGCTGAAAAGAAGATGCAAATATAATATAACAGAGGAGTTCAAACTACACACTTCAGGGATCACAGAACCCAGAAATGAGAAGCTAAGTTTAGAAGCCCTTAGGCAGGAGTACTAAGACGGCAAGTACCACTTCAGTTTGAATTCACTTACTAATAGCATACAATCACTTGAAAAGTGGGAGAAAAAAAAAAAAAAAAACGTGGAGGAGACCATCACCTCACTAATATTTATTCAGGACTCACTATTTTACAGCAAAAGTAAATGTATACTTATAGGAGGTGCAGACATTAGTGACACAATGGGGTTGATGTTAGGACTGCAGGCATTCCATTCCCTCCTCTTCACTTACAAATTCTGGAGGTTGTATATATATATATATATATATATATATAAAAATCTTCCTCACCCACCGCAGGCGGTCTCTTTTTCCTTCAAGTTCGAGCCCTTTACCACAGGCCTGGGAGATTGAGGGATCTGCGCAGTATCTTTGCTGTTCCTAGCGCTTCACTTTTCTGGACTGAGATGTCTGATGTATTTCTTGGGATCTGCTGTAGCCACTCTTCAAGTTTGGGGGTCACTGCCCCAAGTGTCCCGACGACCACGGGCACCGCTGATGCCTTCACCCTCCAGGCCTTCTCCAGCTCTTCTCTGAGCCCCTGGTATTTTTCTAGTTTCTCATGTTTCTTTTTCTTGATGTTGCAGTCACTCGGTTTTGCTATGTCAACCACAACGGCTTTCCTCTGCTCTTTGTCTACCACCACAATGTCCGGTTGGTTCTCCATTACCATTCTGTCCGTCTGTATGTGGAAGACCCACAGGATCTTAGCTCGGTCATTTTCCACCACCTTTGGAGGTATTTCCCACTTTGACCTTGGGGTTTCCAGCCCATACTCTTCACAGATGTTTCTGTACACTATGCCAGCCACTTGGTTATGACGCTCCATGTGAGCTTTCCCTGCCAGCATCTTAGACCCTGTTGGGAATAACGACATCTAAGTATAACAATGCTACATTTTCGGTAACGTAGTAATCTAATTAATTACTCTCCCTATTTTTACCGTTACTGGGAAAGTAAAGTGGCACTTTACAGTTTGGTTTAATGAAGTGCCACTGTGTCAGGCATCTCTGCAGCGGGCAGCCCAGCTGTTTTCATCCTGCAGGCAGCAGCAGGACAGTGGAGAGTGCATGGGAGAGCAGGGGTGGTGATGATTGCCTAAAAAGTTGGGTGGGTGGAGTCTTTGCTCGCACAGAATTGGTCGAGCCAATAAGAGCTGAACAGGAAAAAACGTCATATCCCCTGCGCAAAGCAGTATCAAAACAAACATGGCGTCCGACACAGAGAAGACCTTCGCAGCTGTGCTCTGCTCTGTTTTAAAAGGATAAATTGTGGAAACCATAACAAGAAGAGACTTTTAAACTGTAAGTCTGTACCGTACTACTACCACTACAGAATGTGCGATATATCGTCGTTCACGATATATCATCAAAAACATTCTCACCGGTAAGAATATGTCATCCCATGCTAGAAACTGTAAATGCACATGTCGGAAATTAGTGAGGGCCACGGGCAATTTGTCCCTCAATTTAGCCAAGAATGCCCCTAAAGACCTTGTTCCAGGGGCCAAAATTACCCACAAGGTTGTTGTTAACCACTTGTTATTCTCTGGAGCGGAATGCTGTTCACGACAGCTCCGCAATGGAGCAACCTGGGTGTGCACCACCGCCGCCCTCACACACACACAGACGGCGCTGCTCGTCATGGCTATCTGAAGCTGCTGTGCTGCAATACATCATGGACCACTATTTGGTTAAGCTCAGATAAACATCCAACAAAGTGAACTGATCCAAGATCTTCCGTCAGATCCACCAAAAGTTCCACAAACACGGGGACAGAGATGAACCTGTAGCAACAATTATCAACTGGAAACTCAACTAAAGCTAACTATGCTAAGCTAACACACTGACACACAGACTGGGCTAAGAGCTAATGCTAACCACTCCATATAAGGAATAGACCAAGTAAAAAGATTAAAAAAAAACATGTCTTACTGTCATAAAGCCACAGAGAGCCACCAATTTGTTTTTGAGATTTAACACTTGTATGGAAGGATAAAAGTTAGCATAAATACTAATGTCACTATTCAGTCGTCCCAACTTGTGAAACGCAATATTTTTTAATTACATTTCACGTGTTCACAGACAAAGCTGGTCCCATTAAACTAATGTAACTATTGAGATTATTACACCTAAATATACTGAATGATTAAATCATCAGCTTGATCTGGTTTAATTATAGGAAATCAGAGAGAGTTATTTATCAATCATAACTTCATGTAACTCATTATCAGATAAATTAAACAAGATTCAGCAGCAGTAAAAACACTAATGGAGATATTTGTGCTTTTCATGTGCTTTTTTTAATAGAAAATAATTTCATTTTAAGTGAGGAAATAAATGAATTACATACAATAACACTAATAGAGTGACCCGCATGCACTAATATATTCCATAAAATATCAGCTCATGAACTCTTTGAGTCATCAGTTATTGTAGCCTTTTTTGAATGTGTCTAGTGTTGATGTATTCAAATGTATTTGTGTTTGTAAGTAACCTGTTTACACTTTAAGTTGGGAATTGTTTTATTTATTTATAGCTTTTTTATTTATCGTTATCGTGATAAATACCAGAACCTATCGGGATATATTTTTTAGTCCATATTGCCCATTCCTACATGTAGGTACACTCCTGTTGTGAACCTTTCAGCTGGCTGGAAGATTTTTCTTTTCTTTCCTGGAATGACTGCATTGTCCAGTCACCTGTGAATGCAGCTGTCCATTTACACAGTGTAGAAATTTCATGCTGGCCTGGCCCTGCAGACAGGCATGTTTAGTAGCTCTCAAGGGTTTGATGATGCCTTGCTTCCTGCCCCATGAGTACTTGGAAATGACAGTGCATTGCTGTTTTAAAAAGATACACAGATAACCTTTGACATACCCAGCTGGTGTGTTTTTCCTCTCATTAGAGTTCATAGAGTTCCGTGTAGATAGGACACATTATCTTCTGCCTATGGCTGCTGTACAACAAGTTAGGCAGCAGTAAGAACATTTATGTTTGTTATGTGTGGATAACTTTTCCTGTTTAATAACAATAATTACATGTTTCAGAGAACCACACTGCTCACTCCTTCCACACTGATTTGCAAAGTCCAAGCTAAGAGCAAAAATAACAATGGGTGCCAAAATGATGACAATGTTCACAAGTAGCAGAAGCTTATCTACCAAAACACAAATCTATCATCAAGGCTCACATGTTGACTTTGTTTTGGCATGTCACCGTCTCATTTGTTAGAGAACAATATGCTATCTACACCATGCCAGTAGTGTGAGTACTACTAACACAAATCACAGCCAGCTTTATTGTGTTCAGGCAGAAATATGACTTCATTGATCTTTCTTTGGCACTTTGCCTCTAAATTAAAGAGGTGTGCATCACCGAGTGATTAATTTGTAAATCATCAGGTCCCGGAGCAAACGTGGGGTGTTGTTGCAGCAGTAAGAGAGAGACAAAAATGCCACGGAATATATTTTTTAAAGCGCCTTTTGCTAATTAAATAGGCCAATAATATCACGTGAACACAAACCGCAAATCAGTGTTAAAGAAGACAAACAATCGCCCGTTACAGAGCATTCGTCTCTTACTCTCTGAGTGACAGCTATCAAAATCTGCCATGTTTCATCCACAAAGGTCACTAAACTTTCAGAACACAAAAACCCACAAATACAAAATATTTACAAACTTTTACACCCATAACATAAGGCCACAACTGTTAACAAATAAATCAGCATCGGAGCAGAAAATGAAAGTAAAATACGTGCTTACCTTTTATTTGTCAAAATAGCCTGTATCCTCACAACTTTTTAATTTAACAGCTGAGACCTGCCTTGTCTTTTATTAGCCAAGAGTAGCAGATCATCTTAAGTCCACCCTGAGTCCTCCTCATGTCCACTGGATAGTTCTCCTCCCGTGTCATGTCTGTTAGAGGCAGGTTCTCCTGCATTAGCATCATAGCTACTGCTGCTGTCTCCTCTGCGATTTCCACAGAAACAACCTTCACCTCAGGCTTAGGTTCACGTATTGGCTTAAAAAAGCTTGTTTTTAGCCTTTTTCTGACAGCAAAACTATTTTTGAGCAAAACCACAGACGTAGTGTGGGGGCATGGCTTCACTTTCCATTCTTTTCCTCATTCGCGCAGTCTACATTCAATTTTTGTGTTCACAATGAAATTTCCAGTGATTTCAACTAAAAAAAAAGCTGTCAAAATATTATAATTTTAGCTAACCACCTAAAAATGAAAAAGGGGTTGGAATTATTATTATTAATATTATATTTTTTTAATGAGGTGCTGGATCCAATCATATAAGTGCTGGTCAAAATCTGGGAGGTGCCGGATGCTGTTCTGGCCCAAATTAAGCTCTGGCATCACCCTTATAGTTGCCTGATTCAATTGCAATTATATTATACTCTTTCACAATATGTCAATAGTATCAATTTAATCTATTATTTATAGATATGTAACAATTCACTCAACTTCCGATACGATTCGATTCACGATACTGGGTTCACGATACAATTCTCTCACGATTTATTTTACAAAATGGTACTGTAGACAAATAATGATTGAAAAATGTTCCTTTATTTTTTTTGGGAAAGAAAACTACAAAATACTGTATTATTTTCCTTTTATTTTTCATTGTCAAAAACATCCCTTGATAAACTATTCAAAACAATGCAATTTAACTAAAAATAAATCTTGAATGAAATAAATAAAGGAATAATACTGTCATGAGTCTGCTTATTTAGTCACTCCCTGTTCCTTGATTTTGCCTGTTCCTGTCCATGGTTTCCTGCCTGCCCACTTTTCCTGCTCTCCACAGCCGCTCCTCATTCCCTTGTCAAGTCGGAGGAGGTTATATATACTCCCTCAGTTCAGTCAGTCTCTTGCTAGATTGTCAACCTGTGAAGAGAGACTTTCAAGCTCATTGAAATTATTGAGAGTTCCTGATTCTGATTGCAAAGTGTGGAATTTGTGTTCCTTTAATAAACAAATCCGATTGGGGAATATTTCAGTTATCCTCCTTGTTTTGTTTGGGGCCCGTTTATTCAATCTGTTAGATATTTCAGTTTATTCCTACTCCTTCCTGCGTTGCATTTGAGTTCTTCTGTATACCTGTGATAAATACAAATGAAGAAGAAGCATATTCATTTAAATTCTGGTTCCATAGTAAACAATGCAGAACTACATAATAGTTCTTTTTTCTTTTTAAAAGTGCAACTGAAAATTATTTTGTGCCTTAACAATTGGACTTTAAAAAAAAAAAAAAAACAGTCTGCATTGTATTTACGTCAAATATTTGTTTGGACCAGCAGAGGACGCTGGTAACCCAGTGATCAGTTGGCATGCAGTTATTCTAACATTGAAGAAGAGAAGCTATGCTAGCAGACAGAGCTAATAGAAAAACTTGACTTTTACAGATACAGTATTCACGTAATATTACAGATATTTTTTCGGTGCTAAAGGGGTAAGGAATCATTTCTGAACATGTTTAAGAGTAGAAGGCGGCCAGAAAGAAAGCAGTAGCATATTCCGCCCGCCACCTCAGCATTTAAACAAGAGGATAAATATATGCTCTACTGTTTAAAAAAAGTACTGCGATTCAATTTTCAGAAAATTGATATCAACTGTGATACCTATTAATCGTTTTTTAACTTCCTAACAATTAATCGTTACATCCCTAATTATTTATCAACAGTAAACACCAAAAAATATGTAGTATTTTTCCCAAAGTTTTTAATTAAAATATGTAGCAGAATTCACAGCCTTCACCCTTGCAGGGATACATAAAACACAGTGATGTGTGTTGATTAGGTGGGCACAAAATGTCTTTGTAATGTAAATCTGTCTTTGAAAAAAAGCGATACTTATGTAATTACAATAACAAACCATGCATTGCTGTCTTAAAAAGATTGCAGTTGTACTGTTGACCTTTGACAGCATGTGCAGACAAAGGGAGAAAAAATAAATAAAAAATGAAAGAAAAGCAATAAAAAAAAAAATGTGATTTCTCTTTGCGTGCTATAATGGCTCACTTTTATTAACTTCTCTAAATAACAGCTTTATGTCGTTGATATTGAGCTTTTTTGTGATTCATGCAATTTCACAAATATCAAGCAGGGTTGCAGTAATTTTTGCCATATCTCACGGGGTGATGTAATTATGGAGTTACTCAGATCTATTACTGGGTAGAAGAAGGCGATTATTCTTTAATTATCACATCATAGAAGTACATGCATGGAATTATTTCTGCTTTTAACCCATCCCTGAGGAGAAAAGTGTAGCATGCAGGAAGCAGTTGGGGCATAAGGGCCTTGCTCATCGACTCACAGCAGATGAATATCTGCAACCTTCCAATTACAGATTTAAATCTGCTTCTCTAACCATTGGACAACCAGTGCCCTACTTGTTTCTGAGATAACAAAGGTGGGTACATTATTATATACAATATTAGGTTATTACCAGTGACGTGACGTGAGCACTAGGGTTGGGTAGGCAGCTACCAATGTCGGCACCAATGACAATTTGATATGTTTCGGCTGGCAAGTGTTAATCTAACAAAAAAAACAAGATCGTAAAACATCATTAAAGAAACTTTAACAATTATTCAATAGCAGCCTCCATACTCTCCCAACAAGATGTATCTCATGACACGGCAGCGCATCCGTCGAAACTCGGAGAAAAATGACAACAACAACAACAACTCAGAACAGCATCTTCAAAGGCAATCCTTCATTTCACTGCGGAAATTACTAACCATCTTTTAAAAACTCAGTTTTCCTCAAAAGAAAGTTTCTTTATCGTCTCTAGTGCTGTCATCCTGCCTGTAGTGTGATCCCGCTCACTAGCTAGAAAACGTTACAGCGGCCACGCAGTATCAATTCACTAATACACTGTAAACATACGTATAGCATTTATATAGCACGATTAAGTCCAAAGGCAGAGTAGCAATCTCCTTTTTTACATAAATGGTTTTCATATCGGGGAACTGACTGTGCATGCGCAAACACATATAAACACAGGCTATGAGGCCTCCTCCTGCCTTACACCGAAATGAGACGTGCAGCGTCTCTGCCGTACCCGGAAATAGTGATGTTTAGTCATTTAGGCTATGAAAAGCACAAAATGCTGGCACTTTCAAACTTATAGGTACTGTAAGCTATTGGAAATTGAAAAATAAATTATGATGATATAATTAAAACAAATAACCAAATTATAAATTCCCTCTTGGGTAGGCACTGCCTACCCTGACTGCACGTCACTTGTTATTACATGATGACATGCTTTTACTTAGCATTGGGCTCCATATTGAGGTAATGTTTGCTGGCTGTCAGGAATTCAGTTCTCCTGCTCATAACTGTTATTCAGAAGGCACCTGACAAACATATGCAAATCTTAACCAGAGTCCGTTTAATTGAGTTTAAAGGTTTATTATCAGATTGGATACAGGTTGGTTTAGTTCTGGTCACAGCTGCAGCCCTCTCATCACATGCAACAGGGTAAGAGGCCGAGTTTCACACAACAAACACTTAAATAGCAAGAGGGTGATCCTCCGTTGCTCTTTCAATGACATCACAATTTGGTGACAAGGCAGATCTTGATCTGGAGCTGTTATCTTCACAGCCATTGGCGGGCTGCTTCCAGTCCCTCTTGGTTTAGTCAACACAAGCAACGTACTTAATTTGAAACATCGCTGTCAGCTGACCAAGCCTACTATTTTTACCTCTACAATAGTCAGCCCATAACAAAATAGAACAGGATGCATAAACAACATGGGCTTAAAATATTTCACTGAAATATAAGGCAAAGCTGCCTTCATCATTTTTGCAGAACAAATGCATATGAATGGTTTGTGAATGAACTATATCTCCTAATGTCTTAGTTCCAATTTCTTAATACATTTGTGACTACCTGTCTATTGACAATAACAACCAAATATCCTGCATACAATACTGAGTGAAACTGTTGTGTTTTACCATTTTTATTACAAACAAATTAAGCATTAAGCATTTGAATTGTTGCTTAATTTTCACAACAATAGATGCCAAACTAGGCAACACACCCCTATGTATAGAGAACTTCAACTAAATCATTTGCCTAGTGCCAACTCATTAGATCTGTGTTGCACAATAATAAATGAACAAACTTGAGCTAATATAAACTACTGAGCTGAATGTGCTTCTGAAAAGGATGATAAACATTGTATACTGCAATGGTGGATGCTGGATTTACAAAGCCAAAGCAAAGAGCTGAAGACTACAGTCAAAAAGTCAATAGAATTCTTGACTTTATAGCAAATTACTAAGTAGAGCAACTTCACTAAACTGAAGTTAGCTGATGAAAGTGAATTTATTCAAAACCAATGAGATGCCAGGTGAAATGACATTGACTTGCAGCATAGTCTTTCAATTTGAACATTTTAGCAATTTTTATATCAGCTGTAAGCAAACACCTTTTCATACTCTATCAAGGTCTTGCCTTGGTTTGGCTGCTTTACCTTTAGATATTACAGCTTATGTGTGGATGAGAAACAAATAAGAGTGTCACGGGCATGTGTGGGTGCAGACCCAAATGCAGCGACGGAGGCGGAGCTCAGGTGCATCATACCAGTATTTATTGTTCTCAAAGGCATGGTCAGTCCAGGGAGGCAACCAAGAAAAACAACAAAAGTAAAACCAAGAACCAAAGTCACAGCAAGTAGCAATGTCCCAGCACTGAAGTGAACCCAAGCCTCCACATTTATACTCAGCTAATCCATTGCAGCTGGAGGCCAATCAGCAGGAGAAAGCTGCTGGAAGGGAGTCCACGATCTCCTGCCTGCCCTCCAAAATAAAACCCCATCGTGACAAAGAGTAGATATAGTGGAAAAATAAATACATTTTACATGGCAATACCAACAAATATAATATCGAGTAGAGTTCTGTACAAAAAGTTGTCACTTATAGATCGCAGATGCCTGATGCCTGGCCACACAATTAGTACAACGCATTCACATTTGGATATCAGCAGTAGAACACACAATGTTGGAAGCTGTCTGTGAGAAAGTCTAGTGGGGAGAACAAAAGATTGCCTTTTTTGCAGTCTTCTCATGTTCATGACAGATCCAAACCTGATTGCGTGTGGTTTTACAAATCACCCACAACATCTATTAGTGATGAGCTTTTTTAAAATCAATTTCAAATGGTTTCTTTGTAAATTATTTACATTAGATTTAAAACATTTTCACATATTTTTTCCTGTCAGTATGTGAATAGCTGATTGTCAAAAAAACAGACTATAGCTGTAAGAAAAAAGAAGAATGTCAAAGTGATATAAGAACTACATCTACAAGTGTATTTCTTTGTGTTCTTTGTAGTCAAGACTCAAGACCTATAATCACTGCTTCTGATTTTGGGTATCAATCATCTCCAAATACCTATATGTGATTTTGATGGCAATCACTGTCAGAAAAGCTCCACTATCCTGTCGCCTATTTCCTCCAAGGCTAAAACTGGTTCAATACCACAGTGTAATGATACTTCAATTACCTTAGAACAGAGAACTAAGATGTGAGCGCTACAAGGCTATTACTGGTAGAAATGACTTCTCAACAAGTCACCTATTGCAATCCCATTTATCAGACTATCAAGGTGGGAACTATTTTCCCAGAAGTCTTTGACAATATAAGGTATTTCTTTTAAAACGTTCTTCAAAAGAATATACACCACATTGCACATCATGGTAAAAACCATAAACATTACTTTGGATTGAAGTGTGCAATACTTTTGCATAAAAACAATAATCTCAGCAATGGGCAGGTGTAGGCTATGTGTAATTGAGCTAAATCAAAAAGTTAAACTTAACTAAAAAACTTGTGGAAATGAAAGATATAACATAAGTTTGGGTAATTTTTTTCACTTTTCTTTTCACTCTGCTGCTATAATAATAAAAAAAAAGAAGTTGCACAGAAATATTAACCAGAAAAGGTTTTTAAACTATTAGAACGGCACTTAAACACTGTTCAATCATTGCATTATCAGCACTGACAGCACTGTAAATAACACTGATTATCTCTATATTTGTGGCACCTGTCAGTTTGTTGAATGTATTTGGCAGCAGGCTAACATTTTGTCCTTGGAGGTAATGCATTAGAATAAGGAAAAATGGAGAACAATAGCTATTTGGGCCAGTTTGATAAGGGCATAATTGTGATGACTAAATGACTGGCTCATATTCTGGGTAAATACTCTTTCTTTCTAATGTTGTGTTGTTGTTAAAGGCTGATAACCTTTTTGCTGTCTTCAGTATTGTTTCAGTGTAGATTATTAAAATGTTGACATTACAAAGTAAAAGGTCAACATAAGAAAATGAGATTCTTGGGTATTTTCTGAAATTGACTTATCCTCCAAATCAGTGCCTCTTAAATGGTCTGGTTATTCTTCAGAAATCTGTGAATGACAGCACGATTTAAACCTGCAAAAGTTCAAACTTGTATGTTGGTGAACGATCCGGGATAAGGAGTCAAATCTTTGTGTTGATTCAGGACTCGCGAATCCCTTACCTCCATTAGTGCGGATCCTGATACATGGTTGCTGCTATTAAGCCCACAAGATACATAAAGTAACCAAAACGCACCATTAACAATGCAGTGTTAAAGGATTAAGGTAATTGGAATCACTGACAGAATCTCAGAAACACCATTAACACCACTGAGGACTCAAATGATCAGGTCAGGACTGGAACAATCTGGGTTCAAGTCAAATGACTCATTTGAACTACATGAATTTAGTGAGTGACTTAGATTAACCTGAATCTTTTATAGGTTCATTTAATTTACCAGTGCGACAAAATAAAATAAAAAAATCTCAAATGTATTTATCAATAAACTTGAAACTCTTTTAACCCAATACTCTGTAGTAGTGCGTTCCAACCTTCTGTGCTCCATGAAACTCTATCATACCTAACCAATTTATCGCAGACCAGGCCTTTTGGTAGTGGGGCTTGCAAGGGCAGTAAAGGTGGCATATGCTCACCTTACTTTGGCACTGAGCCTAAACAAATGCAGTCAACATTGAGTCAACATACAGAAACACGAACAACAATTCCTCAGTTTCATTTTGAAAAAAAAAACAGTTTACCTAGTGTTTGTCATTTTGATTAATTTAACGAAGCCAGATTAATCTAAGTTAGTTGCTAAATATTTCCGGTTTGTGACTTTTGGTGACATCCTTTGAGTACTTAGCAGCATCAGCCTCTCAAAGGACTCCTAGGATGTGGGTGAATGCAAACCATAGATTCATGAGTCCTGATTCAGTGCAAAGATTTGACCCTTCGACCCGCATTGTTCATGACTGACAGCTCTGTTATTCTCACTTGCTTGTTTTTTAACTGTGGAAGAAAACTAGAGTTTGGAAAGAGTAAGATTGTGTCTTTCAGGGAGAACATGGCTCTGTAAGAACCAAACCTACAATCTCTCAGCTGAGATTCAGCATTGCCACAGATCTGTTTGCCACTAGTAGCACCAGCTTTTCAATTGTTCTTCTAAATAGAAAAGAACAGAGTCATCACTGGTGAGTGTAGATCAATCTATTTTTGCCTTTGCTGCTAGAGATGGAGCCATCTGTTCCTGCCCCAACACACCTTTTGTTTTCTAGTTATTTATCTCTCATTTTGTTTTTTTGACAATGCTATCAAAGGTATAATTCAAAGTCGGAATGTGGCAAAAGTACACCTGCTCCCTGGAAGAGAGCGGCACTAACAGCCTTCTCAGAGAGCAGCTCTGCCACAGAGAAGGGCTCCTGAGAGGTCCAGCGTTGATAAATCTCACACATTTCCTCTGTGATGTGAGAGAGACCTAAAGAGGAAAGCACTTCATCACCAGGAAGGGCTCTCTCCAATCTGCCTTCAGGGTTTCTCGCCATAATACGAAGGAGGAAATGGCACTAATAATGTTTTGGGGCATGTTTGGTTTGGGGGAAATGGTTTCATATATAAGCTTCTTGTGAGATAGGTGGGAGTGAAGGGAGCAATTGATGCGGGGGCCTGGCTACAACAGCAAGTGCAACATTGAAAAATACATTCTTCTCACTGATAAGGGCAGAATTAGTCTTGTTGCCTATATTATTAGGAGCAAACATACACAGTTTCAGCTTTTTGTTTTTGCTTTTTATGGCTTTTGTATTTGACAATATCATAAAATGTATCAGGATGATGGGCTTTTAAGAGGATTGCAAATAATAATGCTGACAGGTCTCATTGAAAAATATCAATTGCCGATTTTCATGTGCCACATGCTGATTTGGTAAATTGCTTTTAACTTTATTGTACTGCGATAAGCTTCTTCTATGCACATCATAATTTTTCAAACGTATGAGGTGTGATCATGCTCATTATGTGACTTTGCTGAGGTATAGAAACTCAGGGAGGAGAACTCTTTGTCAGGAGTTTTGTTTCTCATTACCCAGAGGGCTTCAACGCTCCATATTTCTTTAGCAGCAAGTCCCCAGGTTATACCAGTGTTATCTCTTTATTGCTTTGCCCTACCTCCAAACTAAAAGACACCATTGGCATTGATTAAGGTGCACTAAGAACCTGCTTATGTGTTTAAATTATCTTGGCCTAATGCTTAGGGGCAAGCGTTTGCAGCAGTGCCCTGGGACTGTATTATTCCTGTGATGGAAATTCTTTGAGGATCACAGCTTTGCATCCTATTTGGTTGCATAGCTGTGAGAGATGCCATAGGGCTCCAAGGCCATTATAAATGCATTGATTAATTTTTAAGCTCTGATAGATGGGGCAAAGTTAAGAGAGATGAAGAACTCACAAACAACATCACTCACAATGTTCAGAACTACAGCGTCTTTATTAGTCTGCAGTCGCCGCTGCCTTTGAAAGAGATCTAAACAATAACGATGCACAAGGTTTTACATTAAGCAGTGCATTGTGAGTCAGAGAAATGACTTCCCTTGTGGCATTTTTCATTTCCTTGTCTCCAAATGTGGCAGACTAGCACAGATTAGTCTGCCTTACATTCTTATAAATGCTTTTTCTGTGTACCTTTGATTAATCCATTGGCTTCCTGAAGCATGCCATACTAAGGTTCAAGAAAATTCCATCATATCGTTTTTTTTTTTATGAATTTACTGCGAAAACTACAGTAAGCTTTAGCTATTATTATCATTCCATTAACCTTTTGTTTGCCAAAGTTGTACATTTAACCCTAACAATATATACATTGCAAAGAATATCAAAAAGCAATATCAAATCAAAGAGCCCTAGTTCATTTTCAAGGGATAGTGTTTACTTTTCTTAAATGATAACAAAAATAAATGAAAGTGCAAAACTAATTAATGGCCCTGATCTTTCACTGGGAGATCAGAAGTGATGTGGCAAAGCACTGTCAGTAGGGTGCCTGTTGGTGCCAGCAGAACAGGAACTTTTACCATGAATCAAAAGCGAAAGCACAATGATGGCATCCTAAGGTTCCACACTCCAATGGTCAATGGATGGCATCAATAAGCAAGTGAGCTGCGACTACGCGACAACCTCTTCATTAACCTGATTTGTTATGCTTTTTATACTTCACAGTGACATGCAGTCAGGGTAGGCAGGGTAGGCAGTGCCGACCTATGGGTGAAATGATATTTTCATTATTTGTTTAAATTATAATATCATTATAAGTTTGAAAGTGTCAGCATTTTGTCCCTTTCGTAGCCCAAATTACTTAACACCGCTATTTCCTGGTACGGCAGAGACGCTGCACAAGTCTCACCCTGCTGTAAGTTAGGAGGAGGCCACACCCTCTCCTGAAGGCACATTGCTGCTCTGCCTTTGGCCTCATAGACTGTGTTTATTTGTGTTTGCACATGCACAGTCAGTTCCCCAATATGAAAACCATTTACGTAAAAAAAAGAAGATTCCTACGCTGCTTTTGGACGTAACGTGCTATGCTAAATACTGTATGTTCTCTCTAGCTCAAAGCTGGATAACACTACAAGACAACGATAAAGAAACTTTCTTTTGAGGAAATATTACAGCTTTTAAAAGATAGGAGACCAACACCTGAGCTACCAGACCTTCAGCAAAGGTAAGATCAGAAAATTGTTCCTACTTTCCACAGTGAAATGAAGGATTGGCTTTGTGGATGCGCCTCACTGAGGCTGTTCTGAGTTGTTTTTGTTGTCATTTTCTCCTAGTTTCTGTGTTTCCAACACAAACAATGGATGTGCTGCCTTGTCATGAGATATATCTTGTTGGGAGAGTATGGGGGCTATATTGAATAATTGTTTAAGTTTCTTTAATAATGTTTTATGATCTTGTTTTTTTTGTTAGATTAACACTTGCCAGCCCATTACATATCAAATTGTCATTGGTGTTGACAATGGTGGTCTCGATTTGCAACGCCCTGCCTACCCAACCCGAGTGCTCACGTCACGTCACTGGGCCTACAGCATTAGATTCAATCAAGTTTTATCTTTTGATCTCACAGTACCTCAACTCGCATCCTCTGTAATAAATTTGTCATGTTATAGGTGGATTTAGAACAAACATAGCTATGGATTTAATACAGTCACATTGAAATGTAACCTCTTGGCAGGTTTATCTCTTCTCTTTTTATTTCATTTACCTGCTCGTTGTGATTGAACTGTTTTTACAGCTATTACAGAGCTTGGGTAGGCCTATTCAACGTCATGTAGATATGTCTCAGTGAGATATAAAGCTCACTGGGCTGAATATGACTTTAGAAAATGTGACATACTGAAATGTATTCATGATTAATAATTGGTATCTTGAACACTGTTGATCATTCATCTCCATCTGACGAGAAAACTAGAAAACCAAACCTGGGTAAAAAGTATGTTTTTGTATTTCTTAAACAACATTTAGCCTGACATTGAGCTTAAAGCTCTGGTTAAAAAGAGTGGGATGAATCTGTCTTATTGAACAAAATAAATACAAGAAATAAGGGTAAAAACACATCAAGCTATGTATTGACAATCTGTATCCATTTGGTGACATCTCAGCAGGAGTGCATTTAAGGGTCACGTTTCTTCAATGTTCCCATGGGCTTGATGGTTTTTTTTCTTCTTCCCGTTAGTAAACTAAACAAGGGATTACAGGAAAACATTTGGTTTCCACCTCAGAAACTAAAAAACAACCATTTGGTCCACTTGAATAATTGGATCAACACAGTCCCCAAAGACAGGAGCTGAATCAATTAGCCAGCCTTGACTTGTTTTTACACTTCAAATCCTAACATAAGTGATGCGTGGTAATTCAGTCAAGGAACAAATGTGGATATTTGAGCCAAATGTGTAGGAATGCCAAATTATTAATATTGTTTTAATAATTTCCTTTGGAACCGTGTATTCACAATGATTGTCCCATAAAGCACACAAAAAGAATCCCATTAGATCGCTAAGAACATTGTTCTACTGTTAGGGAACACCTGATCACTCCCATCAAACAAGTGTTTAATGATGGGCGAACAAGCCAAATGGTTTTAACAAAGGACAAAACAAAACAGCTTCCATTCTATGTGAGAAATGGAGGAATACCGTGTGGATTATAGTGTTTTAGGCATGTTGGGATTTTTTATGTGTGTAATCAAGGGCAGCATGGTGAAGATCTTGCATTTTACAAATGCTTTATGAATTTGATATCATATACTGCATACATACAGGGTTTACCATGATTTTTTTTTTTTTTTTTTTTTTTGTAAACCATCTGAGTATTTGGGATAAAAAAGGCACAATGCAATACTAAAATTTGATCAATTATTCAATTTGGTTTAAAGAGAAAAAAAAAAGATCATAAGTGAGTATTTGTATTCTTGTCATCACTTTTGATATTACTCACAAAGTCATAACCATTATTTCTATGCCAGTTAATATACCGGGCGGTGTACCTTGATCCAAATATGTGAAATGTAAAGCTGTTTTATCAGTTACAGTATCCTATCCGTTAATTTCTCTGACATCTAAAAGTATTACATTCAAAAACGGAATACAATAAATTTAGCCTAAACAATTTCTAAAATGTGATGATAAAGAGATATTTAACAAAGGCAAGTGCTGCTGATATCTATTGATACTGCATTTATTCAGAAGAATTATGCTGCTAAAAAATCTAATATATATGGGGATTTGCATCACTGTAACCTCACAGCTTGATTGTTCTAAATATATGTATCATATTTCTATATTTGTATTATTTTTGTAAATATCTGTATCATATTTGTAAATAATTTGTATATATTATTATTATTATTATTATTATTATTATTATTATTATTATTATTTTTTTTTTTTTATTTATTTATTTTTTTCTTTTATTATTTGCAGTAGTATTATCTATCCTACTTTATTTTTTACTACTGTAATGTGTGTGTATCTGATCCCTATTTTTTAACAGTTTTTTACTTAATTACACACTTAACATTTATTCTTTCTTTCATCTTTTTATGCTTTTATTTGTGATTTTTGTCTGTGGCTGTAACAAAAGCAGTTTCTGGGATTAAATAAAGGAATTCTGATTCTGATTTAGTACAAACATGCTGATATAAAATATCACAATGTGGAACTCAAAAAGAAAATACAATTAAAATCTACCAATTCATTAGCTGTAATAATGTTTCCCATTAATCATGCGTACATATTCAATAAACTCAGGTTGTATTTTATAACGTGGCACAGTTTAAAACAGAGCACTGCTAATCAAAATATGTTCTTCCACAAATCGTTGAGATGTTCTATCACATTCTTTTGTGGGAGGACACTTCTGCTTCTCTCCAAGGTCACGCCTGCATGAGGATACCTCTGAAAATGATGTTTGGCAGTCCTTGAGACGCTTCTTATTATGCTATAAAATAAATGAATAAATACACCCACAGCCCTCACTCCCTCTTTTTGTCCAAAATATTATTACCATGACTTTCAGAATTTTGCTCACAATAATGCTTTACCACGGAACCAGTGGGTGCAATATTGAGAGTAATGTGACTGGCACAGTGGAGTCAAAGATAGGAAGGGTGACATGAGACGAAGACATAAAACGGAGTAGGGGATGAATGTGGGACGGACACTTTTCCTAGAACATCATTTGTATGCAAAGTGGCTGTTGAAGCAGCGAGCAGGCCTCATATACAAATGTGTACACATATTTGGTCAAACAACTGCATTTCCATCTCATTTAAACAATTGATAATGTGAAGATCCATTTATCTGGTAAACAATATCATAATAATACAGAAAGAAGAGACAAAAAAAAGAATATATATATATATATATATATATATAAAAAATTAAAAAAAAAAAACTCTTCCTCACCCTCCGCGGGCAGTTTCTTTTTTTCCTCCAAGCTCGGGTCCTCTACCACAGGCCTGGAAGCTTGAGGGTTCTGTGCAGTATCTTTGCTGTTCCTAGAACTGCACTTTTCTGGACCGAGATGTCTGATGTATTTCCTGGGATCTGCTGGAGCCACTCCTCCAGTTTGGGGGTCACTGCCCCGAGTGCCCCAATGACCACGGGCACCACTGATGCCTTCACCCTCCAGGTTTTCTCCAACTTTTCTCTGAGCCCCTGGTATTTCTCTAGTTTCTCGTGTTCCTTTTTCCTGATGTTGAAGTCGCTTGGTATTGCTATGTCGACCACAACGGCTTTCCTCTGCTCTTTGTCCACCACCACAATGTCTGGTTGGTTCGCCATTATCATTCTGTCCGTCTGTATCTGGAAGTCCCACAGGATTTTAGCTCGGTCATTTTCTGCCACCTTTGGAGGTGTTTCCCACTTTGACCTTGGGGTTTCCAGCCCATACTCTGCACAGATGTTCCTGTACACTATACCAGTCACTTGGTTATGACGCTCCATGTGAGCTTTCCCTGCCAGCATCTTAGACCCTGCTGTTATGTGCCCGATTGTCTCATTGGCCTCTTTGCACAGTCTATACCTGGGGTCTTGTCTGGTGTGATAGATCTGGGCCTCTATTGCTCTGGTGCTCAAGGCCTGCTATATATATATATATATATATATATAAAGAAAACTAGGAACAGCATAGATGACCAATGCAGCAAAAATTGTTAAATCACCTGGTGTTTGGTTTAAACCAGTGTTTCTCAAATGGGGATACATGTACCACTAGGGGTACACGATGGCATGACGGGGTATTTAAGAGAAGGAAAGAGGAATATTAACAAATGAAAGCATTAAAAGAATGGGATTTAATGTTTATTTTTAGTTAAAAATGATAATCATACTTAATATTACCAGCAACTCACAAAACAACAACAAAAACACACAAAATAAAAATAATAATAATAATTAAAAAAACAGACATACAGCAACAAAATACACAAAATTACACCAAACACACACACACACACTAAGAGAGAAAAATACTTACCATTACCAGCAACACACAAGACGACAACAAAGACACTGAATGAGATAAAAATAGACTAAATCTAAATCTACAAAATACACTAAACGACATAAGAAGCAACCAAACTGGATGATAAAAATAACAAACAAAAACAAAATACACAAAATGACACCAAAAACACACAAAATGAAGCAAGACAAAAATTATCTTGATTAGAACAGGATTTAAAATGTGTTCGTTATGCTCTATAGTTGTTTTTTCACAGAATTCTCGGCAAAATGTTGTAGTCGGACAAACGGAGTACTTGGGTTCAAAAGTAAGAGAAAGGGAATACTTGAGCCAAAAAACTTTGAGAACCACTGATCTAAACCATAGGTTGTCAACCATTGGTGGCTCTGTGTGCTGCAGCTCTCCTCCGACCAGCACATTGTGTGGTCAGATCCGTTTGCTGGACAAACTATTCGCAGTTGAAACTTACGTGCAGGATGCTTCAGTACTGGGTGTCCTGCTGCTACTAACTATATACTGTATATAGACTGTCTCGAGTTTCTCGCCAACCACAATGTGTGTACCATATACAATAATGCAAAAATGAATTAATAATATAATTGATAATGTTGACGATAAAAATTAGCATTAACAGCTTTGTGACGTCCACCGTCCCAAGTACAGGTCAAAATGCATGTTCTGACTCATTAACGCTCTTAAAGGTGCAGTCGGCAACTCTCAGATACCTCTCTCCCCCTCCCTTCCCGCTGCGCTCTTGTCCTGCCTCCAAACTTTCCAAAGTCCCTCCCTCAGAGGAGCAAACAAGCTAATGTTAGTCCGACGGCAACATCACAGTTATATAACATGCTCTGTTAAAAGCATATTACTGCAGCTCTTCTCTCTATCAATGTGCACACACCTCAGCAGCAGCAGCAGCAGCAACACAGAGTCACTTACAGCAGCCACACAGAGGCTGTCGAGACACTGCTGTAGAGGCTGTGCACACATGAACTCATGCACCACAAAGTTCTAGTGTAACAATTACAAATCAAACGTAATGTAAATCAAGCAGCAGTAATTACATTTCAAGCAGAATTCAAGCACCAATTTAATCTTCTACTCCTCCAGAGCATACACTGTAAAAAAGACGGCGCTCTAGCTCTGGGAAAGGGGCGGGGCCTGTGAGCAACAGCTGTCAGATAGTCCATCAAACACAATCCTGACTCTGATTGGTTATTTTTGCTCAGTCGCGGTGCATTCTGGCAATCTGCCAAAGGCTGCAAGAGCAGCAGGGGGGACTCAATGAGTATGTTTTTTTTCACAAAAACTACTAGTTTCATGTAAAGCTGTCCTTACAAAGTGACATGACAAAAAGTTGCAGACTGCACCTTTAAGGGATTAAATGCTTCTCAAATACAGCAACATATCTCAAGTATCATATACCGTTTGAAAGCTTAGAATTTTCTGTTTTTAACCATATAAACTATTCTTTGACACAACAATCACAGCAAACAGTCAATTAGTCACTGTGTTTTAGGGCACTTAAATTATTTGCACATCATGTACATTATATTCGGAATTGACCAGCTTAATCACAAAACCAGTAAGAGTGTATGATTCTGCTCTTTGTGTTTCCTAAAAAAAATGCAAGTGTGGATGCATGAGCTGAAATGCACCCTTAGCTGCTGGGTAAAAAAAAAAAAAAAAAAAAAAAAAAACCTCTGACATCATCTACCAATCAGAAGCAAGCATTTCCTCTGCTGGCTGCTTTGCATCTTCACGAATTAAATTACCTCACAACCTTTTGCTGTGACATGCAGACACACATTTAAAGAGAGAATACATACATATCTAAATAATGTGCTTGTATGTTCTCTGTATTGTATTATTGATTCATCACTAGTACTTGATCTGTGGCTCTTAGCCTCCCATTTGTTTGATGCTGAAGAATGCCAGCCTCTGGTCTTAATTGAATGCTAAAAGCTTGAACATCGAATTTATGTACTTCTCAGTTTTTAAAATATCATTTGAATTTATGATAAAAGTTATTATTAAGAACATGTTGTTCTGAATGTAGTTGGTATTCCACAGATGAGAACCACGCCGCCAGCTCTGCTTTATGTTCTGACACTAAAAATCGCAGATTTTTATTCTTCCAAAGACTGATTCAGTGGATTAGGGAGAAAAGATGGACGAGTTGCAAAGAATTGTCAAATTATTCATGACTTCAAGTTCCTGTCCTGCCTTTGAATAAAACATCCTAAAACATATCTCTGTTCACAGTGACACATTTGGAGGTTTTCTGCAATGTCTGAAAATGGTTCTGATGTAAGTGAGCTTTTGCCTTCATTAGGGAAGGATAGATCTATGATCATTTATTTTTATTTTTATCGTATTACCTTTGCAGCTACCCAGCAGTTGAATGTTACCTTCCTTTGTTTGTAAGTTATTATTTGGATCGCATTTTCCGGTAATGAAACATTGGTCATATTTGGTTCTCAGAAATTAGCCAACATCCAAATATAAAAAAAAAAAACACACTCACCATAATCTGCTATGGAGAGGACTGCCAGTCATTACGAGAATTGAACTGCATTACGCAAAACAATGTGGATGAAGTCATGTTATATACTGTATGCACTACCGAGCTTGTTCCTCTCGAACGCCAGATCCATCACCCACAAAATGGACGAATTGGAGTTACAGATGGCCACGATGAGCTTTGTTCGGAACTGCAGCATCATCCTCATCACGGAGTCATGGCTTCACCCGCTGGTTCCCGACGCTGCAGTCAAGCTAGCAAGCCGCACGCTACACCGGCACGACAGAAACAGAGACTCGGGTAAGAGCAGAGGTGGAGGGCTCTGTGTTTACGTGCATAACAAGTGGTGCGGAAACAGCAGAATCATTGACACACACTGCTCTCCTGATTTAGAGGTTCTGGCAGTCTCGTGCAGACCTTTTTATTTCCCGAGGGAATTTACAGTAGTTATTGTGATGGCTGTTTACATCCCACTGGATGCTAACGTTAGCTTGGCCCTCGGCCTCCTGCTCAGTACCATAGACAAACAGCAGCTCGCCCACCCCGACGGGGTTTTTATCGTTGCTGGTGACTTTAATAAAGCATGCCTAAAGACTGTGCTTCCCAAATTCGTCCAGTTTGTGGATTTTGCCACCAGAGGGGAAAATACTTTAGACCATGTTTACTCCAACATCAGGCATGCCTACAAAGCTACACCCCTCCCCCATCTGGCTGGATCTGACCATCTCTGCATGTCCCTCACCCCCACCTAAACCACCCTGCTGAGGAAAACAAAGCCTCAGTTAAAGACAATAGAAATCTGGCCTGAAGGAGCCCTCTCTCAGCTGCAGGACTGCTTCTCAACAACTATATGGGATTTATTCTCCAGTCACAACCTCCAGGAGTACACTGACACCGTACTCTCCTACATCAAGAACTGTGTTGACAATGTCACCATCAATAAAAGGGTCAGGGTGTTTCCAAACCGGAAACCCTGGATGAACAGCGAAGTGAAATCCCTCTTAAAAAGCCGCAACACTGCCTTCAAGTCAGGGGACAGGGCAGCGTACAGAGCAGCAAGGGCGGACCTGAAAAGAGGCATCAGGGAAGCCAAGGCGGCTTACAAGAGGAGGATTGAAGATCACTTTGCTGTAAACAACCCTAAAATGATGTGGCAGGGGATAAATCACTTAAACTACAGAAGCAGGAACCAAGAGACTGCTAGGACTGATGTCTCGCTTGCAGAAGACCTAAACCAGTTTTTTGCCCGCTTTGAGACGGTCATCCCCTCAGCTGACACATCACCTTCATCCCCCCCAGCACCGGCACACTGTTTCTCTAGGAGCACAAAGTGAGAGGTGCTCTAAGGTCAGTAAACCCCAGAAAGGCGGCCGGCCCCGACGGAGTGCCTGGTAAAGTACTCAGAGCATGTGCTGACCAACTGACTGGTGTTTTCGCTAGAATCTTCAACCTGTCCCTGACACTGGCCACCGTCCCACCATGCCTCAAAACCTCCACCATCATCCCCATCCCGAAGAAGGCAGCAGTGGACAGCCCGAACGACTACAGGCTTGTTGCACTTACGCCTGTAGTCATGAAGTGCTTTGAGAGACTGGTCTGTCAGCACATCCGGTCCCGTTTGCCTCCCACTCTGGACCCCCACCAGTTTGCCTACAGGGCAAACCGATCCACCGAGGACGCTATCACCATTGCGCTCCACACTGCACTGAGTTATCTGGAGCATCAGGGAAGCTACGTCAGGATGCTCTTCCTGGACTTCAGCTCAGCATTTAACCACATTATCTCAGATATTCTGGTCCAGAAACTAAGTCACCTGGGAGTCTCCACCCCCATTTGCCTCTGGATCAAAGATTTTCTGACAAACCACCCACAATCTGTCAGACTCAGCCCCCACCTGTCCAGCACCATCTCACTCAGCACTGGCTCTCCACAAGGATGTGTTTTGAGCCCCCTCCTGTTCACGCTTTACACATCCGACTGCTCCCCGACTCATCTATCAAACTCTATTATAAAATTTGCAGATGACACCACCGTGGTCGGGCTCATCTCAGGGGGGGATGAGTCTGCCTACAGAGATGAGGTCCGCAGACTGACTACGTGGTGTTCCGTTAACAACCTCCAACTGAACACCACAAAAACAAAAGAACTGATTATGGACTTTAGGAAGAGCCGAGCGGACCCAGCCCCTCTCTATATCAACGGAGACCGAGTGGAGAGGGTCCACACCATGAGGTTCCTGGGCGTGCAGATCTCCGATGATCTCTCCTGGACTGCAAATACCACGGCGGTGGTGAGGAAGGCTCAACAGCGTCTCCATTTCTTGAGAGTGCTCAGGAAGAACAACCTGGAGGAGAGGCTGCTGGTGACCTTCTACAGAGCCACCACAGAGAGCATCCTGACGTACTGCATTACAGCGTGGTATGCAGGGTGCACAGCAGCAGGCAGGAGAGCGCTGCAGAGGGTCATCTGCACAGCCCAGAAGATCACTGGCTGCTCCCTGCCCAACATTGCAAACTCTCGCTACCTCAGCAGAGCAGGCAACATCATCAAGGACTCCTCCCACCCCAGTAATCACTTGTTTGAACTGTTACCATCGGGCCGACGGTACAGGTCACACAAAACCAGGACAAACAGACTCAGGGATAGCTTCTTTCCCAGAGCTATCACTGTAATAAACAAATCCGCTCACATTGCTCACACATACTGATCATATTGATCTTGTGCAATAAAACATATTGCTGCTATTGTAGATCTGTACATTCAAGCTGCTATCTGTGTATTTATCTGGGTATTTGTCAGTGCATATTATTGTGTCATATTTAAATGTTTTATTGTTTTTGCTGTGTTTTATATTTATTTTTATTTTTTTCTCTCACTGGCACCTTGGAGTTGCACTCAAATTTCGTTGTACCCTGTACAAGGACAATAAAAGGCTATTCTATTCTATTCTATTCTATTCTATATTCTTTACACTCCTGAATTCCACCTGATCCTCTCTGTATTTTAGCTTGTGTATGATAAGAACAAATGTTGATTTAAATAAATTTGTCAAATACAACAAAGTCATATGATGGCCCTTAACAAGTGATTTCCTTTATAACCTACCATGGTACATCTAATAATGAAAATATAGATAAGTAATGAAAAGATTACAGAGAAAAAGAGAAGATGGACATTGAGAGAGCATCATGGTGGAGAGTTTGCTTTAGCCTGAGTCTGGGAACCTGATAATGATAATAATGCATTGGATTGTATATAGTCTGGTGACGTGGTGTGAAGACAACAACCTCACCCTCAACACGGAAAAGACGAAGGAGCTGATAGTGGACATGAGGAAGGAGAGGCGTCCTCATCAGCCACTGTCTATCCAGGAGCTGGAAGTGGAAAGGGTGAGCAGTTTCAAATATCTTGGGGTCCACATCAGAGACGACCTCACCTGGACCCTCAACACCACACAGCTGGTGAAGAAAGCTTAACAGCGGCTGTACTTCCTGAGGAGGCTGAGGAAATTTGGGATGTCCTCAAAGATCCTCAGCAACTTCTACAGCTGCATTGTTGAGCCCATCCTGACCAGCTGCATCACCGTGTGGTACGGCAACACCACTGTCATGGACCGCAAACGCTTGCAGAGAGTAGTGAAGACTGCTACGAAGATCACCAGGTCTCCGCTGCCCTCTCTGCAGAGCATCTACAAGCGCAGAGTCCACAGGAGAGCTGCCGCCATCATCAAGGACTCCACTCACCCCCAACACGGACTGTTCACACTTCTACCCTCAGGCCGGAGGTACAGAAGTGTGAAATGCAGGAGCCCCCCCCCCCCCCCCCCCCCCCCCTTCTCCACTGTACTTTGCACACCACCTGCATTCGCACTTTAGATGCGCCCATGCACAGCTAACACCATGTCTCTCTATTATGAAACAGCTTTTATGCACATACCATTGTATATATCACCTCTCCTCTGTATAGCTAATATATTTGTATTTTTAATTGTACAGGTGTTTTGTATTTAATGTTCAGGTTTTGTTGAATAACAGTGTTGCATGCCACTGTATTTATTATAGTTCTTTTATCTCGATTTATTCCTTTATTATTTATTCCTTTATTACGTAGGCATTCACTGGCGGTCGGCAAAGCAAGAATTTCATTGTACAGGGAAACGTGTTTCTAACTGTACAGATGACAATAAACACTTTGACTTGACTTGACTTGATAGTGCTTCATCATAGACACTCAGAGCGCTTCCCAGAATTAAGGCATTATTATTTCATTCCACACTTAGTGGTGGTAAGCTACTATTGTAGCCACAGCTGCCCTGGGGCAGACTAACAGAAGTGAGGCTGCCATAGTGCACCATCTGATAACCACCAACACTCACTCACAGTACATTCATACTCGGCAATGTGGGTGGGGTCTTGCCCAAGGACACAATGACAGATACCACTGCAGCAACTGTACCCCACTGTGGCACCTGGAATTTACAGTGGTCTCCCATCTAACTACTAACCAGGCCCAGACCTGCTTAGTTTCCGAGATCTAACGAGACTGTCTAAACCAGTCTGTCGAAGTGTTCTGCTGGGAAAGTAGGGAACAAATAAGGCCTTTACGTAGATTAGAGCTAGATCATTAAGAGCTCTGTATGCTGTTCTGGATTTTACAGGAAGCCTATGAAGAGAAGCCAATACCATAGATAATTATGCTCACTGTCCTACTTGTACCTGTTAGTACTCTTCCTGTTTATGGCACCTACAAAGCTTTCCATGGACCTGAATTACTACAGGTAATGTTATATTTGCTGAGATTATACAGCTTAAATTGCTAGGTGTGATGATGTTGACACTTTTATGACAAACTTTAATAGCCATTGTCTGTCTGTTTCGGACACAGTAGCACCAGCTAAAAATACTCCAGGCTCTAATAAGAAACCTTGTCCGTGGTTGTGGACAAGGTTGTGGAAAACCACTAAACTAGAGGTGCACAGACTCCATTTAAAAGAAAAGATAATGGAGCTAAATGAATTAATAAAGCATGCCCGCTCTGCTTATTTCACTAATCTTGTTTTGCAAAATAAGTATTGAAAATCTTGTTGCATCCTCACCGTCCCATGTGCCTGTACACACACAGGACTGTAACATTTTATTAAATTTCTTTGTAAATAAAGTACAAGATATCATGGCTAGCATCACTCCTCCCTTGGTTAGCTTGTGCACTGCATCAGCCCCTGTGAGCTCATGGTCCTCCTTCACTCCTGTCAGCCTACAAGATGTTCAAGTTTTAGTAGGAAAGATGAAACCCTCATCAAGCACTGTAGACATTGTTCCTACTTCTCTGCTTTTAAATGTTTTTGATGTTGTTGGTCCTTGGGTGGTAAAATTGATAAACCTCTCACTTTTATCTGGCTCGGTCCCCAGCTTTTTTAAACATGCAATAATAAACCCCATTCTTAAAAAACCCAATCTTGATCCGGAGTAGCCTATAAACTACCGGCCCATATCTAAGTTTCCCTTCATGTCTAAAATCATGGAGAAAATGGTTGCTCAGCAGCTAACCTCATACATGGAACAGTATGATATTTATGACAAATATCAATCTGGTTTTAGATCAATCCACTCCACTGAAACTGCTCTTCTGAAAGTTTCTAGAGACGTGATGATGGCCGCTGACTCTGATCGTTACACAGTTTTAGTTTTACTTGATCTAACAGCTGCCTTTGATACAGTAGATCACAGTATACTGGTTGATCGACTCAAATCTGAGATGGGATTTTCTGGTACTGTTCTCCAGTAGTTTACCTCTTACAATAATGGAAGAACCTTTAATGTTGCTATTAATGATATGTCTAATATGACCAACCTGTCATGTGGAGTAGGCCAGGGCTCTGTTCTGGGGCCTGTTTTGTTTTTATTGTATCTGATGCTTCTTGGTCCGTTGATCCGTGGTTTTAAAAATGTGTCTTATCATTTTTATGCTGACGATATCCAGTTGTACTGCTCCTTTAATGACTCAAAGTTTCACTTTTTATCAGAGTTCTTAGATTGTATATCCTGAATCAAAAACTGGTTGTCATCAAATTATCTCCAGATAAATTCAAACAAAACAGAAACTCTGATCATTGCTCCTGATAAAATGCTTAGAATCTTCAGTTTTTTAACCATATAAACCATTCTGAGACAAAACCATCACAGCAAACAGTCAATTATTTATCAAACTTGGGAAAAAGTGGTGAGATCGACAAGCCAGCACTCGTCACCTTTAAAGCGATGTCATGTCTTACTGAATTGATATACTGTATTTCATCTAAAGTGGTCTAAAAAAAAGAACACAGCTCCGCCCAGAGAACTTTATTTCTCCTCTGTAAGGCTGACCATATCATTAATAATCCTAAGTCATGCTGTAAATTCATGATAAAATCAGGCCGGCGGCCGCTTTGAAGTTCTACACGATCTAACTCCTGTATATCTTATAGACCTGTTAATGCCCTATCGTCAGGGCAGAACACTTCGCTTCAGTTTGCTGGTCTACTGGAAGTTCCAAGCGTGTTTGGAAGTAGAACAGGAGGCAGAGCGTTCAGCTACCAGGATTCTCGCCATTGGAACCAGCTTCCAGTCTTAGTATGGGAGGCTGCGACCCTTTCCACCTTTAAAGCAGACATATCTTTTAAATCCTTCCTTTTTAAATATAAATCATACAGTTGTGGTCTATATAAAACGGAACTATATAAGACGGTGCAACTGCTAATGCTAACAAAACAATGACAGGGATGTCTTATCATCACACTTTTTAGCGTTATTTACACGTTACCGAAGTGCTCTGTTCGTCGTCTCCAAAGATGGAAGGAATTGAACCCTCAATCAGACGAAGTCTTTCAGCAAATCCTTCTTTATACTGGTGGAGGTTGCAGAAGCAGTCATCCTTGAAGTGCTTCGCGCACACAAAAATGACCTTACCCACAGATGTGGGTACATTTCCGTGAAAAATAAAACTCAACCAGGCACTTTGAAAAGGTTCTGATGCTGGGAGACGGTGTAATGAAGTGTGTGGGTTACTACATCCAACAACCGAACCTTTTGACTAATCCTCTCGTAACTTCGGCATCCTTGAGCTCGGACTACAAAATAAAAGCGAGAAATAATAATGGTGAATTGCTCAAAATGTTGGGCCTGGAGTCGATGTCCTAATTTGGCAGTTCCACTGCAAATACTGTGACGTTATTGTTCAAAAAGCGTAATAGAGAATCGAAAAATCGAAACAGATTGAAAAATATGACCAAAACAGAATATAAAGATATCAACGGAGCACCTGAAGAGACTAATTTGAACTTTTCTGTACTTCTTAACACTCTAAATATACAACAAAATGCATTTAAGTGCTAAAAAACTGGATTTAGCATGATATATCTCCTTTAAGGCTAAACTGAAAACCTACTTATTTGCTAAAGCATATACTGTAGAGCGGACAAGCTCTCATCTGTAATGGCCGCATCTACAGACCATTAAAAGGCCGCTCCTCAGCCACCGTCAGAGATAGACATTAGTAAACGCCAATATGGAAATGATAAATCTACAGGAAGAGATTTGCTAAAGCGGATACCGTATAATAGTGTTAACCTAACCACGAGAGCGGACAAGGTCTCGTCTGTAACGGCCGCATTTACAGACCATGGAGACGCCGCTTGACGTTAACTTAACGACTAGGAACAAAGCTCAAAACCATGCAGGCTGACATTATAATACTGTATCATGTTTTTCTGCAGTCTGTGCCTTCTCCTCGACCTTCTCTCTCTTTACTGTTTCAGGTGTTTTGAAGCTGGAGCTGGTTTCTAATCTGTGGTTCATGCCTCAGCTAGTCTGGGATACTCTGATGTTCTATCTCTCCATCCTGTTCTGTTCTCCTCTTTCTCTCCACTAACCCCAACCAGTCGAGGCAGATGGCTGCCACCTCTGAACCTGGTTCTGCTGGAGATTTTTTTCCTGCTTGTTCATGTGGATTTTTTTCTTTTTTATAACAAATTCTATATTTTGATAGCACTTTGAGATTACTTTTTTTTTATAATTAGCGCTATATCAATAAAGTTGAATTGAATTGAATTTCTGCTTTTTTTTTTTTGCTGCAGTACTAAACATGAACTACTGGGAGCAGTGTCGCTTCACCAGTTACATTGTGAAGAAGAATTGCGCAACAGAAGGAAAACCAAGTCATATCACTCAAACGCCAAAAATAACTTGTATTTTTAAAATAACAACACATTAATTCATGTATATTTTGTACAGACACTGTGTTTTATGGCACTTACAATATTTGTTTAGTATGTACATTTAATCAAGAATTGTATTTTTTCAAATTAATTTGGGAAAACTGTAATTAAACCCTCTCCCCTTTCATTTTCCCCACCACAGGCCCCCACTAAAACTAAGGTGTCAACTCAGCCATTTCCTCAAGCATGGACCCTTCATCCTAACCATATTAATCACTAGAACCAATAAACCTTCATGAATAAATAAATACATCTTTATTATTGAGGGTTAGGCTTTACCAATCTGTCATACACAGTCGAAGCACCATTGTCTTCTTCGAACCTTCCTTTAATATGAATCAGATGGTGAAGCAGAGTGTGATGCATTGGTTGTATTCATGGAATATATTTGTCAAGAAAATCAACGGCCACACTTCCAAACAATTATAATTCCAAAGCACATAAGAGTAAAGACTGTAGGTAACTCTACAGCTCTGAGCATACAATCTCTAAAACCCAAGAATAATTAGCTCACACTGTGCAGTTTATTTTTTGATTTATTGTGAGCCCCATCATACCACCTGTCACATTGTGGGAAAACAGAATGCTTTAGTGCAGTTTCGTATAATTTGAGGAGTCAGTTGTTGGTACTGAGTCACCGTATTTCTAGCCAAACTTGGTGGTTTTGTTTCATTTATTAGGAAATATTAATGGATAATGGGAAGTTACTATTTAATTTGGGTTAAAGTCCCAACCATGAAGCAAAGTTTTATGTCAGCAATATTTAAGATAACTTTGGCGTATCCTAAGACATATTACAATAAGATGTGCGTGTCAGTAGTGAAGGCATTTATGGTCTAAGACAACAATGCAATGTCAACAGGTGCTTTAAAAATATCTGAGGATTGTTAATGTTAAAAAATGTATAAATTAACTCACTCAGTGCCCCCGACGAGATATCTCGTCATTTCAAATCCATTCGCTCAGCACCATTGAGGAGAAACTCGTCATTTGCGTTTTTTCACGGGGATTACTAGAAAACACCCTGGCGGAGGTCCCTCATCAATATCTAAGCTGTGGGGTGTTGTAGTGACCAACTGTGCCCTGACGATGGTAGCGGTGTACCTTTAGATGAGCAATTAGCCACTGATGCTACCATTAGCTGGGGAGGAGAAACAGGAACGAGTGAGATTAGGGCGCTATGAAGTGATATTGTGACGTATCCAGCAGCTCACAGCTCCAAAATACTAACACAGAACATGTGTGGACCTGAGTGGATTATTGATAATGTTGTGATTGTGAGATAAAACCATCAACTAACTGGGCTAAACGGGTCATTGCTGCAGGTCGGGAGGAAGAGGAAGTTACGTCTGTGTGCAGACTGACGGGAGGGAAAGCTGGAAGAACGCCAAATTACAGTAAGAAATCCATTCAATTCTGACATAGACAGCAAAATAATAATAATTTTGCCATCAAAAGCCCGGTCTCAGTGTTTTTTTTTTTTTTTATGTTTTATATAAGGAAACAATGTTCAGATGTTAGAGTTGTCACTAAAGCAAAAAAAATAGCTTTAATGTCACTGACAGGGTTTTTTTTTTTACAAAAAGGCTGTTTTCTCAGCTTTTTGCTCTGAAACTGAAGGTTTGTGTAAAACTTGCTCTATTCAATGGCTGATTACAAAAGAACGGAACGAGCCAGAAACAAATGGTTTTTCATGACAGTAGAGGCTTCAGTCTTTCAGAATCTGGTGACAGATTTCAGATAGTCATAGTACAAAATATTCTGTGGGTCTTTAAAATCAGTCAAAATGCTCAAAAACGGCTGGCACTGAATGAGTTAACATACTTAGCAGATAAGCTTAATAGTCTGATGTATTGCTCAGTGTTCTAAAAGTACTTGAGATCACTTCAATTGAATCTTTATCTGCAATAAAAAAAAAAAACAGTAGTACTGTATTGTCAACTCCTTATTTCTCTAAAATGTTGTATGCACACAAACAGAGACACACACGCACGTGCACACACACACAGACACACACGATGAAGATTAAAGAAGCAGGCTTGTAATTGGAAGGTCACTGAACTGCCTGTGTTGTAGGTTGCTTTGGATACAAGCATCTGCTAATTAAAATTGCAATTTTTTTGTTGTATTTTTATGCAGAAGTGCAATGCCTTTTGGTTCCAAAACAGTCAAGGTGCTAAAATCTCTTCTTTTACCCAGTATTTGTTTTTATTAATTTTAATTGCTATCTCAAAATAAAAACTAGTATGATACAATTACACAGTTCACCTTTATTCTGGTGATGCTGTGTCTCAAGGAAAGCTAAAATGTGCAGTATGTTAGTAGACGTTTTGCATGTGCCAAAGATATATATATATGTCAATTTGGCAACTTCTGCAGTAGAATCTAAAACTGTCCAGCTTGTTTTTGCTCTCTTAATAATAATGATTAAAAATGTTAGTTATTAGTTATTGTTTTCGCTCAGGAGGCAGTTTAATATGCATTGTCATTATGTTTGACTGAAACGTTAGCATAATTTTCGTTAGCATAAATAACCTGGATAAAATAACCAATAAATAAAACAAAATAATACATTCTAAAATATTTGCAACATTTCTAAGCTGGTCATTTAATGACTTCAAATTTCATCAAAAATATATTTAGACAGGGTGTATCTAAGCTTAATCAACACTTAGTTTAAAACTTAATAAGACAAACCACAGCTGAAAAGTTTGGGGTTTCTGGTCGGTGGAGTTTTTCCTGATTGTCATCACTTGGCATTTATGGCTCTTCATGTGATTGCTTGGATGTGTGATAGCGAGCAGCATGTGACGACTATTCACAGGCCTCTAGATTGGCTCCCGCTGAGTGGGCTCTTTGGGTGAAAGGAATGGGATTGATTACAATTGTTAATCAAGAATCTGTTCGATACATTTAAAAAGGACTCTCAATCAAATAGCTAAAGCTCTATCAACTCTAAGACTTCATCCAGGATAAGGTGTTAGGCTTGTATCCAGTAGTGAACCCAATTGCAGAAACGGAGACTGAGACTGGTGATGAATGCAATGAAAATGTTTATTTTCAGTACTTATTCGTTAGTTGTTTGCAGGTGAAGAGTCCGGATGAGAGCTGACAGAGGCAGGCTGGTGCGTGGAGAGAACAGGGGATCCAGGGCGGGTCTGTGAGCTGACAAAGAGGCAGGCAAGGCAGGTAGTTGTCCGTGTGGCTGAGCCCAGGCTGGTGCAGGAGTGGAGGGAAGGCAGGATCTGACTAAGCAAGAGGAAACTGAGTCTACGATCTGACAAGGAGGTGGAGCTGATGACCGGTTCTTATAGCTGTGGAGAGTGGTGATTGGTTGTAGCTGCAGCTCAACTCCTGCACAGCTGAAGTCACTCCTGTAATTAAGCACACACACAGTGTAAGAGGAGGAGGCAGAGGGCCTGACATAAGGACTTGGTGTTGACTGTTAATATGCTCAGATATGTAAGGAAACAAAAGCTTCTGTGAATGCAGTCCATTGAATTAACAATTTATAAATAAAAAACAACAAGTTAACATCTTTAGCTGTTATTAACTCCTTCAGTGCCAGCCATTTTCAGATTTTCTACCCCCCTCAGTGCCAGACGTTTTTGAGCATTTTGACTGATTTTTAAAGACCCACAGAATATTTTCTACTATGACTATCTGAAATCTGACACCAGATTGTGAAAGCCTCTACTTTCATCAAAAAAAGAGAATTAGTTTATTGCTCTGTTCCTTCTTTTGTAATCAGCCATAGAGCAAGTTTTACACAAATCTTCAGTTTCAGAGCAAAAAGCTGAGAAAACAGGCTTTTTGTAAAAACCCTGTCAGTGACTTTAAAGCTATTTTATTTTTATTTTTTTTTGCTTTAGTGACAACTCTAACATCTGAACATTGTTTCCCTATATAAAACCAAAAAAAATTAAAAAAAACACTGAGACCGGGCTTTTGATGGTAAAATTATTATTATTTTGCTATCTATGTCAGAGTTGAATGAATTTCTTACTGTATTTTGGCATTCCTCCTTTTATCTCAACATTGCAACATTATCAATAATCCACTCAGGTCAACATATGTTCTGTGTTAGTATGTGGTGCTGTGAGCTGCTGGATACATCACAATATCACTACGTAGCGCCATAATCTCACTCGCTCCTGCTTCTCCCCCCCAGCTAATGGTAGCATCAGTGGCTAATTTCTCATCTAAAGGTGCCCTTCTGCCATCTTTAGGGTACAGTTCGTCACTACAACACCCCACAGCTTAGATATTGATGCGGGACCTCCGCCAGGGTATTTTCTAGTAATCCCCGTGAAAAAACACAAATGACGAGTTAAATCGTCAATGGCACTGAGCGTTTGGATTTGAAGTGACAAGTTATCTCATCAATGGCACTGACTGAGTTAATTCAACTGGTAGATATGTTCTTGAAAAAGGACACACAGAAAATGTGAATTGATTAGCAGAACATTTGTTTTTTCCTGTTTATAAAGAAATCAACACTTTTCTTCTTTAGTCAAACTCAAACATTAAGAGAAGAGTCTGATTCAGTTAAAGGAGCATAGGGCAGGATTTGTAAAAAATAAATATCTATTTTATGTCTTTTAATGCTAATGAGTGATAAAGCATTCAAAACCAAGGAGAATGAGCCCACACACATTTCTCACTATTGCCTTGAACAGATTTTGTCACACATTTTGTACTGCAATTAATGATTTACCTGCATAATTCTGCAGACATGACATCAAATGGCGCTGAATGCGCATTCTCGACGGCTTAGAGAGGCATCCAATCTGCTGGAAATAAAGCATTAAAGAAAAAGTTGGTTTTCCATTTTCTGGTCAATGCTGGCTCCGCTTTTTTTCAGAGTAGTAACAGAGATTAAAAATAAAGGTTACGTAGGAGGTCACATGAATACAGCTAACATTAAATTATTACTTAAACCAGACAAAAACCCCATATTACCCTCAAGCTACCGTCCAATTTCACTTATTAACACAGACCTAAAAATAATTTCCAAAGCACTCACTTCCAGGTTAGAGAAAGTCGTACAGTCAATTATATACCAAGACCAGACAGGATTCATTAAAAATAGACACTCCACAGACAATGTTAGAAGGCTGTTTAATTTGATCAACATGGCACAGAACTCTAAAAAGAAAACAATAATCTTGTCACTCGACGCAGAAAAAGCATTCGATAGAGTCAACTGGTCATTCCTCCTAGCTGTCCTTGGCAAATTTGGCTTTGGAGAATCATTCACACAATGGATCTCCACCCTATACTCTAAACCTCAGGCCTCAGTAACCACAAACAAAATAACATCCCAAAGTTTCACACTGCAGAGGGGAACCAGACAAGGTTGCCCACTCTCACCTTTACTTTTTGCAATATTCGTTGAACCTCTCGCAGCAGCTGTGTGTCAAAACTCTGTTATTAAAGGAATCCACCCATCCATCTCAGAACACAAAATATATCTTTATGCGGATGATATTTTACTCTATTTGGAAGAACCCCAATCCTCATTAGAAGAAGCATTTAAACTAATAAACAGCTTCTCTAAACTATCAGACTATTCCATTAACTGGTCAAAATCATCAATCCTCCCTTTAACAAAAAATTCATGGAACCCAGTAAGCCAAAACCCACAATACCCCTCCCCCACAAATACAATTAAATATCTAGGCTTAAATATATCACCAAACTTAAATGAAATAATTTAACTGAACCTGGATCTGCTCTTGGATAAAGTCACAGATGATGTGCGAAGATGGAACAATCTCCCCATCTCACTCCTCGGCAGAATAGCTTCAGTTATAATGAAAATCTTACCTAAAATATCTGTTCTCTATGATCCCGCTGAAACCACCAACACAATGGTTACAAAGATTAGATTCTGCAATTACAAAATTCGATGCAAGGAATAAAAAACCTAAAATAAATCTTTCAACCTTCCAAAAAAATAAAAGCGAGGGTGGTTTAGAAGCCCCTAATTTCATGCATTATTACTTAGCAAACTAAATATTATACTTAACAGAATGGCTAAAACCAAAAGAATACTACAACACCTGGCTAGAAATAGAACAGCTAGACTGCAAACATATTAAACTCTCTGATCTCCCTTTTATCACTACGACCCTCAAATGTCAGAATTGTTTTAAAAACCCACTGATTGCCTCCACCTTGACTGCGTGGTGGACATTACGAATATTCAATTAAAAACTCGCATGTTGTCTCCAGTCTGGCACAATCCCGACTTTAGAATTAAAGTCGCTGGAGGTGTCAAAAAATGGTGACCTGGGGCGCTCTGGGCGGCTGGGTTGGTGCGCCCTGTGCGGCGTGTAGCGTCCCCTCATTGCCCAGGGCGGCCGAGGGTGTGGTCATTGTCCTCGGGCGTGCTGCTTCTATTCCGGGTCCTTCTGGCCTGGGGTCCGGTCCCTGCTGGCTCTGGGCCCACTGGCGGGTGCCTGCCGGCTGCCCGTTCGTCGCAGCTCTGGCCATCTGCTGGGCGTGGGCCTTGGCCCCTCTGCTGGGATCTCGGGCGGGAGGCTCTCTGGGCCCTCCCCTCAGGAAATTGGGTGCGGGGGTGGGGGTGAGGGTGGTGGGGTTGATGTCGGTGGGGGGCCTTGGGGTTGGGGGCGGTGGTGGAGTGTGCTGGCTCCTCGGCTTCTAGGTGCTTTCTCGGGTGTGTATGTGGGGGACGGTGGCTGCCTCTCGGCTTGGTGTCCTGGGGGCGTCTGGGGGCTGCTCGGCCGGGGGGGTTGCCTGGACTCGCTGGCCCCCGCTCTTTCTGCTAGCCTGGCTGCGTCTTCAGGTCCGGGGCAGCGCTTGGATTTACAGTGGCAGTTTCTTGGACATACATCGGTCTACAATGCACAAGCATGCCTTGGACTGTGGGATAAAACTTGTAGTGGGCTTAACTTTAGACACGTTGATCCCAAACACCTGTTTCAGGTATTACCACTCACTCCTTCCCTCTGTCCACAGCCACCACCATTATAGTTAAGCCTCACGCCTACAACTTCACATCTCACTTTACAGTAATCAACTCTTCCCCACCCTTCCATTTCTCTTCCTTGAATCGCTCCTCCCTACTCTCTTCCCCTCTCTTTCACCAAATGTTAATGTGCAAAGTTGCACCTCAAACACGCTGGATGAAAGTTTTTATTTTATTTTTTATCTCCCAGATAAACACCCCATATTAAAGTATATCTAAGTCAAACATTAGAATTAAGAAGTCTTTACTGTACCGACCGTCCAACGTTCAAATCACTCATCAAAACTCACCTTTTTAAAGAAGCTTTTAATCTGATTGTTATGTTTTCTGTATTTATCTTTGTTGATGTTAGCTTCTTTTTTGACTTGTGTGTAATTGTTTAAAGTGTAGTGTCTTTGAGTTTTTGAAAAGCGCTTATAAATAAAATTAATTATTATCACATACATTAAAATTTCACTATCTATTTACCTTTTTATGAATTAATTTGAACTGTTGAATTCCTGCAGTAGTCATGCACTTGGTATCTGATGTAATACTACAAGAGCAGACTTGTGTTCAGTGGTTTCTAAAACACCGTGTTTCAATAAACATAACTTTAATGGCTGACCTTTATTTAATTAGCACTAGAGAGTAAGAGACTCTGCTACAGCCTTCATGAATATTTAATTAAAATCCCTACTCACTCTCTATTTCACAACAACCTGCTTCCCCTCTGCACACACTCCTGGCACATATTGGATGCAAATCTATGTAACATACATGTTTGTTTATTGACTGTTCTGTGCTTTTTTTTGTTGGACAAGCTCAGACAACAGGAGAAACTGGAATCTGAAAAAGACACAACTGCAAAATTATACCAGATACAGTTACTGAATGTGTTTTTAAGCCAACCTCAAGTCCATTAGTTAAACAGAGAGGGTTAATCTGGCTGCTACACACATACGGTATGTGACGCATGCATAAACAGGATGCTCATGCCGGAGAAAAATGGCATCTGACGGAGAAAACCACAGCAATCTCCAAGGAGACTCACACCAGTGAATTCTTGAGTTGACACAATTGAATTTGTTTTGGCATGTACACAACTATATACTGGTAAAGCTACACAACTGTAGACAACTGGCATCATTAAAAGAATAGTTATCCACATAAAAATGCAGGATAAGGTAATTAAAAACAGGGCTTTTGAAAAACTCCGACCAAAGTGAATATTTGAGAAAACTGGTTTTGCGTCTGAGTGTGGACACTGACAACCAGAGTTTTAAGTTTACAAACGTGACGGAGACTGTGCTGGCGGCATTAGTGAGGGGTAGCGGTACCCGGTTGGGGGTGCTTGTGTCGGCCTGTAGCTGGGGGGGTGGCCAGGCTTGGGCGGTTGATGGCATCCTCCCATTGGCGGGGCCATCTCTCGGTGGATGGTGTTGTGTTGTGTTGTAGGCCCTGTGCTGGTCCTGGTGCGGGTGCTGGTTTCTCTGCTGCACGGTCGCTTCCTGTTGCGGGGCTGGCATGAGGCGGGGTTGCCCCCTGAACCGTTGTGGGGTGTGGCTGGTTCTCCTTTGTGCCTGGGGAGTGGAGGGTGCAGCCGTGCTCCGTTGGGCCGGTATGGTTCGTCCCTGCTCCATCTACCCTCTCCGGTGGCCTGCTGAATGGACGGGCTGGGCTCACACCACACAGGCTTCCTACATGGACCGGGTCTCAAACATTGTTAGGCATTGTGCAAAGCTTTGACAGTGCCCTTTGGACCCCAACGCACAAAGCTGCCAACAGAGAGCGACGTCCATTAACTTGTTGATAGCAAATTTACGCAGTTTTGTGTGGATGGATTTAAAAAAAAAAAAAAACTATGATGTGTGGACGGAACCTTTTTTAAAAATGGAGGAAATTGGATATACGTTTATAAAAAATACCCAGCTACGTGTAGACAAGGCCTCAGAGTGCTGGATCGAACTAAAACAGTACCTCTAAAAGTGTTTGTTGAATGCAAATATTGATGATTTATTGATGCCCCTTCACTGAGTGTGTGAAAACCTTTAAGGCCGCTTTTCCTAGTAGTTGTAGAAACAAGAAATAAGAAGAAAAGAAGTAAGGAAGGGAAGAAAGTGATTTGTGTGTCTCCAGTGAGCGACTCCAGCTGTTGTAGTTAGACTTACTTTACTGCTACTACGATAAAAGCAGCATTTGTCCCAACTCATAATCATTATCGATCAGGAGTATTCAAATACAAACCTTTTAGGTCCATACAGAAATGTCAAACTTCACTTATTTTATTCGGTCAAGCCACATGACATTATTAACATTATAAGTTATATCACATTATAACTTTTATTCAAAACAAAACAAGCACTATAAAAGAAGATACAATCAATCAATTTTTACATAAATTTAAATGAATATTTTAAACAATATATCTGAAAAACAGGTATACCATGAGAGGGGGAACCATACCTGTCAAGTTTTGGATTTAAAAATAAGGGAAATTTTCAGGCGCCCGCTAGTAGATGTCCCACCACTCCAACCAAACTCCAGTATTTCCTATAATTTAAGACAAGTGTACAGGAAATCTAAAATTCCCACTTGTCAACCACTAACTAAATACAATTATGTGATTAGAATCTGGTAGGCCTACTTTTGTTGACACTGAAATGCTGTGGACATTCCTGCTAAGGCTGGGTGATATAGACCAAAACTCATACCTCAATGTATTTTCTCAAAATGGTGACATATGATATAAATCTAGATAATTTTATTTCAAACGTAGTCTGACCATAAAGACAATGCTGGGTTAAATTTGCTAATGCAAAATGCCACACAAGCACATTTATTAATAAACAGCTGCACAATATGTGCCACTTTTGGCTTTTTCTCCTCTAAGGGAATGCACGTGTGTAGCTTATTATGGGGAAGGTCTGGGTTAGGACGCACTCATTAATCCATCTAACTGAGCTTTACGTGTTGTTCTGAGAAGTAAAAACAGCGACTCCTAAAACTAGTATTTTGATACAAAATTAGCTATAATATATGTATATATATATATTGCCAAAATAGAAAAGTTGATACATCTTGAATCTCGATATATATATATCGCCCAGCCCTAATTCCTAAATTATAAAACAGCCTAAATAAAAACATAAATGAGTATATGAAGCACATGTGTTTGATATATTTACAGTTCATATACAAGTCAACACATTGCATATTTACTGTTTTTCACGTTGCTTGTTTTTAAGTTATTTATTTATTAGTTCATTTACATTTTATTTTCACATATTTTCTTTTAATTTCTCATGCTCACTCATGTGGTTCTCTGGTATTCACTAATGACTTATTATACAGATGTGTTTCAGACTTTACATCCTTTAACACTTTTTAAAATCAGTGTATATTTGTGGCGCTTGTGATTGGCAAATTTTTCATGTTGACTTACATTGTTCCTTCCACTGTGGGAGATGTTAAGATCTCAGTTACTAATCTTACAGAACATGTACAGTAACTGTGTCCCATCCTGCTGCTCTTTAGGAAGATAAACTCTCTGTCCTGTTTTCCAAGGTATTTATACGAATTCTTTTTTTTTTTTTTTGCCGGAATGTCTTCATTCATCATCTCTCTTGTGAGTTGTTTCCGAGTTTGTTGCTGCTGCTTTTACTAATCTTGCGAGAACTGCCACTCAGGCCATCTCAGATGGTAGTTCTCGTAAGGCTAGTGACGCCGTTCAGTTTAGTATGGCATCTTTTCATTATTATTCCATTATAATACGGGATATTTACAGGAAAATACTAATACGGGACGATGTGTTGGGAAAGAGGGGTAAAATAAGGAAGTTTCCCGGCCAAAACGGGATACTTGACAGGTATGGAGGAACATCTTTTTTTATAATATATATAATATAATAATAATATATAATATATATAATATATATAATATAATATATATTATATATTATATATATATATATATATTATATATAATATAATATATATATATATTTATAATATATATATATATATATATATATATATATATTGAATCTACAAAAAATGCATGTCTGTTCTTATAAATTGAAATTAGGACAATTATTTTTTGTCACAAACAATTGCCGCAGCAAATCACCGTCTAACCCTGTCTGATCACCGTTTTTCACCAGAAATTGCAGTTTATGGAAAATCAAAGTGGACATCACAGACACACAGCAAACCTGTTTAATAAAAATAAACCATCCCACACAAGCTGCTGTCAAACGGATGGATGTCTGTCTATTAGATATTACATAATGACAACACATTTACATGTGGTGACCAAACCAAAACACACGTGAAGGAGTCACATGGTCCAGGCCCACATATATGTGGCTCAGGGGCCGGAAATGGACCAGGGGCTGCCTATTGACAACCCCCGTAATAAATGTGTTTTGCAGTTTATTGGCCTAAACCAATAATTCAAGCAAGAGTCAATAGCCAAAAAAAGCTGGTATGTTAATCATATGTTAATTCACTTTTTCCAAAACACGAAAGCTGCTCTGCACTAAAACAAACCCTTTTCAGAAACAAAATCTACCGTTTTAAAACATTTAATACTGTTATTTGAAGCAATGAGTGTTTTCTTTATGACTTTATCGAGCAACAGAAATCATTATTTCCTTAGGAATAGTTTTTGTGTGAGGCCAACCTGTTCCTGTTTGTATAACATACATACTTATGTATGTATGTATGTATGTATGTATGGGCATAACATACATACATATATTTAGTTTGTAATCTACATTTTTCATAATTTGTCCAAAATTGAAAAATTACCCCGGATGATTTACATAAGTTTTTACCAGCTTGGGAGACAAATAACAGAAAACAGAACAAGGTCTTAAGCAGTATTGAAAAAAGCTGTGAAGAATAGTACGACTCACTTGCATTTTGTTCATCATAAACATTTTCCCAGCAGATTTTGATTTGGTATTGATGTGTTCAGGATAAAACCTGTGATAGCCTTTTATAGGACACAGGTGGGCCATGAGTGTCCAAACATCATTAAAAGATGGATGGGGCCATAGGTGATTGAACTGTTCCCTCAGGTGGCAGGAAGAGCTACTGTGATGGGGAAAAAAAAAACAGGCAGACGTGTAGGAACAGACTGCTGAGCAGCATTGAGGCCCTGCTGACTGGTGTAAAATCAGGGCACAGCGAGGTCTCACATTGCCAGAGAACAGTTGGTATGCGTCTCAGCAGGAAAAGCACAGGGACTGGGCAAGCTAGACTTCTGATCAGAACACCCCCAAGACATTTTTAGGAAATGTCTGCATAAAGGCACACTTCAACAGAATATTTAACATGAAATTTTAAAAATGTATCTTTCAATGTGTAGTTACATAGTTCAGTTAAAGGAGGGACGGATGGATCTATTTCCAGGGCTTGAGACTGCAACCAAAATGGTTGCATGGTTGCATCCGTGCGAGTACGTATAGGGTGACGTTATTTTATACGGAGCGGCTGAACGCCTCATCACATTACACAGAGTGCACATCTCTTTCTCTCTCTCTCTCTGCGCTGTGGGATTACCGTAAAACCGTCTAAAAACAGGCACTGCAAATTGGCTGGCGGCTAGGTTGACCGAGGATTTCTTAGTGGAGGCTGGCTTGACCGCAGTGCTGCAGGTGAGGAGACGGTGCACGCACACGCAACTTGGCTCCATGTAATGCAACGGTAAATGCACCGAGTATAAACACCAATGTGCTCCTTTGGAGTGTGCGCGGTCCGCGAACGGAGCCAGGCATATCAGGCCCTTCACTGAATGCACGCTCACATTGAGGGGAGCAGGGAAAAAGGAAGAATGTGCTGAGCTCAGTGATAGAGCGTACATGCTCATCAGAATCAGGATGGAGGGACCAGAACTGATGGACTATGATGTCAGGACATATGTTCAGATGTGGGCGACTGTGGCTCAGGTGGTAGTGGGTCGTCTTCTGATTGAGAGGTTGGGGGTTCGATCCCAGTACCTGACTATGTGTCGAAGTGTCCTTGGGGAAGACACTTAACCCTAAGTTGCTCCCAATGGTCGACTTGCATGGCAGTCCTGTCCCACTAGTGTGTGAATGTGAGAGTGATTGGGTGAATGAGCTGTTTTGTAAAGTGCTTTGAGACTGCTTCAGTGTGGTGATAAAGCGCTATATAAATCAAGTCCATTTACCATTTCTTGCAGGGGTCTGCAACCTGTGGCCCTTTTACAGAGGCTATTAATGATTAATGACAAATAAAATCAAGATACAACAATTTGTTAACCTAAAATAAATGACATTGTACAATGACTCAGCACCTTCCTACTTCACCTCCTGCAACATTTACAGACCATCAACTTTCCTGCACCTGTGGCTAACCTTAAGTTTTAAATCCCTGGTAAGATAGCTAAACCAACAAAAACACTATTCTGGAATTAAATAGAGATTTTAATTGTGTGGGGACAAATATACACGCTTTTTGGCTCCAAGATGTTATTAAGACTGTTATTTCAGCCACTGCTTGTTGCAGAAAGACTTAATATTGACACTAAAACATTAAAACAATTAGCAAATATATCTCGAGTCATTGTCAATCTTTACTTCATACAAAACTACAGTACGCCTGTAAAGTCAACTATTCATTAGCATGCATGACTATGCTGTACACTCACCCCACCCCCGCTAAAAAAAGGGAAAAAAAGGTGCGACCAAATTCTGTGCTGTTGCGACCAACTGAGAAAGTTAGTCACACCAGTGCCACCATTGGAAAAGTTAGTGTAGAGCCCTGATTTCTACAGCTCCTTAGACAGGTAGAAAAAAATTGACACGCTCATGTTATTACAGCACATTCAAAGGTTAAATTAATTTTCTTTTTAGGGTATAGTCTTTCAGACTAAAACCCACAACGGACCATTGGGGAAACAGAAATGTGTGTGTGTGTGTGTGTCTTTGTGAGCTTGCAAAAGTTCCAATCCATTTTAGGTGATTTCCGGTGGCTTCGGAACTTATATCCTGTATGCGCCACCGAAAAGAATAAAGCCATGAATTATCCTCAAGTTCATCGTAAAATCACAAAAGGGAACTCCAGCCAGGTCTGAGTCGCCCAGCGCCTCTTTTAAGACCCATGTACTGTACGTATGTTTGCAAAGCTGAGCCTAAAAAAGTCTGCATCAAATTTAGGAAACCAAAAACTCCTTGTGCCAAATCTGTACACTCTGCACAAGGTTGGATGCTGCTGAATGGTAGAACTGTGCGATACTGCAAGATTTGATATGGAAATACAAGGCCACTATTGCCAATCCCAATCTGACACTTTTCAATATCTAAAGTTAGAGTATCATCAAACTGATGCATTATTGGTGTTTTTGTAGCAAAATTAGGACAGATTTTTGGCAAAGTTTAAAGGTGACTACAAAATACTTTATTATTAATCCTGCCAGGCTCTTCGTGATCGTCTCTGCTCTTGGGAAATCTTCTAAGGGAAATATTATTTCAGTAACTTGTATGTAATCATTCAGTATTTCTTTCACAATTACCACAAAAGAATAGTTACATTTCAATCAAGTCTGAGCTATATCAAATTATATACTGTATCTCTATTGCAGTAAATGTATTTATGTATTTGATGTATTTGTATTTTATTTTTACATCTGTTATGTTATCAGACACTACACATTTCATACTTGTATAGTAACGTAGGGGTGCACGGTGGTGTAGTGGTTAGCAACAAGGGGTTAGCAGCTTCTTCTTCTCCACATAAAAGGTGACATTCTAAGTTCCTGAGCCATGGATTGGCTTGGTCCAAAGGGCATTACCTGCATAGTCCATGTCATGAGTTCAGGCTGGAGCAGCAACTTGGGAAGCAACAGAGAAAGATATGACCACAGAGAGAGAAAAGAAATCAGCAATGAATCACACATTTCTTTAGTGCAAAGTGGTACCCAGCTCTGATTGACCAGGGCTAAAGCCTGCTTCCATAGTGCTTGATATTACCAGTTTCTACAGGCTCTGAGCTTTACAACGCAATGATGAATACCACCCAATACGTAACGGCATCAAAAAGTGGAACCCAAAATGCATTGCGCATGGCACCTGAATAAAAATGGATATGTGTTTATTTCAAGCCAAATTACAACATTTAGTGGTCAAACAAAAGACTAACAATGACTGACATATCACAACTACACACTTGTGGAAAACTTTGGCACAGTTGTGGCAAAGTGGGCTTTCATCTGAACTTTTTTGGACAAAAACGTGTATCTTTGGCCTAATGTTTATTATTATCACTCAACTTGCTGCAGTTGATGTCCATACATTAGATATATATATATATATATATATATATATATATATATATATATATATATATATATATATATATATATATATATTTTTTTTTTTTTTTTTTTTTTTTTCTGGTTTTATAGCCTTCATTATTGCAAATTGGTTTTTGAATTGAATGTAAATCTCCAGTTTTTTTGGGCGGACTATAGATTTCTGTATTTAAAACATGATTTACTGTCACAGTATCATATAATTCAAAAATGTCACATTATCTGCAACCACTAAGGGTCCTACTTCAGTCTGAACAAAAATTAGCTATGTAGGTCATGTAGAAGCTTAGAATAACTTTATTTGTTATGGGTATGTGATTTTCAGCAAAAAATGGCTCAATCAAACAGTGAGTAATAACTGATTGTGTGGAAAAGTGTGTTACTCTGCTCCTACTGAGTGACAGCCAGATAAAGACCAAAAAAACCTGTGTAAAGCTAACATCAAAGGGTGAAAAATAAAATGACAAAAGAAGGAAAACATCCATAAAGTTGTTCTCAAACTCTTTATTGAGGTTATATTATTGCAATCTATCAGTTATGTACTGGCAAATCCATAAACCTCGTGTGGAATTTCACCCCTGTGTGCTGTTCTCCTTTATGAAGTGCAATCTCATAGCAGGACCAAATGCCTTTGTAAGGCTCATTTTTCAAGCAGTGTGACGCAGAATGGTCACGTCAGAAACATAGAGGCATTGATTGGTGGGGATGGCTTCTATGTTTGTGCCATTTATCCATCACAATGCCTCGGGACTCATTTGTGTCGCCCCCAGCCGTTCGAACAAATTTTGTACAATTTTAATTTGTGATTGATTAGATGCATGTGAAGGAAGTCTGTTTAAGTCAATTTACCTAAAGAGGACAAGTCGATATCCAAATCCTGGTTATTTGTTAAGTATTTAATGCACAATATTTATTCAATGTATACAATGCTTGTTTTAAACAGGTTGAGGCTTATCCGGTAACAAACTATGTCTCTTCCTCTTTGTAGGTTTTAGAACTCTGTTCCCATATCTTTTATACAACGCGGTTCACCTTTCGCGGCCTCTGTGTTTCGCAAATTTTTTTACAGTGCAATTTTGCATGCATTTTTTTTTACAGCGTATGAATACGCATTATGTTTTGCATCCTGAATGGCTAAGGGAGAACCCACGCATTGTGTTCTGCGTCCTGACTGGCTGCTGCGTTCACACCGAATGCGTCACGAAATGTCCATATGTCCAGATTACATACAAAGTCAATAGATAAACGCGGTCCAGATGCGAAATCTTTCCTCTGCGGCGGTGCGGCGCTTATGAAGCGAATGGGGACATTTTTTGATCCAGTGCACTCTGAAGTGCTGTATGTTTGCAAGTTTTCTCCTTGACCAAACCTATAATGTCGACTACTTTGCGGATTTTGCCTATTGTGGGTTGTTTTTAGAACGTAACCCCCGCGATAAACGAGGAACTACTGTATACAGTATATCTAACATTACAACAAATAAATAAATTAAATCATCATCAATTTGTTTTTGGCTCATTGCAGCTAATATTAGCATCCACAGTAGCCTGAAAATATATCTATTTTGCTTGTTTTTTGATTGGAGACAATGCCATGCTGGGACAATCCAACAAAGTTCATTGAAAAATATGTCCCATCATCCCTTAAAAGTCAGTAAATAATGTTAGAACATGTGTGCTCCATTCTTCATATGTGCAAACCAGGACACTTGGATAATTTTACACCTCTTTCTTACTCTCTCCTTCATTCCTAAACGTTTTGTTAAAATGTAATCATTAAACTCTGTGACTACTAAATAAAATGTGGTCATATAACGGGAAGAAGTCTGGTTTCCATATAATCTCTTTATATTTAATAAAAGGTAAAAAATAATGATCAATGTAAAATGTCACATGCCTACAAACACAAATCACAAACATACTGTCTGTGAAAAAAAAGAAAAAGCTTGAATGTTTGTTGCTCAAATCCGACCATAATAGACCAATCATAATACAGCTTCCCCAAAATGCAATCAAATCATCTTAGGCGATGTAATACTTATTACTTATTTTCAAAGTAACTAGGTACTTTAATTACTTTTTCCGCCTAATTCTATTCTTTTCGCATGTTCCACATAAAAAACGGAATCAAATGAAACAGTCTCTTTTTACGTCTTGTTTTATTCAATGCTTTAACATTATGCACATTGCACCGACCAAAAATGAAATTAAATCCAACAGTTTCTGACTTGAATAAAGTTGTATTGCATTTTAATTTATTTATGGCAAATTCCACCAAATTTTAATAAAATAAAACAACTATTCCTCCTAATAACTTATATTTCTGACTTTCTCTGTGGCAGCTTGATGCCATTTATGGCCGGTATTTTTTCTAAGATGCGTCAGAATGATTCGGAGTACAGGGTGGAAGTTGGCAACATGTCCTCGGCAATATAGCCAGCGATGAGCTTCGACAATATAGCTGCGGCATTAGCTCCCGTTGTTCTTCATCTTATAATCGGTGATTTAGAAAAGTGATCAGCTCCACCTCATCGTACTGCAACTATAGCAGGTAACTTCATAAATTCTACATGTTTGGGCTACTTGTACCGAGGCTATGTTACATTGTTACATATACGTATAGATAATTTTCAAGAAATGTTTTGTCATCTATGATTTAACAACAACAACAACAACAACAACAACAACAACAACAACAACAACAACAACAACAACAAAACATAACTCCAATAATCCATTTAAATCAAACCTCTGACAGCAATTCCACAAGCAGGATTTATTATTATTACAAAACAGCCAGAGGCCTGACAGAAAAATAGATGCAATGAATAGAATTATTGTAAAGTTAAAAAGTGAAGTCAGAATAATTTAAAACCCTTCAGATCCAACAGTACACTATCCATTTTCCTATTTTTAGGACACCCTAGAAAAAAATATCTTCTATTAGTTACATTGCAGTCATAATGAGTAAAGTCAGATTATTGTGTATCTTTTCTAACTTTTCAGTGTTGGTGTTTTATTAATAAGGAAAATATTCCTAATAAACCATTTGCCTTCTCACTTTCATTGCTCAAATCTTATCTTTTTATATGTTCTGTTTGTCTTTATATATAAACTATGATTATAAAAACTATTAAACCAAAAGTCAATGGACAGATTCAATGACTATTTATAATATTTGGGTGAAGAAACATGTAGAAAACACTAATTTCTCACAAAAGTGACAGCAGAGCCACAGAAGGGATAACTTTATCCTAGTTGTTAACCTGCTCTGCTCGCAATAAGATTTTAGTAAAAGGCGACTGAATTGCAGGAGCTGTTTTTTGCTTATATTTATTGCATTTGACAGGCAGGTGTTAAATTTCAGGCTCATACAATAGTTGCATCACAAAAATAATCTTGTGAGGTCAGTTTTCAGTCTGATCCACCTGTCAGCATTGAGAATCTGCCTAAATACTTTTTTTTTGCCTTGTCTGCACATGCTGTTGAAGGTCAGCACTATATAGTGCAATCTTTTTATGACAGCAATGCATGTTTTGTTATTGCAATCAAATAATTGAAATGTATTTTATTGCATTATTGTGACCATCACCAGCCCTCCCTAAGGAAGGGTAAGAAACACTTTATTAAAGGGTGTCAGGGACTAGGCCGAGGATCACCTTCCACTAGTGGGAGGGTCACATGTTCTGGGTGGTCCTGTCAGCACCACACCTGTAGCCAGTCTGCTAATCATCGTGTCACCTATATATATATATATATCTTGTCTGTGTGTATTACTCTTGTTGGTCTGTTAGTCTTTCATGTCTGGTCTGTCCTAATCGTCTGTCTGGAGTCCAGGTGGGCCACACGCCCAGGTTGAGGATCGTCCTGCACCTCACGTCAGTCTAGTGTTTGTTCTGTAAAGAATAAAGACTTTGCCAAGTAACCCTGCCTCTGAGACCTGCAATTGGGTCCTGTCTGCTCCCCGTGACAAAGGGAGGATATAAAAAAGAGGGCAGTGGTACACCTGGTGTGGGGGAAGGGAACGGGGAAGAGGTAGTCAGGGTTGTGCCCAATACTTCTGCCATTTAAAATATTGGGACAGCAGTTGGGTCGGATCTGATTCCATTACACATATTGTTGTGTTATCTGGTTGTTACTGGTCACAACTAAGCCCGACTGGGCCTCATTAGCGAGTGTTAATCCTGACTGAGAATCAGCGTGTGAAGTACAAAGGAATAATTGTATCAAACCTATTGCAATTATGCAGTTATACTTCAAAAACTATTCCTTTTTCCAAACTGTAACACAGGGTTTACTGACTCATCAATTAAACTCATGGCAACCATAAAATAAGCTTTACATCTGGCTGTTTCTTAACAAAACAGTGTGTGAGACAGTGTGACAGGTCTGCATTAGAGGTCGTTCCCTCCACTCAACACATCAACTGTCGCCTGTGAAGCTCAGTGGTAAAAGCTTTTACTAATCTGGATTTGGAGGAAAGTTACCTGCCTCTGCTGTCTAATCCGTTCTCCCACCTTGCACCTCCTAAACCGGTGCCCATCTCAACATGGATGTGTTGATTTTAAAGCCCCTGCACAAGACAAAAGAAGCTTTCTAAAGGAATAATAGTTGCTTATATTGAAAGAGATGTGAGGAGCTGTCAGGCTTTGCCTTTAAGTTGATTTGCAGACGTGTCAGAGCAGAGGGACTGAAGGGGGTGAATCATGGATTGTCAAAAATCAATTCACTGAGCTGCTCTCAGGGGAGTGCTCTAGTCATCGTCAACAATAGGCAAGATGAATATACCAAATCTCCTGGAGAGCATGTAATAATCCCCAACATAATAGTGTTGCCATATAGGATAATTCAATATGAGCCTGAAAAAGGCAACTGTTGATCAGTGTTAAATTGAATTTATTATTTGTGTGCTTTATGTGCAATTCTCTGAGCTCTCTCCCAGCTGATATCCATCCTTTTTCTGAGCCACAGCTCTGCCCTTGTTCATCCCACTCCACTCGTCAATCAGCCTTTTAGCAGCTCTGAGGAGCTGTTAGAAATGAACAGCTGATGGATCACACAGCCTGCTTCATATTCCACTTCTTTACATTTTCTCCAGGCTCATTACTTTACCAGTGTAGGCTCTCAGCTCCTTTCTGCCAGTGGAACTTGTTTGCTTCATATGTGTTGCACGGTGCCTCTGTGTCAACAAGCTCAACAGCTAAACACTTCAAACAATGTACGTTTAATGAGCAACATAGCAACAATATACCTGAGGGGATGGCATTTTTTGTTCATTGCCTTTATCTTAACTACTGTATCTAATAATGTGAATGGAGAGTTGCATCCTGTGCCATGACCCTGCTATAGGCCTTTCTTCACTGCTGCTGAAGATCACGTGGCTGAATGTTGGATGTTTAAACGGCTCACTGTGCAGAACCTTAAGTCTTCTGAGCTTCTTCACAGACTTATCTTTTTAAAATAGAGTTTCTACTGTGTAGCGGAAGGCTGCACAAAAGGCAGAAAAGGGGTTCGTGAGTCCATTTTTGCTGGTTTCCAGCTGAAAACAAGCATTGTGGGAGAGCGGTAGCAGCACTAAGGAAGGAAGGCTGGAGGCCCAGCCAGTATTTCAGACTTTACAGCAGATACCTAATTTCAGGTATGAAATAATAATTTATTATACTAATGATTAAACCCACATCAAATGCACAATCGTATTATAGATTAATTATCGAGTCATTCTTGTGACTGTCGTTTGTTTGTCCCTGGTTTTTATGACAGATATAGCTGTACATGTATTTATTTATAGGCATCTTGAATCTTTTATAATCTCAAAGGTTTTCTTGTGTACTGTGTAAAAACTGGAAAAATTGTGGTTTTCTAAAACTTAAAATATAATATTTAAAGTGTCAGTGATAATCACGGTACGGACTAAAACCTGATATACGTATGCTACTGAGTCAGGTTGACGCCGTAGCTACACGTAGACCTCTACGTACACCGTAACCTGACGTGCGCCCCCAGAAATTCTGAGTGAGCATAGATAAGGGCTGCCTTTGGTCGTTTCCCTTTCAAGTCAACACCGCCCTATTTCAACTTTTTGCAAAGTGAACCGAGACGGACAAAAAGTGCCAGTGTTTTATTATTTCCTTTCACGGCAGCAGCACACGTGACGCACCACCAAACGGAGTCAATCACAGACAAAAGGTGGATGTTTTCGGTTAATGTCGCTAATCTGCCTCATTTCATGTTTGTGTCCAACAAACATGAAAACAATGGTTTCATACCTACCTGTTAGTAGGTATTCCTTGCCTACGTAACACATTGTTAGGTAGGTGACCCCTTCAACCCCCTCCCGCGGCATGACGGCCAATTGAGTTTCTGATGCAGTATCATATATCAGGCATAAGGTGTGTGTGTGAGTGTCTGTGTGTGGTCAGTGGGGGCCCTGTTTGTTGTCAAGTCTGACTGTAGCCAGAAGGAATGACTTGCGTCACGGCTCTTTTACACACTTTTGTTGGAGCAGTCGGCTGCTAAAAGAGCTCTCCTGTTCTGTCAGTGTGTCCCACAAAGGATGGGAGTCATCATCCATCATGGATGTTAGTATGACTAACGTCGTTCACTCTCACACCTCCTCCAGTGAACTGAGTGGGCATACCAGGACAGCGCAGGCCTTTATGATTAGTCTGTCCAACTACTTCCTGTCTGCCACTGAGAGGCTGCTCCCCCAACAGAATACTTATCTATGTATCAGTTTTTGAGCTGGTTGTCAAGCATTATGTCAGTGCTATCCTTTATTTCCATATCACTTGCCATGTCTTGTGGGTTTCAGAAAACATGGCACGGAGGTAAAAAGAGTAAAACAAAGACATGAAAAAGCCCATAACTTTTGTATTATTTTCCAGAGCAATAATTATCAATATGCACTCATAACACATGCTATTGGACTAAAAACTAATAAAAACACTGCTCCTTGTTGTAAAGATGGAAGAATATGTTGACAACCAATCCAAATACAATGGTGTAGTGGTTAAAGTCAAAGTCAAAGTCATCTTTATTGTCAATGTCTATGGGGTTTTCTGTGCTGGGGTGCTGTTGCGTGCCTCAAAGCGGGCAAAGAAGTTGTTCAGTTAATTCAGCAGAGGGGTAGAGCTATCGCAGCGCGAGCTAGTAGTCTGTGATGGTCTTTATCGCATGCCACAGACTCCGAGTGTCTCTGCTGTTGCTGAACTGATGGCTGATCTTCCTGGAGTACTGCCTTTTGGCCTCTCTGATGCCACAGGACAGGTTGGTCCAAGCTCTTCTTAGGCCTACCTCATCCCCAGCTCTAAAGGCAGTGTTCCGAACCTTCAGGAGCCTGTAGACCTCACCTGTTAGCCATGGTTTTTGGTTGGCTCTGACAGTGATTGTCTTGGTATTTGTGACATCATTGATGCATTTATTGATGTGAGACTAGTCCCAAGGGCTGCTGACACCTTTAGTTTAGACCATCAGGGGAAATATTGATGGATACTTTTTGTCTTCAAATAATAGAAAATGCAAATAAAATAAAACATCAGGTCTAAATTAAGTGCTGTAAGTTAGCACACCAAAAACAGTAAGAACACTTTTATGATCAATGCAATTGTTGAACACCGAACTTGTTGCTTTTTCTCTTCTTCAGATAATATATAATAAATAAAACACACCCATAACATTGTTCATCACAAAATGAAGTACTGTAATAACATCAAGTAATTACTTCTAGTAGAAATAGTAGTAGCCCCGCCTACATCCTCTAACACCGAGAGTGGTCGACTGTCCATTACAATCATTTATCCACTGACTTTGTTCATTTGTCACTCATGGACTTTCATTATGGCTCTGAACCCTGTCTTCCTGTCCAGTGTGGACTGTATATGACACGTCCGAAGGACCGCTGTCTGTGCTAGCTGCTACATGTTTAGCATTGAGGTGGAAAAGCTCCGCTGGAAGGGTGGAGCCTAGCAGAGCTCCGCTGATCCACAAACTCTTTCTTGCACAATTTGGACACAACTGGGTTTTAGTTTTACATCCGGTGTGTTTTTTTAACTAAAATGAACGTGCACAAAGACTTCTCAGGTTCTACTGTTGTAGCCGGTACATTCGTATTATAGGTATACCGTGTGATACCTGTAATTAATTAATTGCAATTAACACGTTAAAGTGACAGCCCTAATAAATAAATATTATCATACAAGCAGCAATGCATTTAAGATGATGATGTTGAATGTCTGGCAAAAACAGTTTAAAGTCAGTGTAAAAATATTTTTGCATGGTTGTGCAGAGCTCTTTTTTGGTATAAAATACTGTATATATTTGTAAAAAAAAAAAGAAATAATTGGTCAACCATGGGAAATCCTGGTTTGAAGGAAAGATTTGAGAAAAAAAAAGTCAAAAGAAAAGTTCAAATGAAAAATGCCCTTGTGCGTGCCTCGTCTACTAATATTGGTTTACAGAAAATGGTGCACTCCTTGCAAGCACTGGGCTGGACACACATACACACTCCAGCCTTCAGCAGTGCTGTAGGCAATGAATAGCACTTCACTTGGTGATCAAAGCGGGGGAATGGAGCAGGGGGAAAGTAGAGAGGTGGCTCCTTCTAGCACCGTGGCAGACTGCTGTTCTCACAGCCTGTGGCTCCCACTCACCTGCTACAGGTTCGGCACAAGCCCTGTCATCTTTTACCTCTGTGATTTATTAGCATCACAGTTGCACTGCTCACTCCAACATGGAAAGAAGTACCAAAAAAAAAAAAAACAGAAACAACACACTTTTGTAATTAGCATTTCTTCCGTATTTTTGTAGAGAAGGAAAATACATAGAAAATACAGTTTTATTTTGTCAGTGCATGTGGGTACAGGTGGAATTGTATTTGTTGGTTGTTGTTGTTTCTGTAGGAGGTTTTTTGTGTGACTAAGCTTCAGATCCTCTTGCATTGTAATTGCCTTGGGCTCAGAGAGGGGTCATGACTACAGGAGCTGGAGGCAAGCTGCTTACACGCCTCTACTGAAGCTCAATATTTCAAGCCCTGAGCTGCCCTTCTTTCCTCCCCTGTGGTCTCAGAGTGCCTGTGACACATTCAGGCAACACAGTCACAGTGCCGTCATTACTCTTGGTAAGCACATGCAGAAGACAGGCGTACTCACCTGCAAACATCGGTAAAAGGGTATATATACTAACACCAAAATACATATAGAGAGTGGATGTGTCCTAAAGAAAATGGGTTAACAGTTAGATGCTTGTGGTAAAGCTGTGCAAGTGTGCAACTCAGAACAGCCCACCAGTGTGTTTTTAATTGAGATGTATGTGATTTCTTCTGAACAGAACTGTGGTATAGTGATAATTCTGACTCACAGCAAGATGGTTCCTGTGGTGGACCTGGGACCTTTCTGTGATGAGTTTGCATCTTTTTCCCACACATGTGTGGGTTTTCCCCAGGTGCTAACAAACGTGTATGTTAGCTAATATGAATCCCTAGATTTCCTGTAGGAGAGAACAGATGTTTGAATATGGAAAGGGTGTACACTGATTATCACCACCATACATAGTGTAAATGCCCCTATACATGTTAAAAATACAAGCTGTGACATACTGAGTTCTCATTAGCAAGGAATTGTGATGCACTGTAAAACCTATAGGAACCAGCCACAATGAGTTTGGTTGAAATGCAGATACTGTTTGTGCCTTGTGAAAAGCATTTTGGAATTAATGCAGATGATACCAACGGGCTACAGCCTACCAAAGTGTTTCCATGTTTATTTATTCTGACATGATTGTGTGATAACTAGAAATTCCAAAGTACCACAAAGGTTATATGCCACTTTTTCTATGAGGCTAGCCAGGAAAGCTTACCATCACTATCAGGGCTTTATCAAAGATTATTCACAGCAGATTTTAAAATGTATCTGGACAACCAAGCCTCTATTTTTCAGCTCAACATCAAAGTAGCAAGTCAAGAATCAATATATTAAATCTAACCTCAAAGAACTGCTGTATAAACAAGTTAAAGTGGGATTAAAAAAAAAAAATATATACATATATATATACAAGTAGAGCAGTAGATTAAACTAATGGCATGTGTTCCCTGCTCAGTGCCCAACATGAGCCAAATAGACACTATCAGAACTCAACAACAATATAGGACTTTAAACTAAATAGCACTTATTGATAGCTGGACACTGGCTACCAATTTTCTTTCCTTCCTTTCTCAACAGAAATATCAGATTTTGTTTTCACAAAATATTACGTTTGCCAGTGGTGTTTCATGCATCCATTTTTTGGCCAAATATTTTTTTTCAACCTTCATCAAACAATCGTAAAACTACTAGGGTCAGTTAAAGAACATAACACAGTGTTCACGGCTCTTGTTTAGACATTACCATGCTTTAGCCATTTTTTAGGATGTGAAGATTATCATAAACACTGTTTCTGTAGGTCGTCTTTGGTGCAACATGCAAGAAAGAATAATTATGTCAATGGTTTATAAATTTGACATAATATAATGTTTCTTCACACTATGAACCACAGTATTTTACATACCATAAAGGTTATATGAGCACATTGTAAAAGGTTCTTAATTCTAGACAATGTTTGACCTTTACAATTCTTCACAAAATGGGGCCATTTTGTAGTGGATGTCCTGTAGGGACTGCTATTTGTCATTTTTTGCTTAGATATTGTAGGTGTCTTTCAGTACCTCCTCAAATCAAACTGATAAAAGTGAAAGTGCCTTTAGACATGGCATGGGTATTGGTGTCAGAGGGGCTGATGTGAGAGAATCCGAAACTGCTGATCTATAGAAATCTCCAGGGTTTACAGAGATTGGACCAAAAAAGAAAATATCTGTTGAGTGGCATTTCTTTAGGCCAAAGTGCATTATTGATGTCAGAGGTCAGTGCAGATGTGCTACAGCAGCAGAAGACCATATATTGTGTCACTCCTGTCATCTAACAAAATGACACAAGGCTATAACTCCTACATGCTCACCACGATTGAGCAGATGACAACTAAATATAAAAGATTTTACAATAAAATGGACAACAAACAATATTTTCTTATAAAAAACAACAACAATAAATGCAAAGTAAATGATAAATATATTAATGCCCACACGAGAAACTAGTGTTTCTAATATGTTTAAGGTTAGACCTCAGCTGCCTGTTCTCTGAAAGTGTGTTTTTGCTTTAGGTACGGCAGTTTATTCGTAACTGTCCAAAGATCCAAACTGCTTGAGGTATTTTTTCTCTAACAGAAGATCAATAAGGTTAAATAAAGTACAACCAAAGTTAGTTTAGCTGTGGAGTCAGCAAATACTGAACTTTAAGAATGTGTTTAATTGTAATTAGTCAAAAAAAAAAAAGAAAGACCTAAGGGTTTTCAAATATGTCATTAGCATTCACACAGCAATCAATTAAAAGTTAATATTTTATGGTTGAACTAAATCTGCATAGCAGTTTGAAACTGGTCATACATTTTAGAACTTCTAAAAGTACAATGAACACATTTGTGTTAAAGAGTAACATTTAGTAACAGATTTATTTTCCTGCTTCAATTATTGTCCACTTTTACACAGCGGGTCGGGTCTTTCCCAAGGGTGAGTTCAGATTGGCCTCAGCTAATAGACTGGTGGTTGGTCCTGGACGGTTCCTGCTTCTGTACGGTGAAGAGAAATGAAGGGAGATTAACTCTGAGTGCAGGTGATAACCTACCTTTCTGAGCCAAGCGTCCACGCTGCTAATACCAATTACCCCCTGCCTCATGCACTCCCTCAAAGGGATGCACTCACTTATGCACACAGCCATAAACACTTTGGCAAATACACACCTAGCCACACAGAGTAAATGCTGCATCACCCCTGTTTTCCACTTCAGGCCTGGGGGGTTACTGCCTGTGTGACTAGCCTGGCATTTTTAATCCCTCTTGGTTTTTCCACTTCAATAATTAGCCAAGGATCTCTAAACAATTACATTCAAGCCCTCCACTATCTCATAGGATAAGCCCCGATTTACATATGTCCAAAAAGAAAGTACTTTGATGCTGCCTGTTGCTCTTTATATCAGCTTTAGAGAAAAGCTTGACATACCTTCATCTGACTTCCTTTTCCTCCTCAACTAATCCTTCTGTTACACTAAATGTCCAAATGCGAGAGCATACTTAGATGTTTGTGATATTACAGCATAACATAATTTCCTATTTGTAAATGTTTTGTTACCCCAAGATCAAAAAGGCTTTCCTGAACAATCCTCAGAGTAAAGAGACAGTGAAAAGTATCAGTAACCTAATTAAGGCTGCACTCAGGCCTTTCCCGGATTCAGATCCTGCTCTGATACGTTTCATGATGGGTTCTGACACTGCAGTTAGGGGAATCATTTCCTAGTGCATGGTGGTATGAACAGGGTAATTGCTCTTTAGGGTTTAGAGTTATTGCATTATGTAAATGATTTCAGAGCTTTGCAGGGATCATTTAATGATGCTCCTAACCAGTTACCAGGACAGAAAAAGACTTTTACAGATTATGTTGTTGAGCTACAGTATGTTTTTTTTTTTTTTCTGTCACAATAAGGACCAGAAAAATGTAGATCTGACAGGCCTTTTTTAATGAGCATTTGGGTTGACTACTTTGGTTACATGTTGTGTGATGTCAGATTGTCAAGTTTTTGTGATATTTCACAAGGCATTTGGGCTTTATTATTTTTACATTCTATAATGGGTGTAGTCACTGGTATTTATTTATTTGTTTATATGAGTGTTCTGAGGTTCATGTTTATTTATTTATTTTACCTTTGTTTTTTGGTCTTTTTTGGCTGGTCAACGAGAACCAGTTCTCATTTACAGTGACGACCTGGCCAAGAAGTAGCATCAGGACAAATACAAAATAAGTACTGTACATAAACATAAAAAACCTCCAAAAAAGTATCATGTACAACATGAACAGTAAAATATATTAAGGTTATGTTTAAAAACAAGTACAAAGATGCTGGACTATTGTTTGTATTGTGTTTTTGAATAAAGAAAGCATAATAAACTAGCTGAATCGTAAGGTCCATTGCAAGTGATTTCAGTCATTTGCAAAAGGAAAACTGAAAAGACAAGCAATCAAAGGAAGTGCTCACTTTTGGGACGAGGAGGTTAATAAAGCTACTCGAACGTAGGAGATGAATAATGTTATTTAACAGATTTTGATACATTTTTAACCAAAGATAGACCTCATGTCATGAAAGATTCCATTACATTTTGAAGGGGATCCGGATCAATACATTGCTGTTGGATCCATGTAAAGAATGATAATAGTAATAATATCTCGGTTTCTTACATGGGTCCTTTCTGTGTGGAGCATGCAGGTTCCCTTGCTGTGTTGGTTTCCTCGGGGTACTCCGGCTTCCTCCTACAATCAAAAAACATTACTGTTAGGTTAATTGTAGTCTCTAAACTACAATATTTGCATTTCCTGAAGAAAAAGTAAGTGAAGTTGCAGGTTCTTGCCCGCATCACACTGCATTAGCTTAGCATTAGCTAGCAGCCTAACATTAACATTAGTATTAGCCGACCAGTAGCATTAGCATTAACATAGCAGTAGCATTAGCCAAGCATTGGCCTATCATTAGCTTAGTATTACCCTACCATTAGCATTAGCGTAGCGATAGCAATATCATTTGCCTAGCATTAACAATTGCATTAGTCCAGCATTAGCTGAATATTAGCAATCAGGTTGAAAAAGGATGAAATGGGTAGATAAAGTTGAAAAAAGTTTAAATGGGTTGAAAAGGGTTGAAAATAAGTTGAATAATGGCTGAACAGCAGAAGTTCTAATAAGTGGAAGGTTTAAAATGTTGAAAATGTGGATGGGAAAATGAAAAGTTAAAAAGTTAGAAAAAAACTAATACATAGCAGAATGGTCAGAAATTATTTGACGATTTTGACACCAAACTTTTTGGAATCAAAATCAGCTTTATTTGTCATTGCACATGTTACAGAGCAACAGAGCAATGGAATTTCACTTCAGTTTCATCCCGTCCAAAGAAACACAAAAAGACAATCACATATAACATGGGAGGACAGGGGCGGGAGAACTGGGTGGCGCCCCGTATTTAGATGAAAAGTGGGAGAAAAATAGGTGAGGGGGAAAAGCCAGTTTTAAACTGACTTCCCTGTTAACTCACTCGGTGCCATTGACAATATATCTTGTCATTTCAAATCCAAACACTCAGTGCCATTGACGAGATAACTCGTCATTTGCATTTTTTCACGGGGACTACTAGAAAACACCCTGGCGGTCCCTCATCAATATCTAAGCTGTGGGGTGTTGTAGTGACCAACTGTGTCCTGAAGATGGCAGCAGTGCACTTTTAGATGTGAGATCAGCCACTGATGCTACCCAGCAAAGCAGGAAGAAGCAGGAAAAAGGGCGATTATGGCGCTACAGAGTGATATTGTGAAGTATCCAGCAGCTCACAGCTCCACATACTAACACAGAGCATGTGTGGACCTGAGTGGATTATTGATAATGTTGTGATCGTGAGATAAAACCATCAACTAACAGGGCCAAACGGGTCATTGCTGCGTGTAGGGAGGAGGGGGGAGGAGGGGTGGGTACAAAATACCCCCAGCCTGTGAGCCAGATAGCAAAATAATAGGTGACATGTAGGAGATAGCAGCACACCTTTGGATGAGAAAGCATTTGTGCTCAGTGGAGCTCAGAGGGAAAGAGAAAAGGCGTTTATGAGACAGAAAATGGCGCTACGTAAAGCGCTGGCGTTCCCAGCAGCGGACACTCAACCAGAGTATGTGTGGAACTCATGGATAGTGTGGTGATGGTGAGATAAAACAATAAAAAAACGTGGAACACAGTGACACTCTGCACGTCCGGGAGGAAGAGGAAGTTGCGTGTGTGCAGACTGATGGGAGAGAAAGTTGGAGGAACGCCAAAATACAGTAAGAATTTCATTCAACTCTGAACCAGAAACGTAGATAAATAATAGTAATTTTGCCATCAAAAGCCCTGTCTCAGTGTTTTTTTTATGTTTTATATAAGGAAACAATGTTCGGATGTTAGAGTTGTCACTAAAGCAAAAAAATTGCTTAAAAGTCACTGACAGGGTTTTTTTTAGGAAAAGGCTGTTTTCTCAGCTTTTTGCTTTGAAACTGAAGATTTGTGTAAAACTTGCTCTATTCAACAGCTGATTACAAAAGAACGAAACAAGCCAGAAACAAATTTTTATTTTTATTTTTTGATGAAAGTAGAGACTTCAATCTTTCAGAATCTGGTGTCAGATTTCAGATAGTCATAGTAGAAAATATTCTGTGGGTCTTTATAATCAGTCAAAATGTTCAAAAACGGCTGGCACTGAGGGGGGTAGAAAATCTGATAATGGCTGGCCCTGAATGAGTTAAGGAGAACAGTAAAAAAAAATAGGAAAAGACCTCCTCGGCGTACATGCAAAAAAGCAAAACACAGTCACACAGAAACTCGAGAACATAGCACGTGGGCATGGAGGGTTAAGGGGTGAGTCGGGGGGAAGGGTTGCAAGGGAGGAGAAAAGAAGGGATTGCCAGCTGCTGGGGGGCGCGCGCATGCGGCCTCTTTCGGGCGCTTCACCGCTCCCTTAAAGCTTGCGGGGTGGGAGTGCGGAAGGGGGAGTGATGGATTCGTTGAAATATAAACCCTTCGCTTTCCCTCTGATACAGTCAGGTGATGTGTGACGACCTCGGTAGAACTGCTTCAGAAAACAAAAGTCCCAGGTGGGGAGGAGGAGGAGTGGGACGGAGCATCAAGTCTGCACAACATCCTTGGTGAATTAGAAAAACAACCTTAAGCGGCTGGAGTGTTGGGAAAGCCAGTGATGATAAGCGATTTGTTTTCGATTCAGGCTAACACAATTTTGGTAGCCTTGAGTCTTTGGTCTCCAGCGGTAGAATCCAATAATGTGAACTCAAACTTCAAGCCGAGCACTCAACCTCTCCAAGTTGGTTTCAATCAGTTGAAAACTGCAAGAGTAGTAGGCGTAAAACTGAAAAATAATAAAACTGAAGAAAAGTAAAACCGAAGAATAATAACCAGAATAAGTTTAAGGATAACAATAGTGAGGTTGCCTCCTGCAGGAGTGAATGTGGTTGTCTGTGTTGCCCTGCGATGGACTGGCACCCTGTACAAAGTGTACCCCCAACAAACACCCATTGAGAGAGATAGGCGGTAGACCCCTGCGACCCTGAAAACAGGAACAAGCTGGTCAGAAAGAGGATTAATGGATGGTTATCTCTGTTTGTAATTCACCAATATTTATGAAATTTCACTTAGTTATGTCGGGTTGGTTTTCTTAAGTGTCCCAAACAAATTTAATCTAGATTGGATCTGAATTGTTGCAAATTTTATTGCGATTTTGGAAAATATGGGTGCTAAAAAAATTGACCTACTGTATCGTACAGTCGCTTTTGTTTCCGAGTTGTTACTTGCTTTATGAATTGAAGCTTCAATAAAGCTGAATTATATTTGTTGTGAATTTAGTTTAAACAATCCATTAAAGGCGGTATACTATGAAAATAGATTAGTATAGACTGGATTTATTTCCGTTAGAGGGCTTCACCTAACCAAACATTCCCTGTCAGAGAGAAGCCTAGTGATTTCAGCCTGGATACATGCGCGCTCTCCCATAAAAGGGGTGGAGATTGCAGCGTCCGACTAATCACTACAAAGGAGACACCTGGCAGAGTGACCTTTTTTACAATAGAGGAACAGCTTATCATCTTCCACAAATATAATAAATTCTAAAACATTATGACAGCAAAGAGCAACAGTGTTAGTGCAGCACACACCAGGAGGGATTGGTTAAGATGCTGCGCTTTTATACTCACTCAGATCTGATCCACTTCAAAACCTGGTCCCGAATAATGAATAAATGAAATTCATAATCCAGACCAAAAACAACACTGTTGTTACAGATAAACCGAGAATGAAAGAAACCAGGCAGGAAGCTGCCGACACTGTTAATGCGTAAAAGCGTGAGATTATTTATGATATTAATCCATTGGAGGATGAAGAGACAGTGCTCTGATCAGTTTCACTTTATTACAGGCAAACACATTTTTCTATTCAGGTAGACCTCTATTTATCACACAGACACTGGGATGAAAGCACATTGTTCATTGTAGTATGTTCCTGCTGATGCTGTCAGCCTCACTATAGGGTATGAATGAATGAATAAATGAGCAAATGATTTCACCCTTCCGAGCATACTTGAGACACAGGCTTCATTGGCTGACTGTAGATTAGTCCATCAGATATGAATTTATATCTTTCCTAAAGAATGTCATTGGTAAATGAAATGATTGCATTTATCCATTAATAATCTTTCTTTCCTAAACGCAGCTGTCAGATCTGCACCAACCAGGATCTTCTAACAATAAGCAGGTTGTTTTCTAAGAGAACTGATTGGTCAGAAGGTGGGGCTTTAGCACTCGCTCAGATCCTAGCCAGAACAAAATCTGGTCCCGACCAGGTTAGTCGTTCAGCCTATGTTACCATGGTGATTTAGCCCTGTAAGACATTAGCGAGCTTCGTAGGACAGGACACACCGATTAAATTCTGGATGTTAGAGCGATAGCAGGGAGTCGTAGTATACCCCCTAAAAGGTATTCAGGTTTGTTTGTTAAACTAATGAAAAGAGTACCAAATATATGACATTTAACATCCACACTAATCAAATAATACAGCTAATTAGTTGTTCCTTAATGTCTTTCTTTAATTAGTTATTCTTCACACTGATTGGCTTCACTCCTCGACCTTTCTGGCATTTGAGATGCTCTCTTCCTTGTGTCCAGCTCACCAGTTAATACCTCCACCCTCCTCCCTTGGTTCATTGTGAAATTTTATGAATTTAGGGCATTTACCTGACCTTTTATTGCCACAATATGGGCGGAGAAAGGCGTTTCCTATCGTACGACAACTTTAGCGTTGATTGTTATTTATAAATGGAAACCAGCGTAGGACGTGCATGCGCCCTCTGTTACAAATCTGAAAGTGTGCATGTATTTCCTGTGTTTCAGCGTACGCTACCGGAAGCACATGTTTTAGCATTTTCTTGTTTTAATATGCATTCTCCCTTGAATAAATGAACAAATCAAATAAAATCTTTCCTACGCACTGTTTTAGAAAAGAGGTATTTCTGAGGCTTTCTGCCTCTTTGTGTGATCAGTATGGTGTGCTTGTCTACCACTCAGGATAGATTATCTTTATTGTTGTCACATATGTAGAGCTACATCCATGAAATGTGTTCCTTACTTGTAGACTTGGTGTGAGATTCAAACCGCTGACCCTCCAATAACAAGCCTGCTTCATAAACCACTAGACCACCACTGACCTCAGCATGACAACATTTTTACATTTTGTGTGACATTGAACATTGTACACACAAAAATACATTTAACACGCATCGATTACATAGTGCAAAAAGAACAAAAGTATTCATGGTAAATGGACTTGATTTTATATAGCGCTTTATCCCCACACTGAATCAGTCTCTAAGTGCTTTACATATCACCTCATTCACCCAATCACTCTCACATTCACACACCAGTGGGACAGGACTGCCATGCAAGGCGCTAGTCGACCACTGGGAGCAACTTAGGGTTCAGTGTCTTGCCCAAGGACACTTCGACACATAGTCAGGTACTGGGATCGAACCCCCAACCTCTCGATCAGAAGACGACCCTCTACCACCTGAGCCACGGTCGCCCTTCATGTATATATATAAAAAAATTATGAACATTTATGTCTCCCTGTCTGTCTTCAACTGGAGTTGAAGTTTGCTTGAAGATATTTTGCTTAAAATTTTCATTTGTATAATATCCCCCCAACTCACAAAATAATGTGTTAGAGAAGGAAATAATGTATAAATAGATGTGTGTCCCTTGTCATAATCCAAAAATCAATAAAGAGAAAAGACAGACTTTGCCCTGACTGCTAGGCTGATGGACTTTCAGGGAATTGTATTAGAAAACATGAGGCCATCTCTTCCTGCTCCTGGTATGGGGCATCCACAGCTGCTCCATGGCTGCAGGCTAAATTTACATCAAAATCTTCCTGATCAGAGCAGCTGTGCTCTACAATGGTCAATTCAAGGGTTTGTGTGTCTGCTGGGGTCCTTATGCTGGCTGGCAGATGTTCATTAGCTGGCTTGCCTTTCATCTCAGTAAGGAGAACAATGATCTGGCATTCTGTCCAGCTCTTTTAAGAGCTAAACAAGCATCATATCTGACCTCAAACCAAGCAACCATTGGATGTGTGTGTATGCAAGACCTGCGATTGCAATGAATATCCAAGTAGCAGTATACACTTGACTAACTTTGTGGCAGGAGTTTTTCCTTTGAAGTTTTCCATTTATTAAGTATGAGGTATTTTTGTATCAAACCAACTAATTTATATTAACCCTTTCTGCTCTGCATTGTTTGTTTTTGTACTGTGGTGTGATTTGTGTTATAATAATAGGTTTTTATACAGCCACTGTTTAATATAAGTTTACAGTAGTTTAGTGATATTACCTTACAATTTAAGAATGTGGATTCATATTTACTAAGATATGACACAAAGGGTAGTAATCCAAGTGTGTCGCTAAATCCATTGGTGGTGCTGTTTTCTCACCTGCTGTGGGAAATTCACTAACATTGCGGCACGTGTAGACGTGGTTGAGACCGCCCTATTTAAATGAACATTTTGCTCGTTCATTGCAAAAGAGTGAGTGCACAGCGCTCAAGGACTTCTCTGTCTGCAGCAAAAAAAAAATATTAATGTAGAAAACAAAAGAAACAAATACAAATGTTTCAAAAAACAACAACTTTAAAACCTAATGATTTATTTTTCCCTATTTAATGTGGCTGTTCCACAAGGTCCCGTAACTTTGCTCTGATCAGTCCATGGAAAACAGGCAGATTTGGACAGAAACCGTTCGATTGATCTGTTGGTGCCATTGATCTGAGTTAAGGCAGCAACAGAGTCTGTCAATCAGTCTGCACCATTTGAAGATGATCTACTGAGCATCATCCAGCAGTTCTGAGCTCCTGAGCGGCGCTTGTCATGCACATTCTCATTTGTAAACATTGTGCCATCGCTGCATAAATTACACAGCTGGTCAGCTGATTCTGGCCTGTCGCTCCTTGCCATGAACACGACACGAGAGTTTGATGATCAAAACATGTAGATAAGGACACAGTGCGTCCAGAGTAAAAAACCGTGGAGCTCTGTGCAAAGCATCATCTGCACCGCAGCGGACTCCACACGGACTGTGGAACATGAGGTCAGCCTCACACTTTACTTGGTATTTTCTTTCAGTGGAATAAATATTGACCATTGTTTCATTTAAACTAGTGCAGTGCCTGTAGGAAGTATGTATTTCTATAGAAAAGTGGGAGGTTAAGTAGCTTTTTCATGGATGGCCAAATGAGCTTGAGTTTGAAGATTGGAGGTCAGGGACATTTAGGTTTGTTGTGAAATGTGTAGAGCGACCTTTGTGTTTTTATATATTTTGGCGTTTAGCTAGGACACTGTAGGGAGATAAACCCCATCTATTCCTATTCCAGTTTGTTTTCCTCGTGGATCCGGATCTCCTCATACTGGAACAAACTTGGTCTGAACTTGATTAGTGTCATTAATCTATCTTTTATATTATTATATATATATATCTTATACATTGCAGTCCAAACCAATCCGACGAAACACACCCTTGAACCAAGCAGCAGCCATGCACACATTCCACAACCAACAGTCACTGTTGAGGCTGGACTGATGACATCATCATTGTTGAGCGAGGACTGATGACATAATCACTGGGTCGAACGACTCAGGAGGTGGGGGTGGGGCATCCAAACAAATCAGAAGTTGAACACCCCTTGATTCCTTGATTTTCTTATACTAGAAAGGTAACTGGAGCACTTTTTTTGCATCAACATTTACTGCAGCCATGATCTCTGTGTGTTAGTTTGCACCTGCTTGTCGATCGTACTATTTTCGAGGCAGAAAACAGTCACCGTAAACAGTTCCAGATTTGATGAATTGCATTCAATCCACTGCATTAATTAATTTCCATTTCCCCCTCCCATTTTTTTGCGCCCTTTGTGAGATCCACCTACTTTACCTATTCAACAGAGGGAAACGCGCTAAATGGATTGTGTGCGCATTGGCCACGTTTGCATGGGAGCTTTAATTCCTCTTTAAAGTGGAATAAAAGTTAATTTCTCTTTAACTTGACCTTGTAAACACATAATTCCTAATGCTAATTTAATTCCAAATAAAAGTTAATTCCTAATTAGGTGGCTGGTTTATTCCGTTTTTAATTCCGAATTCGATAATTCCTCTTTCTTGTAAATTCTTAATTCTGTTTTAAGTTAATTCGGATCAATTTGTGCTTGCGCGACGATGCTCGGTTGTTGACATAATCCAAGATGGAGGGGGCCCGGACTCCAGCCAAAACTATTTAATAAGAGCCTTAAAACACATGGACATAATAAAAAGAGTGGATGGACGGATGCATAAACTTAAACATAAACATGCAGACTTTCACACGGACACACACAGACTTATTAAACACACACGAACCTCGATAAATACGGTAAAAGGAACAGGCTTCACCTGACGGCTGGCACTAGGACCCGGAGGCGGAGTAAATGCATCCCCGTACTGCATTCAAAGGCAGTAATATCACCAGTTTATCATTTTACCAGTTGCTAGAGCTACTATCTTTACCAGGGAACAAATATTTATTCCTGGTGATTGTTTTCCAGAGGTTTACTGGGCTTTTCACCGGTGATTATTTCCTATTTCTCTTCCGCTCTGCGGTCCAAACTGAATCCATGTGTTATTGTTGAGCTGCTGCTTCAAAACTACAATCAAAATGAAGGTGAAAACAGTTCATGTGTGGTCTTCTGTGTTATAGCCGACAATAAAAGGTTTGTTGCGCGTTTTTCCTGATAGACATGACGTTCTCCCCTGTCCAATCAGAGCCTTCCCAACCCCTAGATCTAAAGCGGAATTAACAAAGCCGAACAAACCAGTTTTTCATGTAAAACTCTTTCGAGAATTACCATTTCCATGTAAACAAGAAGCATTTTTTGTATCTCTGATTTTTTCCTGCATCTACCAACATTGATCTTGGCACTATTGCACCAGCACTTTGTGGTTCATGGAATATAAAAGGGTTCAATGAGAAGACTGACTCTACCTCCTGCCTTCACCACAAGCCTCCAAATCTTACATGTGGTGTCAGAAGACAAGCAAGCCTAATTATGCCTCCCAAAACGGCTGTACAACATCAACCAGAAGTGGAGAAGGAGGAGGATGCCACTGGACTATAGATGGAAGATGGTTCCCAATCAACTTGCAGCCCTGGTATGTCTACTGAATCCATCTCGCCTCCTTGGCAAAAATGTTTGAAAGTTTAATGCTTCTGCAAATGGAAAGAGACAAGAGCCAAGAAAGAGAAGCCACAAGTGCAGAGCACAAATTCAATGTGCTCAGCGATCAAGTTACCCAACTTCAGTTGACCATGGGGATTTCCTGGGAGAGATTGAAAAATCCTTATGCTGGAGTGCCGAGTAAAGAGCCTAATCTGCAAAAACTGGTTGACTCGGATGACATTGAGCACTTCCTACAACTGGCCACAGCAGGAGTGGGCAGTCTGGCTGATTCCAATACAGTTGTCCCTCACTATAACGTGGTTCACCTTTCGTGGCCTCGGTGTTTTGTGGATTTTTTTTTACAGTGCAATTTTGCATGGATTTTTTACAGTGCATGAACGTGCATTATGTTCTGCGTCCTGATTGGCTAATGCTGCATTCACACCGAATGCATCTTCTGCGGCACCAGACACATCTGCCACACAAAACGTTCCGCAGGTTTCACAGGATCAAAAAATGTCCCCATTTGCTTCATATGCATGTTTGAAGTGAAGCACCGCCCACCAGCGACACAGCCAACTCGGTGAGTTTCACTGCCTGCTGAAGCGAGGAGCTGCGCTCTTTTTTCTCCTCTCATAAACATAAACCACCAGTGAAAAAAGCCGGTGTGATTACCGGCTAATGCTATCCTAGCTCAGTGCCGATTTTCAAAGATGAAAACTACAGAGAGAACTTTTACCTACTAATACCACCTCGCTGATTCTCCTCCATGCCAAATCCTTCTTAGTCCGGTCCCAGTTATAAAGGTTGTGTCATACAGCTCCAGGTGGTCACACACATCTTCTACTCCATGGTTGAATGGGTGAACAGACAGTTGTTCGTGTTGACGGCCTGACGTCATCGTCAACAAAGATGTTTGGCATCAATGTCTCATCGCTAGCATGTGACTCTGAAGTGCTGTATGTTTGAAAACAGGTTTATGTTTTAAAATCTACAAAGGTTTGAACTTTGAGTGTTTAAACAAGAGAAAAATGTGAGAAAAGGTTAATGCCTGTCTGAGAAAAGTGTATAAAATGTGTGGTGAGGGGTTTTACAAACTTAAAACATTTGTAAAAAATAAAGCTGACTACTTTGCTGGTTTTGTGCGGTAAGCTCAGCAGATACCAAGAACTATGATGGATTGAAAGCTGCATTATTGAAGAAATTAGATATCAAGAAAGACACTTACTGTCAACGATTCCGCTCCTATGAGACGCCAGCTGACAAGTTCCTTCAAGAGTTGTATATTTGCCTTAAAGACTGTTTTTGTAAATGGGTTTATTACGACACCTGCAATAAAGCAGACATTTTTAAAGAAATGGTAAGAGAAGACTGACTGTCTTACAGTCCTACTCATTGAAAAAAAGAATTCAAAGCAAGTTGTAACTCAGCTGCAGGTTTATTTAACAGTTTATTTACTAGGCAATTTGTTTTAATAGGCTGACGCTACATGTAGTGCAAACGTCCTGTTTTTTTTTTTTTTTTTTTTGTTTTTTCTTGCAATAAATACATGAACATATTGTGTATGTCTGTAGAGAATAACCTCGACAGACATCCCACTGCTCAATTACTATAAAAATAAGTGAACACAATGAGCAGATGTGTGTTTGTAAGAGTGACACAGCAGTTTGCTGGTTTGGACTCTTGCATTCATTTATTCATGGTTGACTTGTTCAGAATAGAATCCTTCAAACTTGAAAAGTTATTGCAACAACAGCTCATCAGTAGAGTAAACCTACACTCTCTCCCAACTGTCCTACCGACAGAGTCCAAACCATATGCTGGAGAGCCACAAATCCTGCAGGTTTTATATGTCTCCCTAAGCAAACACAGCTAATCAGATGACAGTATCATAATGTAACCTTGCAGACAGGTTGGTAATGAGCCTCCGGATACAATCAATTGTGTTGCAGCTGCAGGATTTGCACCCCTCCAGGAGCAGATTGCTTCAAGACCTGCTGCCAACATTATTTGAAGTCATTTTTCACTAGAGCTCCTATTTTCCTTTTTCCCAGGTAAAGTTTGTGAATAATGTTTGTTTGCTGCCAAGTAAGAGGTTGCAGTCACAACAACCAGTCTATTGCAAAACAGGGGCACCAAATTGTGTTATTTAAATATGAATGGCATCAATAAAACCAACAATAAATAAACAATTAATTTGAAAAAATATTTAATTCTTTCCTAAACCGCTCCTTTATATAACCCCGCAACCATTTATTTTATAATTTGGTATAATAAAAGTAATGTTACTTGACAGACCTATGTACTAATTTGACCTATGGTCTGTTTTACACTGCATTTTTATGTCAAACCAACTGCTCAAATTTAACTGCTACCTCCACAACAGCTGCTTCTTTTAGGCCTTTTATTTGATTGTATTGGACATTGGATTTAATGATATTTCCAAGCACTGTCAACAAAGATATAATACACATTGATATGCAAAGCATGAATAAAAATACATTGTATCTGTTATTACAAATTGGCCAACGGCCAAAAGCTGGCACAGATAAAACCAAACTTTACTAAAATTTGTTTTTTTCTTCTTACTGATATGTTTTGTTTGTCCCATAATGCAATTAAAGGAAAAGTAATTAAACCACCGTCTGCCAGAGTAACTAGAAATGTAACCAGCGACAAGTTTGAAATGTTCCTAATGCAGCTATGTGCCCATCTCTAATGCTTGTTTATCCTGAATAACACAGAAACAGACACACCATTTTGCTTCAAAGTCCATTTAAAGTATTTTGAAATAAACCTGACAGGTTTGTCAGACTATGAAAACAAAACATAGTACTCAGGTAGGTCTTTTGGCATATGTTTGGATGAGGTAAATATTTATTCCTGCAATAAAAAGTTGAACTCTATTGCTGATTACCTGAATGTAATGTATTAGTTCGTTCTTTCTCCGCCCCAAAACAATGCTAAAAGTCTTTGGTTTATACTCTGTAGCTAAACATGTATGCCAAATCTTCACAATAAAATAAAAAAATATATAATGTTAAAATATGAAACACACTGTCCACTGTTATTTCCAATGTAAACTCATTTGGGTCCCAGACCAGAGTTCACTTGCTTCAGGGTTACTTTGTTCATCGGCTGTCACCAGCAGGTACAAATGATGTGACAATGATGGGTGCTGAGAGAGACATTGGCATGTCATCTTCAAGTACAGCATGAAACGTCTTGGAATTCTCTGCCATAGGTGCTCTTGTGTGGTTTAGTGGGGTAGTAGCCTTTAGCTTGGAATGACTTGTTTATCATAATGCACCCTTAGGATCTGCTCATACATATGCATTTTAGCCACACAGTAAGCACACTTTTCATTGGTTCAGGGCATGGTATTGTGAGTCACCCCATAATAAAAGGTTTAGAAAAAAAATAAATGCAATGCCACGACTCACGTTGTCCTTGCAGCGTTTGGAAGCAGAGTAAAAACAACTTAAACCGAATAATCTGAAATAATATAACAACTCATGATAAAACTCTGCTGACATTGGACTTTCTATCAATGAAGCTCGATTTATTTTGCCTAGGTTTTATTATTCTTGAGTTACTCACTTACAAACACCCCTAAATCCTTCAAAAAAACATAATAATCCATGGTTTCAGATTAACTCGTGGTATAGAAGTCACAAACATATACTGCTGTGTGTGTGTGTGTTTGTGTATGGGGGGTGGATCCATTCTAAATTCATGTGCACTAGTCCATTGCACATATATCTGCCTGCCGAACTTGAACTACACTTACCTAATTAAAGTAGTTAGGTGTAGTAGCAGGTGTGAGTGTTGAGTCAACCCCCATAACACTCACATAAGCTTACAGATCTGCACGCGCGTACACGTGCGTATGTTGCTCCTCTGGGGTTCAGAGGGCATACGTGTCTGTGAAGTTCTCAGCTTGCCTGTGATAAAGAATAGAGACAGCACATGTGTTCAGCTGCATTTACTTCACACACGAGGATTGTTCTTCCTCTGACATATTTTCACAATCAAAAACAACAGTAATTCAGATACCTATTCTATTTTAAATGGCCTTAAAGCGTCCCAAAGTCCATGTGGCCATAACTTAGTAAAGCTATACTAGTCACACATTGTAATTACACAATTATAGTTTCTCAAAAGTTACAAAAATACAATACAAAATGTACATTGTTTTTAACCCCAATGTATTTTAATGTATTTAAACTTTTTACCCTTTTTTACTTATCTTCACTATGAAATGAATCACTATGTATCTCAGTTTATATGTATGTCTTTTTAACTTGTAAAGATATTTATCTTTTTAACAATAACTATGAAATATGGTTTTAATCAAATCACTAAGTTTTATATATAATTCACTAAACACATGCACAGTAGTAGCCCTAACCTCAAAATGGCTGCTCTGTATTTAATACGGTTGTACAACAGCATTACTGGTGTAATGGCCATTTTATGGGTGTACACAAGTGTGGGCGTGTCACAGACTATATATGTAATGCCACTTCCGGGACAAGGGTTTGTTGCTTGACGTGGGTGGAGCTCAAATGATTTCTGACCACAACACCACAACACAGAAATGTGAAGCGCAGAGGTTTACAGGTGAACTGATGGTTTGATGGACACATTGGTTAGGAATCAATCAAGCATAAAATAAAGAAAAAATAAGTATACATCAAGAAGTTGTACGTGACTTACTTCAATGAAAGGTGTACACGGTGGGCGTGTCAGCCATTCAGCCCCTTAAAACCCATCAAGGTAGCTACAAGTAGTGGATTTGGCTATTACAACTGGTATTTGGTAATAAACTCTAAATATGCACCTTTTGTAACAAATAGAACTCAGTACATGTCCTATTGTATGAAAAAAACATTTCATAGATACCTTAAATTTGATACTCATGTGGTTACTTTCTACCAAAAACTGGTGTGGATTAGCCTTTTCCACATTGTAATTTCCCTTACACTTGACCATTAGGTCATACCTGCCAAGTATCCCGTTTTGAACTCCAGTATTTTACCCCTCTTTCCTGCCATCTTCCCATATTAGCATTTTCCCGTAAATATCCAGTATTATAAAGTAATAATAATTAAAAGATCTTAATGTAGGAGGATGAGTTATTATTAATGGGTTATATAACTAAGAATATTAATTATGATTATTAATATTACTTCAAATTTGCGGGGTGCCACTCCTTTTAACAGGAGAAATATGTCTAAGTTTTTAGACTAAACTCATCAATGTGAAACCAGGGAAAAGTGAATTCTACCAGACATCTACACCATCATCACAGCTTTAATGAATCAGAGGAATCAAATATTATGTTTAACCTTTTATTCAAAGTCAACAATTAACACAGTCAAAATATCAATTGAAATGGGATAATTAAATCATGATAAAATGCATTTCTAGGCTAATAAAAGTGAGGATTATATTTAATAAAGTAAAATCACTATTCTAGGAGAATGCTAGTCTACTAAATATTGAATAAAAATGCAGGATACATATTCAATAATAAGATCATAAAATCAAAGAATAAAATAAGGAGAGCTCATAACGAAGAGAGGACGACGGACAAGGGGGAGACGAACAAACATGAATGAGATGTACTGTGTGTGTAGCATGTTGTTAATGCGTGTAAGTTTGTAGTTATGGAAATATGTATGTGATCTATTGTAGATGAAAGTTGCTGATGAGAGTTCATTCTTGTACCTTGAAGATGTCAGGGTTGGACCTGGAGGTGCTGTTTGAGCAATGCAGCAGGACGTGCCACCGTTGGTTCTGTTTCGGTTCAACAGAGTGTAGCCCCTTCAGCCGATCCGGGCGGTTAGGCCTTCGCAGCTGGCTTAGAGAATGGCTCTTGGCTAACCCCAACGGGTCGCGGGCCGGGCTTCCTTTCGGCTGTTACGCACGTCACTAGATGCTGTATTCGTCCGAACCAAGCAGCTGTTGATTACAAAATCTAACTGTTTCAACTAAAAATAAAATGAAATAAATGAAAGACTGGAAACATGAGGGAAGACGGGTGAGCATGAACGCCCGCGTCCAAAACTGTAGTTTCTGGTCGCGCGTCTTTTTTTAAAGGACGTTTGGCGACGCCTTTTGGAGGAGGCGTCTGGGTGGATCCTTCTGTGATCATGTCGGTGATTGGTCAATGTCACTGCTTTCAGCTTGTGGGTGTGTGTGAGTGTGAGACAGAGACAGACAACAAGGGATGATTCTAAACATAAAAGAATGCCTAATAATTAATTCCACATATTTCAAAACATCTTTTCAACATCATATCCTGAAATATCATGTATTACGAAAGAGTTTGATACCAAACATGACTGGAAAATATCCTCGAATCACTTTAGGAACTAATTAATGCATTTTGCTTGTAATTATTCATAAACATAAATGTCAAAAATCATGTTATGCCTCCTCTTAACTATATGATCGCAGTAAATACCTCAAACTAACTTTTGTGATGTTTTCTGGTATTTTTAAGCACTTTTAAATGATAAACACTTTAAAATAGCTTTCTGTTGTTGTTAAATTACATGACACGAGTGCAGACACATTTGCAATTTCAATTATAGTAGAAATCATTCCAAAAATGTTTTCATTTGTAACTTTTCAGTCCAGCACATGTCCTTTGTTCTCATTTGAGCAGGAGAACTGGGGTTATTCCATTGTCCTGTGTAACCATTGGTTTGGGTTCGTGAGGTGACAACATCTGCAGGGGGTCAAAGGGGTCATTGGGACAGTTCTTTGATGTTACAGCATCCAGAGGTATCTGTTTGACAAAGGGGGAAGGAGAGGGATGTTCTTCTTTTGATCGTAATGTAGCAGGGAGATGATAACAGGAGACGACTGTTCTGGGATCCTTCTATCTTTTTGTTCGGCAGGAAGGGAAGAAGACCCCCCTTGGGGCACGTTTGCATTTCACAGCAGGAGGTAGACTCTCTGACTCCACGGACTGGTGAAGCCGGTGTTCTAAGTCAGGGCAACTTGGGGGTTTAGTTCCCTACATTAATAAACTGAACGCCGTCACTAGCCTCGCGAGAACTGACACCTGAAATGGCCTGAGTGGCAGTTCTCGCAAGATTAGTGCCGACAGCGGCAACAAACTCGGAAACAACTCAGAAAAGAGATGATAAATGAAGATGTTCTGGGGAAAAAAACAAAGATCTCGTGTAAATACGTTGTGAAATGGGACGGAGAGTTGACCTTCATAAAGAGCAGCAGGATGGGACACAATTACATGTTCTGTTAGATTAATAACTGAGATTTTAACGTCTACCACAGCGGAAGGAACACGTAAGTCACCATGAAAAATCAGCCAATCACAAGCACCACAAATATACACTGCTTTAAAAAAGTGTTAAAGGATGTAAAGTCTGCAACAATGCCATCAGGGTAGGCAAAGTAGGCAGTGCCTGAATTGATATTTTGATTATTTGTTTTAATTATAATATAATTATAAATTATTTATTTTTTCATTTCCAATAGCCTACAGCACCGATATGTTTGAAAGTGTCCGCATTTTGTGCGTTTCATAGCCCAAATTACTAAACACCGCTATTTCCTGGAACAGCTGCACAGTCTAACTCCGCTTTAAGGCAGAGGGAGGCCACGCCCCCTCCCAAAGGCACGTTGCAGCTCTGCCTCTGCTCCCATTACGTGTTTTTACGAGTTTGCGCATGCGCAGTCAAGTCCCCAAGATGACAACCATTTACGTCCAAAGGCAGCGTAGAGAGCTGCCTTTGGACGTAACCACGCTATGCTAATGCTATATGTACGTTCTATAAGTAAGTTCACAGTGCATTAGTGAATTGATGCCATGTGACCGCTGCTGCTACGTTCTCTAGCGAGTGGGCGGGATAACACTACAGTCAGGATGACAGCACTAGAGAATTAACGACAGCTTTTAAAAGATGGAGACCAACACCTGAGTTACCAGACATTCAGCAAAGGTAAGGTCAGAAAATGTTTCATACTTTTCACAGTGAAAAGTATAAAAGGAAGGATTGACTTTGTGGATGCTCCTCACTGAGGATGTTCTAAGTTGTTGTCATTTTTTCCGTGTTTCTGTGTTTCCAACACAAACAACAGATGTGCTGTCGTGTCATGAGATATATCTTGTTGGAGAGTATGGAGGCTATATTAAATAATTGTTTATGTTTCTTTGATGGTGTTTATGATGTTGATTTTGTTAGATGGCTAAATGCTTGTTCATGTGGATCATGTTGGGTTTTTTCTTTGTTATTATTAATTTTATATTTTGATAAGCACATTGAGAATACTTTGTTGTAAATTGCGCGATACAAATAAAGTTGAATTGAATTAACACTTGCCAGCAGAAACATATGAAATTGTCATTGGTGGTCTCGATTTGCAACGTGCCTACCCAACCTTAGTGGTCACGGCATGTCACTGCTAATAAGTCATTATTGAATACCAGAGAACCACATGAGTAAACATGGGAAATTGACTCAAAATTAATTAAAATAAAATGTTAATGTCTAACTTAAAGACAAACAGTGTGAAATTAACAGTAAATATGCAATGTGTTGACTCGTGCTTCATATAGACATTTATGTTTTTATTAAGGCTGTTTTATAATTTAGTGCTGGGCGATATATTGAGATTCAAGATATTTTGACGATATAGAAAACTATAATATTGTATATATATATATATATATCATAGCTTATTATGTATCAAAATACTAGTTTTAGGAGTCGCTACTTTCACTTCTCAGGACATCATGTAAAGCTCAGTTAGATGGATTAATGAGTGCACATATTGATCAGCTGTTTGTTAATAAATGTCCCTGTGTGGCATTTTGCATCAGCAAATTTAACCCAGAATTGTCTTTCTGGTCAGACTTTACTTGATAAAATTATTGGAATTTATATCGCATATCACCATTTTAAGAAAATATATTGAGATATGAGTTTTGGTCCATATTGCCCATCCCTAGTCGGAATGTTCACAGCATTTCAATGTTAATAAAGGTCGACCAACCAGATTCTAATCACATAATTGTATTTAGTAAGTGGTTGACAAGTGGTTATTTTAGATTTCTTGTACACCATCTTAAAATATTAGGGATACTGCAGCTTGGTTGGGTGGATGGGACGGCTGGTAGCGGGCGCCAGAAAATTTCCCTTTATTTCAAATCCAAAACTTGACAGGTATGCATTAGCTTGGCAGGTTAGCTTGACACATGATCACAATTTACTCAAGAACCTTGTACAAACTTTGTTTCTCTTTGACTCACACTTGACAATATTATCTTAAACACCTTAGAACTCAGATAATATGCATACAATTCGTGAAATTGTAGTGTTTACCAACTTGTGATAAAGAATAGAGATAGCATATGCGTTCAACTGCATTTACTTCACACAAGAGGATTGTTCTTCCTCTGTGGTGCGTCAGCTACTCTCAGTGCGCGACATGTGCCATCTACTGGACGGCGTAGAGATTAGCAATTTTTTCTACTTGTTCACATCTTGCAGACGGTGCTCGATAGTGAAGCACGCCTGATCACTGCAGCTTCGCTCACGCCACACCTGCTTCTACGTGTGACTAATATATTTATTTTTGTTAGGTGTCATCCAGGTGCGGCGTATGTGTGCATATACTTTAAAGTGTGGCGCCTGCAAAAGTGTTAAAGGTCCCATATCATGCATTTTTCACCATCACTATTTCTTTTAAGAACCCCCAAAACAAAGTATTTGAGGTTTATTTTCCCAAACTCACCTGTTTTACAGTAGCATCACATTGAGTCACAAACAAGTCAGATTAAGTCAAAGGCGATACGATGTCTGCTCCCTGGGTGCCTACGCTGCAGTGTTCACCATGGAGGCGCAGCACCGGCAGCAGGCACTTCCTGGAGAGGGCGGTCCATAATTCTAGGGACGTCACTAGAATTTCAACTGCTTGTTTTTCAGAAGAGGGCAGAGAAGCAGCTCAGAGGACAAGATTATTGAGGATATTTCAGAGATGCAGGAGGAAGCCCAGTAATACTTTGAGGGTATTTATGATAAGGAATTGATATTGTAACAAAGTTAAAAGCTCAAAAAAGTTGATTTGCATGATATAAGACCTGTAAGGCACATCAAACCCACATGTGGACATGACTTGTGCATTGTGCCAGTGTACCCATTCTAAGTCTATGGAAAATGTAGATGTAGCGTCAGACGTTGGTTAGATCGCAGAGCTCTTTGCAGGTGCAGGATACTTGCTTGACTGACTGGTGCGCATTCATTTAGAATGGTCACACTCCCACAGTGTGTCTGTGTGTGTGTGTGTGTGTGTGTGTGTGTGTGTGTGTGTGTAGAAGAAAAGTTGGAACACCTGTAGGAATTAGTAGCACCAGCTTTCAAGGCTGATTTCAGCTTCATTCTTTAATATGCATTTTAATCTTGTTTTTTGTTGTTGTTGTTTTTTGCTGTTGGAATAAAACATATGTCATAGTAACAATCGTATTTTTAATTCATTAGTAATAAACCAAGACATTGCTCTTACTGTTCTAATGTGTAATCTAATGTTATCACATCTCCATTGCAAATTGTCAAATAACTCAAAAAGTAAATTTTATTGCTATTATTTTTTCTAACAGTAATATTTTTTACACATTACAATATAGGCACTCTTAGTCTGAAACAGATGTTTTACACCACATTATCAATATTCATTTAATATGCAGACAGTAGTGATCTCTTCAAAATGTCAGCATTTAATTGGTGAATCGCAGCAACAAATTCTTATTTTTTTTTCTTCGTTGGTTTAGTCTTTACTTAAGGGAGATACATATTGCTGGAAAACAATAACATCAAATTTTTTGCATTACTTTAGTTATACCTGATGTGAATCATGATGTCTGTGCCCTCTTCTTTATTTAAATTCATATATTTGAAGCCTTTGCTGCATGCCCCTCTAAAACATCCTTTTGACAGACACTTGAAAAAGCTGTATCTGTAAGCGGGCATCCATGGGAATAGGCTTTGAAGCGATTACATTTGATAGCAATCTTCAATGGGGCCTTGAATGACAGCTATGCATTTGTTTGGAAATAAATAAATGCAAAACAAAATGCTGCCACTCAACCACAGCCTTGACTTTTTTTTTTCCATCTATAAGTATCAGCATTTAGAGAATGCACCCCAAAAATTCTAGAATGAAAACTTTGTGAAGTATTGTTGTTTAGTACCCGACAGAGATAGTGGGGAACATAAAATCTTCAGTGTCGCTAAGTGAGCTCCATAAAGTTAGCCCACACAGATATAATTCATGCTGAATAATTTGTGGGTGTGGTGATTCATTTTTTTTTTTCTCCTAATAATAGTGAGGCTTTTGCTCTGCAGGGAACAGTCACCCCTTTCTATCCTTCATAAAAGCCATGTTCAATATGTCTTTGAAGCCAATAATTTATTTTCTCACTTGATTGTTTTTTTTAAAGAGGGCCTTGTGGGTCATGTTGCCAAATGTGTTCCAAATATATGACATTCCAGCCAGTTTGGGGGACTCCTTGGAGAATTTTCTCGCCTACGGCTGTTAATAGACTGGCCAGCACAAGCGCCCCAGCCTTGCTCCTCTGTTGACTTGGCAACTCAAAGGAGGTTCTGACTGCAAGCCAGCATGCTCCATGGGGAGCTAGTAGTTTCTCGAGGGACTGAATGAAAAAAGTTTGGAAACAAGAGTAGGATAAATTACATTAGAACTAAACAGTAAGGTGGTTTGACTAAATAGAACAACACGAATAGAAAGGGATGCAAGGTTTGTGCACATTGTTATTACCTTTGTAAAACAAATTATATGTCTGGGGCACTTTAAATCCACAAGGGAAAAATAACGTGGCATAGAGACGTCTTTGATATAATAACATTCTACTACATCACTTGAACATCTGCGCTGAGACCTCGCTTGGCTTTTCTCAGATAGGCAGAAGAAAATGCCCTTGAAAATTGTCTTTGTGTGTGTAAGTGGACATAATATGCTTTGCGCAAAACAAAGAGCAGATAAACTTATTTGTGTAAATTTCTAGTAGCCTATATCCTTGAGCTTCCATATCTCCCAGCTCTCAACATCAAGTAATGTGGGTAGCACTTAAAGGTAATCTCTATCATTTAAATATAATCTAAAGCCCCTTGGTACAGACTGAAAAGCCCCATATCAACTCACCAGCTGCTACCTTTAAAGTCCCAGATCGTTTGAATCAGGCTCTGGTGGCTAGTTGGGATATTGATGTGGTGCCGTCTGCCAGTTTGCCTTTCACTGCTGGCCTCTAGCCAGATTTGAGCAAAGACATTAGTGGAAAAAGTCATAACCCATTGCCAGCTTGCGTTCTATCTCTCTAAATGTAGAGGTGAGGCAGCCATTTTAGTGTTTATGCTCCAAGCCATGTTTGTCTAGATAAACAGCAATCAAGGCCATGTGCAATATCACACGTACACCTGCAGTCACGCTTATCTGCTTCTCAATTGTACACGAGAGGTTAATGCGCAACTAAAATAGGAGTTAGTGTGTTATGACTGGTAGATTTATCATAAAAATACAAGGTTAGTTGTACAGGGTTTATTGAAAAGCATTTAGCTTGAGTTAAGATAACTGAGTAGTAACATCTATTAAACCTTTTATATTTGTTTGGCTTCCTGTCACTAGACACTCCCCCATCCACCTGTTGGGGACTTTTAACTCTACCTAAAGCCTTATTTTTTTTCTTCCAACACTTAATTTTGAAATGGGATATTAGGGGTGAATCTCATCCAAGTGGAATTAAAAGTTTCAGAATAGCAGGATGGTGTTTGGCTTAAACACGCCCTCTCTGACCCTGCTGGCTTTTACCCTTTCATCAATTTCAGGTCAGGCTGAAGAGGAGCTGCTTAGACAAGCCAGTAACAGTACCTGTTCAAAGGTTTAGTATTATGCTATTTTTCACACATCTCCATTTGTTCCAAGAACCCCAACAACATAGCATTTGAGGTTTATCAGTCCTCTGAAAAGTGACTTTCATGTCGCTCCTAAAAACAGGCTGTTTTGGGGCCATATGCATGAGTGGGCGTGTCTGTGGAGGCAGACCTGAGAGGGTAATTACTATCGCGATTTTCTTTTTGTAATTTCAGTCGTCACAATGCATTCCTTATGGGTTCCGGGAGGGCTCACACTAACAGGCTTTTGTCATATCTAACATGAGCATAGCCAGCATCAGATTAGCTGGAAACAACCTGGTTGAAACTTTACTGTAGCATGTGAATTGCTAATGAGGAAGATGAGTGACACCCCAGTTCCACACAAAGACAGCAAATGGACAATCATCAATGTCCTCAGCACATTTAACTGTACACTTCAGGCAATGCCGACGGTTTTAACAGCCTACTGCCTTCCTCTAACCTTAGAGTCACCTCTGAAAACAGAGACATGCCGTCTTTTGCTTTAATGACACGGGATAAACTGGAGAGAGGACGCTACTGCGTCCTCGACTCAAAGTAAGTGTGTGTGCGTGTGTGTCAGTGCTGTGATGGATTGGCATTGGTCCAGGGATGAACTGCAACATCCATCGTAGTATAACATGTTTTTTAAGCCAAATGTTAAAATACGTTTAAGTGTGCCTACTTGTTGCCAATTATTAAATCAATGTGCCTCTGTAAATATTTGAGCCACACACACACACATAGACAATCACAATCTATGATGATTTTTAATGGTTTTAATAGTTATCTTTTCATTCAAATACTGCTTTCCGGCTTGTTTATTTTTGCAAATCTAATTTGTATTTATAGTTCACTGTTGAATGTGTACATTTTCATTTGCATTAAAGATAGCTGAGTGCACAAAATCTTTATAATGTTACTGATAATGTTACTGATATGGCAATCTGTATACATAATGTATTTACTGTTTGTTTCTGCAAATACAGTATTGTTTGTGCAATGTTGAGCAATTTCAATGCACTATCCCTTTATTTTGATTTATATAAACTATTTGAAATTAAAAGAACAACTTTAAAGAACTCTAAATAAATATTTTTAATGATTTTGAATTATATGTAGTCCTCTTTGGTAAAGCAAGTGTATCCCTCCATGTTCAAAGATATTTGAAGGTAAACTGATTCAGTTTATCTCTCTGTTGATCTTCATTTGTAGAGCCAAGTTAATTTAATTGGTTGAACACTCCTGGATGTAACTTTTCCCTGTAACCTTTACATTTGGTATTGCTATGTAAGTTGACTAGAAAATACCAAGATGTGGCAATTGTCTTGCTGCCTATTAATTTTCCCATATAACGGGTCACCTTAGTTATCATTAGAACAGTTTCCCCTCCTGAGAAATTTGTCAGGAGCCACCATTGAGTTTGACTACTTTTTTTCGAAAGACCATGAGCTAGATCACAGGTTTACTGATCAGACGTGAAGATCCATGTGCTGTAAGCTTTTCTACCAGTAAAAATGGAAGAGATTAAGTTACTGTTGCTTTAAATGGAAACTAAAGAAAAAGTTTAAAAACATAAAGTTGTTTTTGGCTAAATAACAAAGGATACATGAGTAATGCCTTCAGGGAGTGAGACAACACCAGCCTTTATATCTACAGATTGTGACATTGAGGAAACAGGCAACAAGGATGAAAATACAATAATTTAATTTTTTGTACGTTTTTTGTATTTTCAAAATTTTAAGTTCATGATGTTATTCAATAAATTTATCACAGGAAAAAAAAAACAATTCATGAGCAGACACTGAACCATGTCTGTTTGCTGACTACTCTAAAGACAATTTATTATTGGTGTATTATTATATAGGTATAAGTGATCATCATTTTTTTCCCAGATATTCAGTAGAAGAAAATATACAATTCCTTCATGTACACTCAGGGATATCCACACATTTTGCTGATCATTAATGATAGAGTATATTTTTCACTCATTTCGCTTTTTATTCAATTCAATTCAATTTTATTGAGCCATAAACCATCGACCAGGCACTGCCAGCTCCAGCATCAAGACACCTGAAACAGAAAAGAGAGCCCTCAGAGGACGAGGAGAAGGCACAGACTGCAGGAAAAACATGATACACTATGACTCACTCATTCCTAGTGGTTAGATTCATATTAATATTAAACGTCTTGCGGCCATCCTCCATGCTCTGAAATGCTACCACTACAGACTAGGTTTCGTCTTGTACTGGGCGCATGTAGTGATCTCAGCCATCACTACAGAGGGGATGCTTGTTCGCTTTAAATATCGCAATTATAAGGTGTACGCTTTAGTAAATAAGTAGTAACAGTCTCTTGCAATGGTCTGAGGTGTTGACCATTTATGTGTAATGGCCTGTGATTGTGACCAAAACAACGAGACCATGTACGTTTTAGGTTATTGTTAGTATTGTGGATGCAGCTTTCTGAATTAACTGGAGACTTTTTAGTGAGTTACTAGGACATCCTGACAGTAATAATCCAATCTCGATGCAACAAATGCATAGATAAGTTTTTCAGCATCTCTCTGGGCCAAGATATTCCTGATTTTAGAGATATTACGGAGATGTTTAACTAGTTCAGTGCCCGTGGGAAGTATGTATTTATTGTGGTACTGGGTGACAGAGTAATACCACCCAGAGACACTCTTTGCTCTGATAATTTCTCTCTAAGGTGTTTTGGACCAAAAAAAAAAAACATTGGTTTTATCCTGGTTAATAAGGAGAAAGGTACGGCTCATCCAGGATGTGATATCTTTAAAGGTCCAGTATGCTATTTTTCACCCATCTCCATTTGTTTTAAGAACCCCAACAACATATTATTTGAGGATTATTTTCCCAAACTCGCCTGTTTTCTGGAGTTTTAGCCCTCTGAAAAGTGACTTTCAGAGCAATTCTCAAAACGGACTGATTTGTGGCCTACTTATGCATATTCATGAGTAGGTGTGTCTGTAGACGGTAGCCACACAACAGCTGATCACTAGCGATTATCTTTTTCCATGCACACACTCTTGTTATTGTTTTCAGCCAAAAACTGCACATTACAGTAAAATTCATGGCTATTTAAGCGGCTATTGTGATTTTGAGTTAGACAAACAATGTTTTATCATCCTCTCAGCGGCTGAACATCCTCTCTCTCCTCTTTCTCCACAGGGACAAACACATTAATGTCTTTGCTAGAAAACTGTATCTTGATAGTGATGTGCCCCGGATTGCACATCTATCATTTACAAACAGAGCCTTTCTGCTTACCGCTCTCCGTTGTCCTGTCACCGCATCAAAGTTGGAAGCCGTCCACAATTGAGTCTGGTGTTAGCGCTGTGAGCTTCTCATGCCGAGTTAGCGCCGCTAGCTCGTTCATCATATTGGAGATCGATCTAACATTCCACATGAAGACTGACAAGAGGGCAGGCTGATATCTTTTCCTCCTTGCTCGTCGCTTTGCCCTGTTGCTCGCCACATCCTCGCCGTTTCCTCCTCAGTTCACGAGGGTGTCGCTGCATAAGCTCAGGCTGGCATAGTATTAGCACGGAGTGCTAACAGTTGATGGGTGTAAACAATGGGGCCGTGGCTCTGAGAAGTGAGTCCCGAAACGATCGCAGACACAAGCAGCAGAAAAAGTAGTGCAGTTTGCATTTACATATATGGCAATAAAATATAATATACTGTATGTGTAACAGAGTTAAAAATGTATAATTCCACTTGCCATCAATATGCACACATTGCATTGAATCAAGTTTATCCCAGCGTCATTGAATGCCTCACCCCTGTGAACGTGGGAAGTGCACCCGCAAGGCAGCTGTAGTTCTGACCACGCTGTCTTCTGTGTAAGATGTGTGTGTGTGTGTATGCAGAAGCAAGGACTGACTGTTGTAATTTCATACCAGGATCTCGCCAATAAAAGCTGTGTTGGCCAAAAGTGACGTGGTCTTGATTAAAAACTTAAAGGGGATATCATGCTAAATCCACTTTTTTAGCCCTTAAATGCATTTTGTTGTATATTTAGAGTACAGAAAGTACAGAAAAAATCTAATGAGTCTCTTCAGGTGCTCCGTAGATATCTTTATATACTGTTTTGCTCATATTTTTCAATCTGTTTTGATTTTTCTATTCTCTGTTACGTTTTTTGAACTATTACATCACAGTACTTGCAGCGGAACAGCCAAATTAGTACATCAACTCCAGGTCCAACACTTCGAGCAATCCGCCATTTTTATTTCTCGCTTTTATTTTGTAGTCCAAGCTCAAGGATGCCGAAGTTACGAGAGGATAAGTCAAAATGTTCGGTTGTTGGATGTAGTAACCCACACGCTTCATTACAACGTCTCCCAGCATCAGAACCTTTTCAAAGTGCCTGGTTGAGTTTTATTTTTCACGGAAATGTACCCACATCTGTGGGTAAGGTCATTTTTGTGTGCGCGAAGCACTTCAAACTTCCTCCGCCAGTATAAAGAAGGATTTGCCGAAAGACTTTGTCTGATTGAGGCTTCAATTCCTTCTATCTTTGGAAACGATGAACAGAGCACTTCAGTAAACTGTAAATAACGCTAAAAAGTGTGATGATAAGACGTCCCTGTCATTGTTTTGTTAGCATTAGCATTAGCACCGTCTTCATATGTTAGCGCTGTGTGCTCGTTTTAGATCCTTGATGATATGGCCTACGTGATTTAATTTAAGTGTAAAGTTTTGATTAGTCATTTCATTTTGCCGTTTTTGTCTTTGAAAAGACTGTATTAAAATGCATTTCGTGACGTTAGCTTGGCGCTAGCGTTAGCTCGGTGCTTGTGTTAGCTCACTTGTTAGGGTTCTGCAGGTTCATCATCATCTTCATTTTCATCTCGCTCCACTGGGTCAGACTCTGGCTCGAACATGTAAAGCTGGATGGACAAGTCTTCTGTTGTTGACATTTTGTAAATAACCTCTGAATAAAAAGTTTATGCGCCACTACATAGCCGTATCTCTTCTATCAAACTACAAAAATGGCCGAGCAGGGTGGAGTTGAACCGAGTGTCACCTGAAGAGGAGGCGGGGTATGGAGTGTCTCATTTGCATTTAAAGAGACCGCACCAAAACGAGTTGCTCTTAGAAGCACATCAGAAAAGGGGTAGAAAAGGGGCCTGTGGAGCTATAATAATGAGGAATTCAGACCGAAGCATTGCTGTTCTGCTTTATATAGACCACAACTGTATGATTTATATGTAAAAAGGAAGGATTTAAAACCATGATATGTCCCCTTTAACACAACGCACTGAGAAGAGTATAGACCGCTACATATGTTTTATATTAAACCACAGTGTTTGTTTTAGCTGTAAGATAGCTTGAGAGGGAGGAGCTCACAATCTTCTAGGGAGGCATGTATTATGTCCATGGTAGGAGGAGAGAGGATTGTCAGGAGGAGGAGTTTCCTGTAGGTGACGTCAGGTTTTTAAAGGAGAGGTTTGATTACAGTGGTTTAAAACGCCTGTTTTTATACACAGACATGAGCAGCCTGCCCTTTGGGTCTCTCTGAAACATCAGGATCAATGGCATATTGACAGTCACAATTTGACCCATTCTCACACCACACGCCACACTTGACATTTCTTATGCTTATATTTCCCCATTCAATACTCAATACACAATAAACTTTAGTCCTCGCGGCTTGCCGTAGTTCGAGTAACTATGATTGACTGACCGCACACCGTCACAAACACTAGACAACACACTCACCATGGTAGAAGCATCGGACCCCAGCGGCTTGTTTGCCACAGCGTCGATTGTCAGTGGCATCACTAATTTTGCTCAAAAAAACAAACTCCAAAAGTCACATTTGGAACTATTTTTGCTTTAAACAAGGTACAGATGGTAAAGAGGCGCTTCCATCAAGCTATAGGAGCAAAAGTAGCTAACACATCTAACCTCATAAAACACCTGCCGTGTTGTCACATAGATTTATATCTAATACCAGTACACTCTGTTTATGTTCTCATTAGCTAATATTAGGTAAAGGATGTCAAAGTTGTCACGGCAAATTTGCGGTTGACCTCATTTGGAGACATGATTTATTGCTCTGGTTGAATGATGGAGTCCAGGCGAGGCATTGATGATTTTATAAAAAAGGTTTATTATAAAACTGAATAAAAAAGAGTACAAAGATGGACAAAATTAGTGACCGCCCCGGGCAGACGTCCGATGATCGAGTGGCCCACAGTTCAAACTCATCACGTATATTCCCCCTCAGTCCCCCTCCCTCCTCCCCCAGGAGATAAAGAGGACAGGGAGGAGGTGAAAGAAGAGGGTGAAAAGAGATAGTTTCTTCTTTAGGTCAAAACAACCAGTTCTCTGGTATCTCCTGATTGTTGTGAGTGTTGGAGGTGTGTGTGTGTATGGTGTTTGTGTGTATGAATGGATGTGTATTGGGTGTGTATGTGTGTCATGTGAGTGTGTGACGCCTCTGTGTCTGAGGGATAAGATGTGTTTTGGGAAGCTGACCTCGAGAAGAGAGCAGAAAACATGAGACAGCAGAAATGAAAAGTCTCAACTTAAAGCCTTAAAAAGAATAAGTTCTATGAGTAAATATGTTAATAAACATAACTAACAATTTTTGCCCTGACAAAGTCTAAAGCACCTACAAAATGCATAAAAATATAGTTTTCACAGGGAATCAGTTCCTGTTTATTGTATTTTGTCCTCTTGGTTTATTATTTTGGAGAAGAAACATGATTGTCAAATAGATTTTTTAAAAAGACAGTGGATTTGTTATCCTAAGTTGATTATTTATATAGTTTGTTGTGCAAAGGAAACTGAATAATTATTTAATTTCAACCATATAAATTCTAACTTTAATTTGTTTTTTATTACTTATGATTTTGTGCACGTACTCTTATCATGCACCCGACAACACTATAAGTAATGAATAAGTATTTATAACTTGTACAAATATATTAGCAACTTGTATCATAGTGGGGCCACAAAAATGGGTTTGTTTGCTCAGAGGGTCACATGATCAACATTCATGTTGGCATTTAGAATAATGAACGATCTGAGCATTAATACAGGAAAAAACAAAGAGGTGTAAATAAATATTTTTAGGTTTGAAGAAAATAGTGTATTTTGCCTTGTTGTACTATTCAGAATGCTCCAGATTGCTTAAATTGTGTTAAAATAAAAATATATATATATACAGTGCCTTGCACTTGCGAAAGCATTTGACCCCCTTGAACTTTTCGACCTTTTGCCACATTTCAGGCTTCAAACATAAAGATATAAAACTGTAATTTTTTGTGAAGAATCAACAACAAGTAGGACACAATCATACTTTGTAGCGCCACCTTTTGCTGCGATAACTGCTGTAAGTCTCTTGGGGTATGTCTCTATCAGTTTTACACATGAGAGACTGGAATATTTGCCCATTCCTCCTTGCAAAACAGCTTGAGCTCAGTGACGTTGGATGGACAGCGTTTGTGAACAGCAGTTTTCAGTTGTTTCCACAGATTCGATTGGATTCAGGTCTGGACTTTGACTTGGCCATTCTAACACCTGGATATGTTTATTTGTGAACCACTCCATTGTAGATTTTACTTTATGTTTTGGATCATTGTCTTGTTGGAAGACAAATCTCCGTCCCAGTCTCAGGTCTTTTGCAGACTCCATCAGGTTTTCTTCCAGAATGGTCCTGTATTTGGCTCCATCCATCTTCCCATCGATTTTAACCATCTTTCCTGTCCCTGCTGAAGAAAAGCAGGCCCAAACCATGATGCTGCCACCACCATGTTTGACAGTGGGGATGGTGTGTTCAGGGTGATGAGCTGTGTTGCGTTTACGCCAAACACAACATTTTGCATTGTTGCCAAAAAGTTCGATTTTGGTTTCGTCCGACCAGAGCACCTTCTTCCACATGTTTGGTGTGTCTCCCAGGTGGCTTGTGGCAAACTTTAAACGACCCTTTTTTTGAATATCTTTAAGAAATGGCTTTCTTCTTGCCACGCTTCCATAAAGGCCAGAGCTGTACATTTCTGCAGTTCATCCAGAGTGATCATGTGCCTCTTGGCAGCATCTCTTATCAGTTTTCTCCTTGTATGAGCTGAAAGTTTAGAGGGACGGCCGGGTCTTTGTAGATTTGCAGTGGTCTGATACTCCTTCCATTTCAATATTATCGCTTGCACAGTGCTCCTTGGGATGTTTAAAGCTTGGGAAATCTTTTTGTATCTAAATCCGGCTTTAAACTTCTCCACAACAGTATCTCGGACCTGCCTGGTGTGTTCCTTGGTCTTCATGATGCTCTCTGCGCTTTAAACTGACCTCTGAGACTATCACAGAGCAGGTGCATTTATACAGAGACTTGTTTACACACAGGTGGATTCTATTTATCATCATTAGTCATTTAGGTCAACATTGGATCATTCAGAGATCCTCACTGAACTTTTGGAGAGAGTTTGCTGCACTGAGAGTAAAGGGGCTAATTTTGCACGCCCAATTTTCGATTTTTTATTTGTTAAAAATGTTTGAAATATCCAATAAATTTTGTTTCACTTCATGATTGTGTCCCACTTGTTGATTCTTCACAAAAAATTACAGTTTTATATCTTTATGTTTGAAGCCTGAAATGTGGCAAAAGGTCGAAAAGTTCAAGGGGGCCGAATGCTTTCGCAAGGCACTGTATATCTGGGGTAGGATCCCCCCCAGACCCCCTGTAACGACGAGGTGACGTTACTTATGGACTGTTACACTTATGAACTGTTGTAATTTAAAAAAAAGTCAATTGTAATACTGTGACAAACTGCAGTGCTTAATGAAATTAAGAGACACATTTTTGTTGTATTGGTTTAATTAATTTATTGGTCAAATGGTGAAGCACATGGTTCAGGCCACAGGATTCATCTAGTGATAAACACAGAAAATACATTTCAGTTAATTGATAAATAACTTAGCAGTGACATGAAAGATAAAACAATTAAATATCTTCTGGTATTTTGCATGTGATTGAAATGTTATCTTCAACAAAGCTTACCTGTGCATGCTCTCTTCCTCTTTCCTGAGGTGTTTGGGTAAAAGAATTCCCCAGGGCTTTTGGACACCTTTTTATAGTTCCAGGTGGGAGAGACCAAGCAGAGACTAGGAACAGGGGAGCTGGATGTGTGTAGCTCAATGTAAATATGTAGTTTAATAATTTAGGAGATGTAAATAAGATTAATGATATTAATACAGGGTTAGTGTTTGTGATAATGTCTGTTAGGAAGTGTTTGTGTAAATATTTATGTTGTACTTTTAATATGCACATTATATGTCACCCCATGCTTGGTACAGGCTAATTAGTGGTACACCTGTATATAAGGACATTCATTCTGTTCAGTAGAGAGTGGAATGGAGATTGAAGTACACGGTGCTTGTGGTGCAAACTAAAAAATAAACAGATAAAACTGATGCATCAAAACCTGGAGCCTGGTTTCCTTATTGACTGCCTCCACTGCTACGGTTGATCCTTGACACCCCCCTACAATGGCTTTTGTTGTCATCTTTTTCATGCTGTTGATGTTTGCATGTCTGTAATTAAAACTAGCATTAGGAGGCCACAGTGCAGGGAGGCACTGGCATGGAGGTGAGGACATCAGTCTGAAGGTATAAATCAACGTTAAAACAGGCCAAAGCGATGTTTAAAAAAGCCGAACGCATTATGTCACTAAAGTCTCACTCTTGTCATTTGCTGAAACTTGGCAGCCCTGAATGTATAAGAAACTGTGGTTATGGCTTCCAATAGCGTATTTTACGCGCACATCTGCTGCGAAAGGCACAGGCACACACTCTGTTCACTTTTGTCTTCATAATGTCTGAGCAGTGGGATGTTGTCCCTCTAACATTCTCTCCACCTACATCAGTACACTGGCACAGCAGTTTTCACTCTTAGCACTATCATGTTAAATCAAATGTGCAACCAAAAGTTGGCTATGCTCTTAGCTATTTTCCTCCCAAACTCTCTTTCCCTTGTAATTCCCACATCGCATGTTAAAGCTGGGTGGCTGAAGACTCACTAGCTCAATTTAGCTTTTAACTAATTATCTTTTTCATTTGGGGATGGGAACAATTTAAATGTACAGCTCAGCTGAATGAATAGCAGGATAAGCTCAGCACAGAATAAATCTCTCTGGCTACTATTTGTTTTCTCTTTCATGAATTTGCTGTTCCAGTTACACTTGATAAACATATTCAGGATATCAGGATTAGCCTGGCTAACTCTGTTATCTAGGTTTTGCGCATTACTCCTTTGGCCCTCCCACACCATCCATTCGGAGGAATCATGACTAGGAAACTTGCAGATGTTTTGCAGCTCTAACTGAAAACTATAAATTGGCTGAGATATATGTTTGTCTTTTACAGCACAGATATACTGAATAATTTGATAATCTGATAATTTACACTTGACTCAATGCTGCCACACCAATCTGGACACTAGTGATTGGAATATTTACTTATTTAGTCAGGCTTGATCTGTCCATGCATTATGAACAAGTAGATCCTCCTCAATATTCCAGGAATTGTCAGACTTGCAGATGTTTGAATATATGTAAGAGATATCAGCTATCCAAAGTGGCCCATTGTATCTCAACATACATCAATGGCACTTTTACAAGAAGTATCTATGGACATAAATTAATAGCTTCCATTCCTTATTTTGCAGATCTTTGAGACAACATTTTTGTCTGCAAAGTGCATGTGTGTGTACGTGCTCCTTTACTGTGTTGCTATTTTAAATGCCATAAAAACCTGCAGAGGAACATGACCAGGGTTAAATTACATCCACTGAGTGCTCCGATCGATCTTTGCTTTTTACCTACACCATCCCCATGTTCATTTCACTTTGTTCAAACATGCACAAAAAAAAAAAAAATACTTTAGGTAGCATAGACCCATTTAGAAACAAATATAAGGTAGCACACAGAAAGACTTTCCAGTGAAAGTACTTTACTGTACCATTGTTGTAGTAAACCAGGTAATGGATTGGATGAAATAGCTTGTTAAGTGCCACACTTCCATTTACTTTGTCTTTTAGTTTCGTAAGGGCCTTTGTGAGGCCTTGGGTAAATCAGAACCTTATTGTAATTCCCTCCAGAATTTTTTTATGTTGCGATTTTAACTGTTAATGCAAATTCTGCTCGGCCAAGAGTGTATCACAACGACCACTACAACTTAAGGAACAGAAGTTGTGAGATATTCCAGGACCCGACAAAAGGGTGATTCCGGTGGCACACGGTGGCTAAAGTCATTGAGCTGGCTGCTCTAGAAGAACTTAAATAAATAAATAACCTGCCTAAGGGGTCTATTCTCCCATGTGCGTAAGTCCAAAAAGCCGTGCAGCAGTGCTGTTTTTGGCTGTGTGTTATTCTCCACCCTGTACATAAGTCAGTCACTGAGCGCCTTCATCCCAGTTATGCACTGTGGGTGAAGCAGCCCTAAAATGTGGGTGTTCCCATTCAAATCTGGATTTACGCGCATTCTCCGGTGTGCGTAAGTCCTTTTCCTCGTACACACCTCTAACCCTGGAATAAGTGCAACGCCCGATAAGATGAAACATTATATTGCACTAGATATATGGACTTAGTTACATTTGAAGCCACATGAACTTGTGCGTTGCGCAGCAGCTGAGTGATCACAGCTGCTGCTGCTCAATTAATTAAAACTAAGACGCAGACTTCTGTCCACATTAGTCACAGTGATTCAACTATTTTCATACTATGTCCAACATAAAGTCACAGTTTGATCCACTACAGAGTGAAACAAACTGTCATATGCAGATGAGGATGGACCAGAAACTGTTCTCACACATATTTTAATGAGGCTCAGCTCAGGTCACTTTAAACAATTTATATTTAAAACTGGAAGCCAATAGTTCTGTTTCACTGCAAACATCCCTCTGTGTTAGCAGGACGCTCTGCGGCCACGTTATTTCCTCATATCTCCAGCACATCTATCTCGATCACGTTTTACAGCGATGATGATGATGATGATGATGATGATGATGATGATGATGAAGATGATGATGATGATGATGAAGATGATGACGATGATGATGATCAAGAAGAGAAATTGTAACTGTGACTCGGACAGAATGTGGCCGATCCTCAGCCACACTGCAATAATCTGATCAAATCAACCTGTCATATTGTTTATCAATGAAGGCGTTTCAAATTAAAAGTGACCTTTATCATTTTCACAGATTTCAATGATATTTACAAGCGTTGGGAAGATTCCATGTTCCGTGATTTCTAGACAGCCCAAAAAAAATGACATCACCGCCTCCTTTCCTTCAACCCGCTTTCATTCACACATATGAGCTTTTTGGCTCATTATGCGCGATGGGCGTGTCAGCAGCCTGGACCGGAGAATACGCGTTGGAGAGAAGTGCGTAACTGCAGGCGCTAAATCCAGACGGAAGAATAGATCCCTAAATCATTCATTTCAGGTACCCTTTAAAACAGTAGTAGTGGCCAATATCATTGGTCCTTGTGCCCCCTTCTAGTTCCTTGCAAAAAATTAAATCACTCTACAGGCATATGATTTCAGCAGTAAAAGTCTAGCAAAAGTCATGTATAAGAACAAATTCAAACAAAAAGGCATATGTTTTGTTTTTGCTTTTTTTTTACTTTGGATTAAGTTTTGCAGAAATTTGAAGGAGACTGCTAATCATTTTAGTTCAGAAGACCTGAATGATCAAGATACTTAGGTACAACAAGATGTCGGGAGAGGTTTTTGCAAAAAGGTGACATAAAATGGACGGCTGTGGATTAGTGGTGGAGTGGGTCATCCAATAACCAAAGGGTTGTTCGTTCAAATCCCACTCCATCTCATTCATTGTTGTTTGGTCCTTATGAATGGGGATGAATTGTGCATGAACATTAGTGGTGGTCAAAATGGTGGTGTGAATTGGCAGCAACACTTCTGTCAGTATGCCCCAGGGCTGTTGTGGCTACAATGTAGCTTACCATCACTGGTATAACTGGCGTAAATGAATAATGGTTTCTGTAATGCACTTTGAGTCTCATCAAAAAAATATATAAATTCAAGACATTAACATTATTAAAATTTTATTATCTACAAATTCCTAAGACTGATTGACAAATGAGCTATTATTCAGTGTTTTAGTTTATTTGCAAAACACATTTTACCACATGCTGGCTTTATCCTGTTGTATTTTACAAGTTTTTTATTAAAACATTTAATTTTGAAAAGAGGAAAATAGAACAAATCCTCTAAAATTAAAAGCATTTTTTTTGAAGGATCTCTCTTTTGCAAAGCTCCATTTACAAGACGATTTTTAAACTGAAACCTAACTTGGTAAAATGTCTGCATTTTGTAATTTCCAAAACTTTCCAAAGTTTACTAACTAACAGACTTACACTTGAGTGAGAGAATATCTTAGCCATAACAGACAAAATGAAAATAACTCAGTAATTAGTCTAGACAACATGTAATACTAAATAATAATACTGAAAACAAAGGTAGTGGTATAACAACAAATCTTCTTGGCCAGATATTCAGTGATCCTGATCATGGTACCATGATCATTCACAATTCACAGGCTTGAAAGAAATTTCCATCCCATTCATAACTATACAGTACGTCCAAATGTATGGGCACCTTCATATTTTCAAACACTCCCACTGAAATGCATAGTCCAGATCAGGATGAAACTGTGAAACAGTGGGATAATTAACAGACATAACTGAGTCAAATTTAATCAGTCAATTACGAACTGAGATATAACATTTTTGAAATGTTGCCAATGATGAGAGAGGGTTTTTTTCAACATTTTAAACTAATCCAGAATCCGTATATTCACCATTCCAGATCCCCTCCAAAATGTACTTGAATCTTCAATGGCTAAAGGTCTATCTTTGGTTTAAATCTTGTCAAAATCCGTGTAGTAGTTTTGACATAATCCAGCTGATTGAGTAAACCTGTGTGCTGTAAGAACTTCCCCACAGAGACAAGTGTTATCAGCTAAATCTATCTCAGGCAAATATACGATCCTTACACACCTGCCGCCTGCCGTGGTTTGTAGAGGGATGTGTTATAAAGAGTAAATGAATCACACCAAACCTAGTATAAGTCAATAAAAAGAGCTTGGCAAATGCCATTTTACTGGGCTCAAAAACAAAAAAAAAACAGTGATCGAGCAAAGTAATAATGTCTGTTCGGCCCACTCTGCCTATTATATCACCTTCTTATAGGCCAAGTCTTCTATTGGGAGTGGGGGTACAGTTGTGTTTATGTGTTAGAAGCGAAGTGCTGCTTGTGTCCACTCTGACTGCGTGCAGGTGTTTGTCTGTCTGTCTGTGGGTTTGTGTGGGTTGCTGCACACTGCACACTCCTAGCAGCTGTGTCGTGTGTGCCTTGTTGAGTACATGCAGCTGTTTGCTCGGCATCAAGTGCAGGAGAGATGGGCATAGAAACCTAGTAGGATTTTTCATAATTAAAGCACCCGGAAATAAAATGCAAATACTTTCTAACACATTCTGTATTTGTTGCCTGGGACCAAATGGCTCATGGTTGGTGACCTCTTGGATGTCAGTACTGTCTACAATTTGGAAATAATAATTGTAAAGTATCTTTGTCAACATTTGAATGAGATAAACTACAAATGTTTCTGAAAGGTAATGCTCTACAGCCAATATGATGCCATTACTGTAATTTTAAACAGTATGAAACCTTGTTGTTTGGCAACAACATCGAATTGAACAGAAAAATGCACAGCAGGGTGACAAAAGGGAGCAAATATGTTGTATAAAATTATCAGCAGAAAAAAAAAATATTATATTAATCATCATATCATCAAATGTGAGTTCATGTGTACAATTTGTCATGTGTCTATACACAATGAATGCATTATATCGTTGTGCTTTTGAACAGAGACGTTGCTCCTTTGCTGAGTCATGTTAGATTAGATTATCTGCAGTAGAGACAGTGTATTCACAGTGCTGAAGGTCTCATACCAAAAACTCACATTCTTTCACATACACACACAGATAAGCTACAGTACAGCTAATCAAGGACATAGACACACACCAACTGACGCACACACACTATCAAGACAGATATCATTGCTCCAACGTCTCCACTGTTGGGAGCATCTCATCAGGTTGGGACTTTTCTCTATCTGTATAAACTTTAAGCTGTGGGACTTTCCCAGTTAGTTGCAGGCTGCTTGCCCTCCCTACAGAATGGAAGTTTTTTTTGTACTATTTTTCATTAAGTTTATAATAAATCCTTTTTATAAAATCATCATGCTTTGACTGGACTTCATCATTCAACCAGAGCGCCAATCATGTCTCCAAATGAGGTCAACCGCAAATTTGCCGTGACACCGTTTTTAAGCTAATCATAATAACATTTTATTTTTTTTTAATACTTCTCATACCTTTTTTCCTTCATAATTTGCACTCATTGACAAATTTGTTGTAAATGTAATGATAAAAGTTGATAAAAGCTGAACTTTTGCATTTGCTTATAGTGTTTTTGTTTTCATAAATTCAGGAAATAATGTGTCTATTCATTATTTTTTCTTTATTTCTTTGTAGTATCAATTTAGCTATATGCTGCTCCATCATGGTTATACTAACAGAGTATTTTATCTTTATCTTAGTTCGGCTTGTGTGTGGCTCAATATTTGAATGTGTTGATGTATACTTTTGAAGTATGCAGAGTTTGGCATATTACTTTTGTTATTGCCCAAAATGTGCACTAGTACATGGATTTCATGGTAAACTTGGATCATCTATGTTGAATAACAATCAATGAGCCTGATGACGTACTTGATGTTCAGAAGTGCACAGTGATTAGTCACTGAGACACAAAGAGGGCCAAGGAAGCCACAAAGTGCTTTTCAGCCATAGTTTGCCAACCCATGGTCTCACAGAACCTAATGATGGTGTCTTCATGCAGTTCAACAGAAAGTCTGAAAATGAGTAAAGTAATAGTAGGATTTACTTATTTAGAAAATATAGATGTAAACAAGTCTCAACTACAACAATCAGTGCATTCATTTCTGAGTGTAACTCAGCTGTCTGTGGTGCAAATTTTGCAGAACATTCTGTTGATGTGTTGGCGCATATCCTCCTCACATGAAGCATTTCCGAAAATGAGGTGATTCAACAGCCTCCCACCAGGAGGAAATACTCTCAATCTGCTTTAGTCCTAACACAGAATTTAATTTTAATTAAATGGTTAATGAGCCATGGGATTAATGCCAATGACTTTTTAAAGCAAACATCTATAAATCATTAAGGCCCCATTTGAAAAGGAGAGCAGGCAGGGCTAACGAGTGTACGTGTCTCCAGCTGCCCACTGCCAATGCAACCCCCACCCCCATTTCCATCTTCCGTGCTCTGGGGCCACATCAGCTTCCTGATTAGGCCAATAAACAGCATTCAAACAAACAGACCAAAATGTGGTGTGAATATATTCCCTCCTAGACATTTAAGGCCAAATATGTGAGCCAATTATGTCAAATGATCTTATTTCTGGTTTAAACATGAGTTTGAATACTTAAAGTGTCACGTTTGTAGCTGTATTCAACTTCTTTTCCCAAGCCAAATGAAGGGGGCAAAAAACACACTTTTTTGAGAAGACATAAAAAATATGGATTTATTTAACAGGAAAGAAAGGTGTGTTAAAATGCTACAATGATATTTAAACCAAGGCTTTGAGGTGGTTAGTTCTTCATTCAGAATTACCATCTAAACTTAAAGCCTCACTCGCAAATTCTAAATTCCTGGATGTAAGATCCATTGTTGTCCAAAAATTGCCAGTAGGAGAACATGGCTTTGTGAGCATAATGCCTATGGCATCATGCCCAGGGTGTAATCGACCATGCACCTGATGTGAGCTGGGATTGGCACTAACAGCAAGGTTGAGTGCAGCAATGATTGACTGATTCTGCTTATGAGTCATGTGAGTGACAGACACGCAGGGTAAACCGGTCCCTCCCTTGTACTTTATGTTGGAAGAAATAGGCTATATTAAGGATAAAGTGGCTATAGATAATAAATGGACAGAAATTAAGATGTATTGGATTTTTAATGGAATAGCTCTCTATCTGGGAGGATCATCTCTTTCATATAACGGTAAGTTACCGAAAAACAACTATAACTGGATTCCTAACATATATAAATCTTTTTAAGGCACAAAAATTGCTATAGTTGGTTAGGCCAAGCAAGGGAGCAACTTTTGAATCCTATTTCATTTGATGAAGCCCACCTGTAGATGGTGATTTTAGCTTCCTTCAACATTCAAGCTTGTACCCCTGAAGGGAACAGCCAAAAAGAAAAGAAGATTCTGTTATGAAAAAGTCTGTTGGATGCAAATCTCCTGCGGCCTGAGCTAAATTTACCTTCCACCAAATCACCAAAGCCTGCAGTTCTTGACAGTCTAGGCAGACGTGCAGACGCCGGAGCAATTTCCAAAAGATACCTACCAGCTGTGCGCTCCTTTATGCATTCTTATTTAATATTCAAACTCACTTACATTTTGAACAATTCACAGTTAAAAAAAGAAATCACGCTTCCATATTTGACCATAAAGAGTCAATTTACCTTGTTTGTAGGCTACTTGACAAGGTCATTGTTTATGATTTATTAAATAATTAATGAATCACCTCAAAATGAATTACATAAAGAGCTTTAATTAGGGACATTTGTGTGCTTCATTAATTTGCTGATGACTGATGATGACTCAGCATTAAGGACAAATACCTACAGCTTAAGGATCTTTTCTTTATTGCAAAAGATTGCATTATTTCATTTTGCCAGAAGGCAGCTTCTGGTCTGCATCTGGCCCTTGAGCCCCATATAGCCTCTCTCTCTCTCTCTCTCTCTCTCTCTTTATACTTTATATATATATATATATATAATCTCGCTCTCGCCAAGTCATTGTCATTGTGATCTTGGGCAAGGCACTTCATTCACATTGCCTAGTATGTATGAGGTGTGTGAGTGAGTGTTGGTGGTGGTCAGAGGGAGCAATGGCGAACTTTGGCAATCTCGCTTCTGTCAGTCTACTCCAGGGCAACTGTGGCTACTATAGTAGCTTACCACCACTGTGTGTGGAGTGAAAGAATAATACACATCAATGTAAAGTGATTTGAGTGTGTATGATAAAGTGTTATATAAAAGCCAATGCATTGTTATTATTATTACTAACAGAAAGGAACCTCCAGCAGAACCAGGCTCAGAGGTAGGGGTTAGTGGACAGAAACAGGACAACAGAACAGGATAGAGAGATAGAATATTAAAATGTCATTAAAAAGTGATATTTCTATATGCCGACAAAGTATAATTGCACTTAGGGCTGTGACTTTAAATTACAGAAAATAACGCACTAAAAAAAAAAAAAAATCTCATTTCAAGAGTATTGATGTACAGACGTACAATATAACAATAACAATATAAAAACACCGGATGCAAAACAAAAGCCCAGTTGTGTGCAAACTGGTGTTTTGGACAAAATAATTAACTTCTGTTTTGTCTTGGTTAAGGAGAAAGCTACAGCTCATCCAACATTTAATGTTTTTATGACAGGCCTGGAGTAACTCATGTGGTTCATCTGATTTAATTGACAAATAGAGCTGTGTTTCATTCGCATAGCAATGGAAATGTATATTATGGTTTCTGATTATGTTATCTCGTGGAAGCATATGTAACGTAAAAAGTATTGGTCCTAAAACTGAACCTTGGGGAACTCCACGATTAACTATGGCGTGTGCTGAGGAGAGATTATTAACAAGAGCAAAGTGGGTTGTGTCTGATAAATAGAATTTAATCCAACCTAGTGCTGTTTCTTTAATCCCAACAACACTTTCCAGTCTCTGCCTCAATAAATGATGATCCACTGTATCGAAGGTTCAACTAAGATCTAAGAGGACCAGAACTGACACCAACCCTTTGTCTGAGGCTAAAAGAAGATCATTGGTTACTTTTACTAAGGCAGTCTCTGTGCTATGATGGGCTCTAAAGCCAGACCGAAAGCTTTTGTTCTGATGTAGATGGTCACATAGTTGATCAGCTATGAAGGTTGGATATTGGTCTATAATTGGTTAAATTGCTTTGATCAATAGGCTGATTGAGAGGTTTAATTACTGTTGTCTTAAAATCCTGTGGCACATAACTTTTTAGGAGAGATGTGTTGATCCAGTCGATGCAGTTGATGCAGCACCCTAATAAGGTGAAACATTATATTGCACTAGAAATATGGACTTACATTGGACGTTACAATTTACACAAGTGCCACATGGACTCATAATATTGCAGAAGAGACTCCCGGAAAGAATCTATCCAAACTGACACTGTCACGCTATCACGGAGGTGGTGGGAGTCACACGAGCACACCAAAGGATAGACCTTCAGCGTTTCTAATATCTTCACATTTACCAGTTCTAGATGGGACAAAATGTGTTACATTTAATTATATTTTATTTGTGGCGTCCACTCTTTTTTCTGCAGAGACGGTAAGTCGGGCGTCATGGAGCTGATAAACTGTGCGCACCCGAGTTATGCCTCAGCTGCAGCAACTTTGACAGACGTCAGACTTCTGTCCACATTGCCACAGTGGTGTCCAACTATTTTTATACTATGTCCGAAGTAAAGCCACAGTTTGATTTACTACAGCGTAACTAATGAGTGGATCTGTCATTTGCAGAGGTTGGTGAAATGCGCATGAGAGAATGGATACCAGAAACTGTTCCCACACATATTTAAATTAGGCTCATCTTCAGTTCGGACTCGCTCACATCAGCTCCATATGGCATAAAACAAATTATATTTAAAACTGCGTATTATGTAGGAAACCAATGGTTCTGTTTCACTGCAAACATCTCTGTCTCCTCTGTATTAAAGCAGGACGCTCTGCGGGGGTTATTTCCTCAAACCTCCAGTGCATCACACTCAGTCACGCTTTAGAGCAGGTACCGTATTGATGACAGATGATGATGACGCTCTGATCTATTCTGAATGCCGGAACGGAAGAAGTTTATAAAATCAGGCTTTCCACGCAAACAAACATTGTTAGTATGAGAGGAAAAAAGGAGAGATTTTAACTGACTTGGACAGACGAATGCAGGCGATCCTCACACTGCAATAATCTGATCAATAATCTGATCAAATCAACCTGTTACATTGTTTCTCAACGAAGGCTTTTCAAATTAAAAGTGTGCTTTATCATTATCACAGATTTCATTGACATTTACAAGCGTTGGGAATTGTTAGGTCTAAATACGTTAAGACCGTTGCTAAAATGTGAATGTTGGGTCTAAATACGTTAAGACCGTTGCAATCACATCTCAGGGAGAAAAACACTATCTGACTTAAAAGGCGACCAGAGGCAGAGAGGTGCGAGCTGCAGCTCGGAGAAAAACCCAACAAAAAGAGACACAAAAGTCCGATATAAGTTGGATTGCTCTGATGGTGATGCCTCAGAACCAGGTATTTATTATAGAAAACATAGACCACACCCAGAGGGCTGTGCAACAGCGCTCTGGGTGCAGGATTAATACCATATATGGTAACACAAAAACTTTGGGGGAGAAAAAGGCTCATATGTCCATGCAGTGGGTCACATACCCCCACACTGGCCCAAACTAGTTTAAACCAGCTATGGTGGACAATGGATATGTTTTGCAAACACACACACACACACACACACAGTTAATCATGGATAATTTCATATTCTAACTATCGTTTAATCATTTAACTATAACTAATAAAGTAATAAAAACCACACAGACTATAACATATCTTACATATCCGCCCTGTTGTGGGTTTGGAAAACATCAAGCAGACGGGCGTCTTCACAGGTTTACCCGGTGCCATCATAGGACCAAAACAACAGGGATGACCACCGTGAGGTGGGGCGAAAACCCGACAGCTAGTACGGGAAAAATTCCCCACCGTCCCCCCCTGCTGGGGCGAACATCGATTCTGATCCACGGTGATCTGGAGACAGTTCAGGGTGTATGTACAACTGATGACCCAAAACCATGGTGTTGAAGATAGGGCTTTAGGTCTCAGTGTGTGTTTGGAGTTGGTAAGGGAGGGTCAGAGGTTACCAGCACATAACCCTCCAGTAGCAGTGAACCTTTACCGCTCACTGTGATGATGGGAAGGTGTGGCAGGGTCTTAGTCCATCAATGGGGCAGATGGGGAGAGACCCATAACATGGAGTTGGTACTCTGGGGAAGCCTGGACCTGCATAGCACCGATGATCATGTTGTCTATGCCTTTCTTCACACAGGGGACGATGCAACAGCAGGCAAGACCAACGACCAGCAGCACAGCCAGAAGAGGGAGACCCAGACGTAGCAGGAATTGGAACCAGGAGCCTTGGAACAGCCAGTCCCACCCGGATGAATGGACATTGGACTCGTCAGCTGACATGGCACCTTCCAGGTTGCGGAGTGTTTGCAGGGCGTCTTCGATGGACTCCGAGGAGTTATTAGGTATGTATGTACAGCAGGTAGCACCCACCATAGCACACACACCACCTGTGGAAGCTAAAATCGTATCTAAAGCCATACGGTTCTGAATAGCCATTTGCGCGGTGGCCGCTGTTCTAGCATTCATTTTGTTATTAACAGCTAAAGATGCATTAAGAAGCATGTGAAAGCGGTATTGGAGGGTCTCTACCATAAGGGAATTCTTACCCACGCCTATATTAGGGAAAAGAGCATGAACGACTTTTTGACTAGTTGACCAATATCTATGTTCGTGAGGGACGTCCGAGCCCCATATTGCATCATGAGGTGTGAAGGTTATAATCTCACGACGAGAACGACTAGGCATTGTCATATGAACTATGAAAGACCCATCTGTGACTGCTACTGGTACACAAACGGCTGACATATTAATTGGAGGGGAAGGATAAACTTTATCACCGCACTTCAACCAAACACCGTCTCTAGCAAACATTGGGACAACCGTACTGACGTTCCGAACGGTAGCACAATGGTTTATGTCTACCGATGGTAGACCTTTGGTGTTAGTTGGTGGACCATTAAATCGTACGCATAAAGGATAGCAGTGAGTATAATTACCACAAGGGACATCATTCGTGTTTAGGTGTTTAGCAGCCTGACCTAGGGGCTCGAGGGTTTTTAGCATTGGTAGAACAGGAGGGCACGGGGTCGCGGACTTATTTTGTAAACATTCTAGTACTTTCTTTGAGTCAGGGGCTGGCAGGGACGCGGACAACAGAGTCGGGGATGTTACAGCGTGCGGCAGATGTGAGCAAACATAGCAACTATCATTAGTTACTGTTCGTGCAGATAGTTCTACCATACGGTACCAAGAATTAGCGCGCAGACGATGATGGACGTGATTATTCTGTTCAGACAGTAATGCGAGTAACGAGTCAGGTTCTTCTGTTGGCATAGGTTTTGCATTTATAACTCGTATATTCTGTCTAACCTCAGGTGATAACACTATGTCCATGCGTGGTTTAACTACAATGGGAGTGGCCGGAGGTGTAATACAAATATCCACCCAAAAGATGGGATCTGTCCCTTGTACGTCAGGGCCGAATCCCATAAGCAAACAAGACGGAGGTACCGCGGTGGTGTTAACGGTTAGGAGTAGGATTTTTTGTTTCTGAACAATTGTTTTTCGCAATGACAGATATGCCGCTGTAACGGTACGTGTAGATGGTGTGAGGGGCCAGGTAATAGGGGTGTAGCTTGTATGGAGGAGTACCTCAGACCAACCATGAGTAGACCATGATTGGTCTGCTCCCCGGACTTGCATGTACCATTCATAATTTACATAGTCCTTACCATGTTTCCATGGTGTGTAGCCTTTATTAGCCAGAGCCTCTAGTGGAATTGTAACGTCACTTAAAATGTCCGGTATTTGTGGTATGCACATAACGAGGTTAAAGCCCCCGGGGCATCTACCTATGTAATCATACCAAGGTGAGCTTAGAGCCCCTGCTAGCACTTCCTGGGATCCCACGAGGAGGAGGAGGAACAACAGATCCATCTCTGTGTTACTAGGGTGTATCACCTGCTGTGGTGGGTTTCTGTACCTTTTTCCCGTGTGATTGGTGTATCCACGTCTGTCTTTCAGCTATCTTAAATGCAGTTGGTGTGGTTAGCAGAACTGTGTAAGGGCCGTCCCACCGTGGAGTACACCAGTGTTTTCTCTTAATCACCTTGATGAGGACCCAATCACCAGGACGAAGGGGATCTGAAACAGGTAAAGAGAGACTAGGCAGTGTATTAGCTTCAACAATTTCAGCATCTGTGAATAATTTAACCATCCATTTTGTTATTGGATCCAACTCTCCCTCCTGATCCTGCACCCACTTAGAACTGGTGAGGGGTAGGTGAAAAGGTCGTCCTGTGACAACCTCAAAGGGGGTCAAACCCTGTGTGTTTGGTGTTATGCGCATGTACATTTCTACCAGGTTAACACACTCTGGCCAGGGCCTGTTTGTTTGTTCTACAGCTTTTTTTAATCTGTTTTTAATGGTACCATTGTTGCGTTCTACCAATCCAGCACTAGCCGGGTGGTAGGAGCAGTGATGTTTTAATTCAATGCCCATGGCCTCTGTCAGCAGGAGTATTACTCTGTTAACAAAATGGGGTCCATTGTCGCTCCAAATCTGTCGTGGGATGCCATGTTGAGGTATTATTCGTGTCAAAAGGGCCTTTGCCACTGTCATTGCATCATTTGTTTTAGCGGGCACTATGGTGACCCATTTTGAGAATGAGTCCACCAGAACCAAACAATACGTATACCTCTGAATAGTGTGCAGTGTTATGAAATCCATCATAATGACCTCAAAAGGATATGTACCAGCTGGTGTTTTACCCCGAGGGGGCCTAACATTACCCTGAGGATTATGACGACAACAGATGATACACTGACGACAAAAGTTTTTAAAATGGGTTTGGAGTCCTAGTGGTATATGAAATGACTGTTTGACTATGTCTACCATCCCTCCTGTTGAGACATGGGCCAACCCATGGCTCATTCTAGCAACGACGTCAAACAAACATCTAGGCAAACATGGCTTGTCATTTAACATAAATACTCCAGAGTCATTTTTAACAGCACCTTCAGTCACCCATTTTGTTTTCTCACTTTCAGGAGCGTTAACATGCATATCAATCAGGACTTCATCTGGCAAGCAAAGTGGTACAACATCAACAGGCAACAACTGGACAGTAAGTGCTTCAGTAAAAGCAGCTTTTTTAGCTTCAACATCAGCTTTCGCATTACCCAAAGAGACAGCATCAGTGGCGCCAGTATGTGCTTTGCATTTACATATCGCCAATGATGTAGGTAAGAGGACTGAAGCAAGAAGGTCTTTTAACAGGGAGGCATGTTGCACAGGCTTTCCACTAGATGTCTTCATACCTCTCCTAGCCCACTGAGCAGCAAACACATGAACTGTGGAAAAAGCATACTGGCTATCAGTGTAAATTGTGACTTTCTTGCCTTTGAAAAGTCTACAGGCTTCTGTCAAGGCCACGATTTCGGCTGCCTGTGCAGACTGATTTCCAGCCAATTTGCCTGATTTCAACACAGTGTCGCATGTAACTACTGCATAACCAGTATGATTTGTTCCATCAGGTGCTTTGGAGGAGGAGCCATCTACAAACACTACATCTCCGTCTTTCAATGGAATGTCTGTCAAATCTGGACGTGGCTTGCATGTCACCGACACTAACTGTCCACAGTCATGCGGTGTCCCATCGTCAGCTGTTGGTATCAATGTAGCTGGGTTAAAAGCAGCACAGCGCTTTAGAATGAGGTTGGCTGGGGTCAACAAGGTGTTAGTAAGGTGTAAAAACCTGGCAGGAGATAAGAACGACATTTTTGTTTGTGTTAACAGGATGTCAACTGCATGGCTGACTAACAGTGTCAAAGGATGGAACAACACTACTTCAGCAGACGCGTGCACAGCCATGGCTGCGGCGCAAATCGCCTGAACGCAATGGGGAAGTGCCCTAGCCACATCATCTAATCGTTTAGAGTAATAGGCTATTGGTCGTTGCTTCTCACCGTATTGCTGTAGTAGTATTGATGTCATGTAACCGTTCTTACAGTCAACAGACTGTGTAAATGGCTTGTTGTAATCTGGCAGCGCCATCACCCCTGTTCCTGTTATGATTTGTTTCACTTTTGTAAATGCTTCTTCCGCGTCAGGTGTCCACTGCAAAGGTGCGCTTAAAGTTTGATGTGTATCTAACATTAGGTTCTGTAATGGGGCAGTTATGATAGCATAATCAACGATCCACGACCTGCAATAATTCGCTAGGCCTAAAAAGGCCATCATTTGTCTGACGGTAAGCGGTTTTGGTGCCATTTGTACTGCTTCCTTACGTGAAGTAGTAAGTTCTTTCCCTTCAGCTGAAATGTTATGACCAAGGAATGTTACTTTTTCCTGTGTAAATTGTAGTTTCTCTAATGAGGCCTTATTTCCTGTTTTTGCCAAATGTGTGAACAGCCTGATTGCCTCTGTTTCATTTTCCGCTTTGGTGGGACTGGCCAATAAAATGTCATCAACATACACAATTATCTGTGTGGTCTCTGGCCATGTGTGGTGGCTGATGCACCTGTTAATCTCCGCTGAAAAGATAGTAGGGCTATCACAGAACCCTTGTGGAAGGCGAGTGTAAGAGTATTTTTTGTTCTCAAATGTGAATCCAAACCATCCCTGAGCTGTACTATGAAGAGGAATGGAGAAAAATGCATTACTTAAATCAATTACAGTGAACCATTTTTGATGAGGTTGTAATTCATTTAACAATGTGTGTGGGTCTGGTACATTTGGAGCTCGTGATTTAACAGCCTGATTTACTGCTCTTAAATCATGTACCATCCTCCAGCCGCCCTGTGGCTTTTTCACAGGGAAGATGGGGGTGCTGCATTCAGCTGAGTCATGTTCCTGTAACACGCCTGCAGTCAGTAAATCATTAATAACAGGCTTTATTCCTTCTTTTGCATCTGATTTGAGTGGATACTGTCTAATTCGAGGCCTGTAAGATGTGGCTGGATCTATGGTTACAAATGTTGCGGTTGTCATAAGTCCAACATCTGTCTTTGATGTAGCCCACAGACATGATGGCACTGAAGGAAAGTCATCTGATTTCAGAGTGCACAGAGACAGTCATGCATCCAAATGTACAGCAGGGGGCGCCAAAGTACACCAGTTCAGCACTTGTTTTTTCACAAAGCCACAAAAGGAGCCTCTGTATGTGAATACATTGTGTCTCTCTTTTCTCCAAAGGTCACTCTTGACAGGAAGTGCAGCCAACAGATCATTTGCATCTCTCCACTGTTTGTGTGCCGGTTTTTGTAAACAAATATGTGGAAACCGTGGGGGGTTTATTGGTGTCAGCTCTGGAGGCAACGTCACTCTGATTATAATCCATCCATCTGGAGACCAACAAACGTCTGTCAATGTTATTTTCTGTGGTGACAATCGCAGAAACTTTTCCTCCCAGGCTTTAGCAACTGCTCTGCCCTCAGGAGACAGGTCTGGTCTCCTTAGCCAGTCTGGTTGACCTGGCAGGGGTCCTTCAGGTCTGACATACATCATTGTAACATGTGGTGGCCACTGTGTCTGTGTTTCTGTAGGAACGACAAATGTTTTAGCTATTTTAGCCCGCAGTTCCTCCATAGACCCAACCACTGACCGAGGGCCTGTTGACACTGGATCCAATGTATAGAATTTATTAGGAATGACTGGGCTTTGCAACACCATAAGTGATTCTTTAGTATCTGATAAAAATTTCTTTGGCACTATTCCATTAGCCGTTGGCACTAAACTGATCTGTAACTTACTGAGGAGATCCCTTCCCATTAGATTGAAGGGACAATCAGTTGTCAAAATAAATGGGTGTGTGTAATATGAACCATCTTCATCTTGCACAATGACCTCCTTAGACCAACAGGCATATTGAGGCTTTCCACCCACTCCCACTATGCCAATAACCTTTTTGGAAGTGACTACGCCCTCCACCTGGTCACGGAGGACAGAAACATCAGCTCCAGTATCACACAGAAAAGTGACTGGTGTTTGTTTTGGTCCCACCAACAATGTACGTTTTGGGTATTTTTCATGTGTTAATGTTACAGCTGCATAAATGGAGAAATCAACAAAATGATTTGGATTTAAAGGTGGGGGATGTTCATATTCTGCAGGTAAATCATTGTCATATTGATCAGCATCCTCATCTTGCCCTAAAAAGGCTATGTCACACTCTGAGGTTTCATTATCTGTTCCGGAGTCACTGATTGCATGTCCCTCCGGCCAGTCCTGGCGTCACTGCCTAGGAGTTTGCCCGAACGACGTATGGTCTGTTTTTTGCTTTTTTCTTGGGCAGTCTCTTGCCATATGTCCTTCCTCATGACAAATGAAACATTGTCTTTTTTCTCGATCTATTTTTGCTTGTTTTTCCTCATCAGGCGTTCTGGTGCGATATGGCTTTTTTCCCTGTCTTTTAAACCCTGAGCGCTGGCTCACCAGGGCTGCAGCCATGGCCTCAGCCAATACATTAACATTAGCTGATTCAGTTTTTGCTTTCTTTTTCTCAGTGACTTCATAAGCATGTTCGGCCCATTCCATTAGCTCTGGAACAGTGAGGGTGCGGTGTGTGACACAGTTTGCTTTTATGAAATCTGACACGTTTGGCAACAAACCACTAATTAACCACATTTTTAGCTGTATTTGGTATGGATTATCCGCCAGCGGAGAATGAGGAAGCCCGCTATTAGTCCTAAAAACCGTTTCTAAACGGGCACGATATTCCATTGGCGTCTCGTCTGATTTCTGACGACACGCACTTATTTCTTCGTGGCTTGGGGGTTTTGTGTAAGTCGCCCTTACTCTTTGCATCAGTGCTTCAACCTGCTGTCGCAGCTCATTAGAGTTATGTGCTAGGGGCTGACGGTTAACTTGTCTCCCGGTATAACCGCCCACCACTACTGGATATCGGTGTCTAAGTGTTAGTTTTAAAACCTTTTCCACCTCCAGTCCGTTTAAATGCCATGTCTCAATCAACCCACATACTTGTTCAGCATAAGCAGTCGGGTCCTTCTCAACATCGCATACGCCCCTACAGGCATCTAATGCTTCCTGCTCCGTCCATGGGCGAAACAACAACAGCTGTGGGGGATGTGCACCCTGTAATGGATCCTGTGGGTTTAGGAATTCTCCTGCACGAGGGTTAGCTACCTCTATCATGGGTAGAATTGGATATAGATTTTCCTCCATCCCCGCCTGGGCTATGTATTGCTCATCCTCCTCACTGTTAACACTTTCTTTCATCTGTTTTGACTTTTGTTTAGCTGCCCTAGTCACAGGTCCCTTTGTTTCTTGTCCTGCAACTGCTCCCCCCTCTTGTAAACCCCCTGCGGCCCCATTCTGTTGCTGATTTGTCTCCTCAACTCTACGCGGTACACACACGGTCTCATCACAAGGCTGTATTTTAGCTGCTGCTGCTAACACTTTCTGTTTCCTTCTCTCTTCACCTTTCTCTATCTGTGTTTTCCTAATACTCATAGCATCTTTCCAGATACACACTACTCTTAAGTGGTCTGCTATTAACTCAGCCTGCTTAGGACGTAACTTTTTTAATGCCTTCACTCTTTTTCCTTTACACCAGATGGACACTTTTTCTATTCCAGCTTCGTCTGACAATTTCCCTGCAAACCCACAATTTTTGTACCAATCATCTAGATAGCAACAACTACCGGGATACTTTCTCTGCATGAATTTCACATCATTATTTTCCATCAATGCTTTACGCTGCGCGTTACCCATGTTCTCAGCACGGGATTTACAGACACCGTTACAACAAAGAAACACCACAAAGAAACAACACACAAAGAAACAACACACAACAACTCCCGTCTGCCCTCTGTCCCTTTACCACGCCGTGTGAGTTTTACGTCACCCACCACGGTCTTCGCTCCCCGTTGTACGTCACGGGTACTATGGTGAAAAGAAACAGCTTCTCACCTCGTCAGTGTTCTCCCTGGTTCGTGGGACCCGTCACTCCCCGTCCGGCTCGGTGCTGGAACAAGCTGTGACCACCCCTGCAAAGGAGGGGGTGCCGGCAGTTTTACTAATGGTCCGGTTGCGCCCGCACCGATCCAGACGAAAAGATGTAAGGTCCCGGGTTGCGGCACCAGTGAATGTTAGGTCTAAATACGTTAAGACCGTTGCTAAAATGTGAATGTTGGGTCTAAATACGTTAAGACCGTTGCAATCACATCTCAGGGAGAAAAACACTATCTGACTTAAAAGGCGACCAGAGGCAGAGAGGTGCGAGCTGCAGCTCGGAGAAAAACCCAACAAAAAGAGACACAAAAGTCCGATATAAGTTGGATTGCTCTGATGGTGATGCCTCAGAACCAGGTATTTATTATAGAAAACATAGACCACACCCAGAGGGCTGTGCAACAGCGCTCTGGGTGCAGGATTAATACCATATATGGTAACACAAAAACTTTGGGGGAGAAAAAGGCTCATATGTCCATGCAGTGGGTCACATACCCCCACACTGGCCCAAACTAGTTTAAACCAGCTATGGTGGACAATGGATATGTTTTGCAAACACACACACACACACACACACAGTTAATCATGGATAATTTCATATTCTAACTATCGTTTAATCATTTAACTATAACTAATAAAGTAATAAAAACCACACAGACTATAACATATCTTACAGGAATACTCCATGTTCTGTGATTTCTAGACAGCCCCCAAAAAAATGACATCATGGCCCAGTCTGCCTCCTTTGCTTCAGACCACCTTCATAGACCTTTTTCACACTTCCGCATTTTAAACCGGAAGTGGTGTGCAACAACTTCCTGTGGCTATAGCCTTAGCGTTAGACAGTGACAAAAATGCTCATTCTTGGGATGGTTGCTCTTGTTCTGTTCCTGGTTGCTCTTGTGGGGCAAGAAAACTGCCTGTCTAACCACGCTTTTCTGACGGACACAGGCCAAAGGAGGCAGTGGATATAAGCAGTTAGGAGGAATGAGGTTCCGGAATCTGTATTCTACACAACATCGGCACTTCACTCAGGAGGATTTTGTCAGCGGATCCACCATCAGATGCCTTAAAGTGGGGCTGTTCCATCTCTCTTTCCCTGGAACAATTTTATCGCACCACTGTAGAGCGAGTCTGCCTTCGAGAGGGCTCATCCTCTAACAGCAAGCTAGCTATGCTAAAGCTATGGAGCTGCTACGGCACATCCACCCACAGGTAAACAAGACAAACACATCAGAATGTTAAAATTTAATTTAAAGGTCTATAACGTGCCTCTCTTTAAACATTCCAAATATTTTTGCAGACTAAATTAGGTTTCTTTATTACAACATTTATACTTCATATGTTGTAGATAGCATTTAGTTCACGAAGCTACTACTTTTCTTATCTTGATAGCTGTGGATATTTTCTTCATGGAAGGAGTTATACCCCCTATCAAGTTTATTTGTGCGGGTATTCGCTGCTGCGATTGCCTTTGCATCAGCGAACGAAAAAGCTGGCAAGTTGAGCAATGCTGTTGAAAAACACAAGAGCCATTTTCCCTTAGACCCGCAATAACAGGAAGTTACTCGGCACCAGGAGGCGCTACTTCCGGTTGTCGTCAAAAGGTCTATTGACAGACTATGTGCTTTTTGTCTACTTATGCGCGGTGGGCGTGTCAGAGCGTAACTGCAGGCGCGTAAAAAAGTGCTTAAATTAAGTCCAGATGGAACAATAGGGCCCACAGTGAACACAGCATTATTCTTTTCAAGAATTTTGACCTAATTTAGAGCTGAAACATTTACAAGTTCAGCCTATTATGACCTTGCTTGAGTTTAGTGTCTGCTGCTATGCTCTGGTAGTCCTTAATGGGAGCATAGAAAAAATAATTGTTTCCTGTTATCATCTAGTTTCAAACCATTGGTTTTAGGACAATGATTCAAAATGACTGGTAGTGGGAGGAGCTTGCTTTTGGATTGCCACTATTCTGTATGATTAAGTCAATGACTCAAGAGTCTAAGTCTCTTTGGAGATGGACCAAAAACTACATATGGTTTTTCAGATTGAAATTGGTTTTCTAATCATTGGAAATTAGTAGTTTCATGCTACGCAAATGACTTCAAATTAAATAATTGAAGAAATGTAAATGTCTTCCAGCTGTAGAAAAATATGGATATTGTTGTTGTCTTTTCTTTCTTCAGAAAGTAAAAAGTCTGATGTTCGCATTAGATTTCTTTGGCATTATTTTGAGTCCTAAGATATGGGTCAACTGAGGAGTCTGAATTGATAATAGCTCTGAGTATGTGAATGTATTACATCCTTTCTATATTATTTCTTGACTGGATCAGTGACCTGTACATTGTGTACCCTGCCATTCTTCTAATGTAACCTGGGAAATACTTGACCTTTGTGATCCTTGCCTGGAAGGAATCCAGTGCAGAAGATGGATGGATATTACATTCTGAATCCTGCTGTACTCTCACTCTCTGCTGCAGCTTTGCATACCTACCCTGACCTGTGCTCTATGAACAAGGTGTCTAACACATTCTACGCCAATTGAAAACTTAACATGTTTGTTGCTGAAGTTTTACACCTGATATATTTCAAGTAAGTTTCATTGCTTGTTTTTTTCTTCATGACGATAGTTATACATATTGTGGGACCAAAATGATTGCAGGTAAAAATCTGCATTAATTACCAATTGCTTTGAAATCACGAGGCAGGAGTGGAAAACAATATAATTTATGTTTCCAGTGAGCAACTCCGATATAGCTAGAGTCACTTTTAGGTGGTAGCTTTTACATACGTTTTTGATAATTACGAGAAAGAATATGATGGATGTGCTGACACATGTATGTATTTAGTTTCCTCATTAAAATGAAATATAAAGCCAATTAAGAAGTTACAAGTTCTTAAAATAGACATACACCAAAAGCAGGGTCTGTGTAGCTTTGAACAAATAAGTAAGGACAATTGCAGTTACAGAACTGCTTTCAAACTAACCACATGTATTGCCACAGAACTCATAAACAAGCAAGAATAAATCTAATTTATACCAGTGGTTTTTTGGCTCAAGTACTCCCTTTCTCTCATTTCTGAAACCAAGTACCCGCTTATGTCCAACTACAACATTTTGCTCAGAATACTGTGAAAAAACAACTATAGTTAACTCTGATGATATTAATGAGTGATAACACACATTTTAAAGAATCTCATTTTGTAAATAAGTTGACTGAAACAGTATTTAGTGCCTCATGAATAGATTCATTTCTGTAGTTTTGATCATTTATGGTTATCTCCCTCCTGATGTGGGACCAGGAGAATGATCCTTGTTTTTTCAGTTCATGTTCTAATCAAGATCTTTTCTATCATCATCATTTTGTTTGTGTGTTTTGTTTTTGTGTGGTTGGTATTATTTAAATGATTCTCTCTCAGTATGTCTTTGGTTGTTCCTTATGTCGTTTTGAATGTTTCTCTGTTATGTTTGTGTAATTTGTAGCAATCTTATGTGGTGCTGGTAATAGTAAGTATTTTTCTGTGTGTTTTTGCTGTCATCTTGTGTATTTTTTTTTATTATTCAGTATGTTTTTTTATCGTATTTTGTGTTTTTGTTGTCATTTTGTGAATTGCTGGTATCATTTAGTATTATTATCATTTTGAACTAGAAATAAACATTTTAAAACTCCATATTTTTAGTGCGTTCATTGATAATTGTCTTTCTTCTCTCTCTCTCAAGTACCCAATAGAGTGCCAGTGCGTACCCCTAGGGGTACACGTACCCTCTTTTGAGAAACTCTGGTATATACAATAGAGTTAGTGATTGTGTGTCAGGGTTATTATACTTCTTGAACTTTTATTTGTTTTTTTTGTTTTTTTATTTTATTTTGTTTTTCAGATTTTCCCAATTTTTAATAATTAAATTAAGTAATTAAAAACGGAGGTGACAAAATAAGTGGTGAATGAATATACATAATTTAAGACCTGACAAAATATGATTTAAGACCTAGTTTACAAAATATGGACATATTCAAGATTTGAAATCATCACATTTAGTTTGTTTCTAGTTTGTTCATGTTTTTTTGCCTTTTCTGAAAAGTGCTTTAAATGGGTCCTACCTGTCTTTATACATGCTGGGTCGGCAGGAAGTCAGGGAAAGTGAAATTATTTAATATCTCTCTCTTCATTTTGCTTCTCCTACTACAGCACCACGGTTTCCCCTGTCAAAGCCGCTTTATGATGGACAACTGTGACGTCAGCCCCTCCTATGGCGGGAGGGGGCTGTAAATGATCCGGCTGCAATTAAGCACAGCCGCAGAGTGTCTGGGTGCAGATAGTTGCGCCCACAGTCACTCCATTGACTCGTATTAAAGAGGAGTTACTGCGCATGCACAACTTTTAACAAGAGTGGATGGTAAAGATTAGTGTGCCCCAAGGAATAAACACGTCACCAATCAGACACAAATGAACGAAACAACTTTACACATCATCATTATCCATATAATATTTATTCTGATTATCTAAATACAGATTTGTTTCGTAGTATTTTTAATTCATTATTATTTTTTTATGTTTTACTCAAACAAACGTGGTGAGTGGTGGGGTGGCGCCCTAGCGTCCTCTATTGGCCAGCCGCCACTGTCTGTAAGGATGCCTATCTTTTAACTTTGATCTTAACTTTGTACAAAATGCATCACTGTTGTATTGTAATCAAATAATCATGAATTAATCTGACCTGCTCATTCTTGTTTAAGGTTGCAGAGGTCTGCTGGTTCCTATCTCAAGCCTAGAATAAATGTAACAAATATTTGATTAGGGGTGGCATCCGTGGGGGGGGGCTCTGCTGGCGGCATTGGTGTGGGGTTGCGGTGCCTGGCTGGGGGTGCTTGGGTTCGCCTGCCTATCGGTCCGTGGCTGGCGGGGTGGCCCTGCTTGGGCGGTTGGTGGCGTCCTCTCTCGTCGGGGGGGCCGGGGCCGCCCCCCTGTGGAGGGTGCTATGTCGTGGTGGTGTCTGCTGGCCCTGGTGTGGGCGCTAGCCTCTCTCCTGCTCGGCCACCACCTGCTTTGACGGGGCAGGCCGCTCTGGGTCGGCGGGGGTCGCCTCCTGGACTACTGGGGGACGTGGCTGGTGCTTGGCTCCGCCGTATGGCTGGCATGGTTCGGGGGGGGGGCTCCGGTTGTGCTGCTCGGCGCGTCCCTGGGGCCCGCAGTGCCGCGTGCCCGTCTGCGCCATCTACCCATCCCCGGTGGCCCGCCATGCGGATGGGCCGGGCTCATACCAGACAGGCCTCCTACATGGACACTTCACATCACTCACTCCCAGCTGGTCTGACTCACCCACTTGTTGCACCACACTCACATACCCAAACCCTTGGGGGGCTGGATGGTGGGGCTGGGGGTGGAGGGGGCTGCCGCCTGTGCTGCTAAGTAGTGGCGCGGGGGCGGCACATCCACCTCTGGCTGCCCTACTAATCCCTCCGATTTTAATTACACCTCAACACACCACCCCACGGAATGCTGGCGGGGGGCCTTGGGGTTGGGGGTTGGGGTCGGTGGCGGGATACGCTGGGTGCTCGGCTGCTTGGGGCTTCCTCGGATGTGTGTGTGGGGGTGCGGTGGCTGCCTCTCGGCCTAGGATCTTGGGGGCTTCTGGGGGGCTGCTCGGCCATGGGGGGGTGGCCTGGGGCTCCCTGGCCCCCGCTCTTTCTGCTGGCCTGGCTGCATCTGCGGGCCCGGGGCAGTTCCTGGGTTTGTGGTAGCGGTTTTCGCACATGTACTGGTCTACGATGCACTGGCACGCCTTGGGATGTGATAGAACTCATACTGGGCTTAATTTTAGACACGTTAATCCCAAAACCACTCACTCATTCCCCCTGTTTACAGCCCCCAACTTTTTAGCTAAGCTTCACACTTGTCACTATACTGGCTTGATTACACAACATAATAAGCACAATATGTTCTATAACTTCACATCTCACCCTGACTGTGAAATAATCTATTCTTCCCGACCCTTTCTATTTCCTACCTTGAGTCTCTCCTCCCTGCTCCCTTTCCCCTCCCCCTCCCCCTCCACCTAGGTGTAACACTGCTCTCCCTTTTTATTATTTATCTATAATAAAAAAAAAATTCTTACCCTTCCTTAGGGAGGGCTGGTGATGGTCACAATTACGCAAGTAATAAAATAAATCAATTTATTTTATTGTAATAAGAAAATATGCATTGCTGTCTCAAAATGATTGCACTTCTTGTAGTGTTTACCTTCGACGGCATGTGCAGACAACTAAAAAAAAAAAAAAGAATAAATGTAACAAAGAAATGTAAGTTCTGCTTAACATTATTTAGTGTACACTGTTGTCTTGTCATATTTCAACCAAAAATATGCAATGCAAGGGGAATTGGAGGTAGGTTATCAGTCTATCACAAGACGCAAATCATACTATAGTCCTTTATTATCTTTTTGGAAATTTAAACGTAACGTAGGAGTTTAAACAAAAAATGTTAAATAACATAATGCTGAAAAAAACACTGTATCTTCACTGTACCCATATTTTATCTGTGCTACTTTACTACCCAGGTGGGAACTATAAAATATGCCATGTCGTCATGTCTCTGCTTTTATTGACATTGACACTCAACACAATCACTATATAGGCACTTTTTACAGCAGCTTTGTCTGCCTAAGTGTTAACTGTCCTGACACTGCTGGTTTCACTGCCTCAACATGTCTTCTTTCAAGTCAAAACCCCAACCCAGATTTTTTTTTCTGTTAAATAAATAAAAAATGTCTGAGCAAGAGCTAAAACACAGAATCTAAGTAAACTGAACTAGAACTGACAGCACCATTGGTCTAGAGGTGGAAGCTTCAACATCCCTCGACTTTTCTATCATTTTCTCTTTTATTGCTGACAATTTTTCTGAAGAGTGACAAATAAGAGTCCTGTATTTTTCATTGTCACTGCGTTCCTGTCTGGTGCAGCAGAAATACTTTTACTTACTTTTAAAGAAGACTTATTAAATGCTAACACAATGATTGCAAACCACTCATGTAGACAGGTCTTCTACTACAAGTAGAAAGTGAAGAGGTTTTGGGAGAAGATATGGGTAATATAAATATTGATAACATCCCTCTTGATATAAAGGTTGTTGTTGCAGATTGTGTTTTGGCCAGACGCTTCAAATCTTCAACCTTTATTGCAAACCTGTTAAAACAAATACAGTTTTTAAATAAGTTTTACAATATTGAACCATGTATTAAGTGAAAATTGTGTTCAAAGTAGAGGTTAGATTTTAGGCTCAACCCAAAATTCGGGCCGGGTCGGGCCGAGATGTCACACATTAGAGTCGGGGTAGGATTTAATCTTTATTACATTAATATTACTTCTATTAAAAACAAAAAAAAACTTCTATATTGTTGTGGTATCATTTCTAAAGTGATTTCTGCTAGTAGTGGGACGGAATATTGACAGCGTTGTGTTGCGTTTTGTTGTTCAGCGTTCACATTCACTGAATATTATTCGCTGATTTTGCTCATTCCTCACTTGCTGCTGGAGCGCAGGGAACAAATATGATTGCGTGCTTAAGTCACTTCTGCGCTCTACACATGGGCCGCCCGGTCTGGTCTGCAATGCTGTTATGGACTTGGTTCTATGTTCTGGTTATGTTCCACTTGTGTGTATACAGTGGTTAACTGATGTTGAGATTTCCTATGGCATCATGGTCACATGCAGCCTTCTCTCCCAATGTGTTAACATGTGTTCTGAAAATCTGAGTCTTGATTGGCTGGGAGGCTGGGGAAAGGGTGGGCGTAAGTGGGGTAGTGTGAGTGTATGACGATTGTTAGTTTCATTGTTTATTTTTGGCGTGTTACTACGACCTCTATTAAAGGTAACTGATCTACCTAATTGCGTCTACCTAATTGCATACAGTTTAAGTTAATGGGTCGGGCTCTGTTTGGGTCGGGCTTTATGCCCGCAGGCCAGGGTCGGATCGGGCTGGATTTTTTGGGCCCAGAACCTCTAGTTCAAAGATCAGTTCTAGGTATTTATCCTGTAGAGGGTTAAAGAGAAAACACAAAAATACAGGCAAGTACGAAGAGAACATGCAAGTGTCACAGTACTCCATCTGTTCAACGCTTGAGAAGATTTAGTCCAACCCAGGATTACGTTTCGTAGATTTACAGCCAAGGAGACTTTTTTTTTCAAATCAGATCTTTCTGTCCTTAATAGATGCTAGTGGATAAAAACACATGATAAACAGCTGCCTTAGTCAGAAGTAAAAACAGGCTTTTAAGCCCAGATTTTACATTTAATGGAACTGGAAAAATGGTGCTTTCACTCAGCTATCAAATATTGAGTGGCACTGCATTACATGGATGATTATTACCAATCATTCCCTTGCTAGGAGTGAACTGAAAAGCAGACAACGGTATTATTACAGCGCTGTTTGACAGAACGCTTTGTCATGCAACTGAAAAATGATATGTAATTTTGATGACACACCAGTGTCCTAGGATTACCAGGTAATCACCCTGTAAGAAAAAAAAGTTGGAGTCCAGACATATCTAACAATCAAGGAGTTATAAATAGTCTAACGTAACACATTGGCTAAGATATGCCGACTGTAATATTTCACAGTTTGGAGTGCCGGACTTGGGCTCTCATAATCATTTTTAAAAAGGTACTGGGATATAACTGCTGTGTTAATCTGTACATTACATAACAGGCAAAAACTGTTTTTTTCATTTTCCTGCAGTATATAACTATCATAATAGATCAGTTGGGGATTGACAAAAATTGAGATTGAGGGGCTCAGGTCCCATTGGCTCATTGAAAAGTATATTACCAATGTTTTTTTTAATTTTTTTTACCACTTTATCCTGTGATCTCTTAATTGTTGTTTGTTATGGTCAAATATTCCATTGTTTGTGCGATGAATGCTCATTTTTCTTCATCTACTTTGTCATTTTGTGTGAGTCAGTTCCAGAGGCCTCATTGTGTTAAAGCATTTTGTTGAATCCTTCTCATTCTAAGATAGCATGGCGGGTGGAAGAGTGGTATTGGGGGGCAGCCATGAGTGTAGAATTGCCAGGGGAGGAAAGTAACGAATTACATTTACTCTCGTTACTGTAATTGAGTAGCTTTTTTGTGTACTTCTACTTTTTTGAGTACTTTCTAAAATCTGTAATTTTACTTTTACTTAAGTCAGTTTTGTTTCACGTAACAGCACTTCGCTACACTGAAAATTAGGGATGTAACGATTAATCATAAGGCAGTTAAAAATCGATTCATTGGTATCAAGGTTTATATCGATGCTGCAAAAATTGAATCACAGTACTTTTTTTAAATAGCAGAGGGCGCTATTCAGAAATCTGCTAATACTTTCTTTCTGGCCGCCTTCTACTCTTAAACATATTCATAAATGATTCCTTACCCCTTTACATGGCCCCCATGTGGGCGCCGCAAATGGCTGCTCCGGTGTGTTGATGTGTCTCCTTTCACTGCAACTACCTAGTCAAATTCCTCGTATTGTTCTAAACTGTACCTGGTCAATAAAGCTGATTCTGATTCTGATTCTGATTCTTTAGCACCGAAAGAATATCTGTAATATTACGTGAATATCTGTAAAAGTCTCGTTTTTCTATTAGCTCTGTCTGCTAGCATAGCATCTCTTCTTCACTGCAAGATATCTGCATGCCAACCGACCACTGGGTTACCAGCGCCCTCTGCTGGTCCAAACAATTATCTGACGTAAATACAATGCAGACTGTTTTTTTTTTTTTAAAGTCAAATTGTCAAGGCACAAAATACATTTTCAGTTGCACTTTTAAAAAGAAAAAGAACTATTATGCAGTTTTGTATTGTTTACTATAGAACCAGAATTTAAATTAATAAGCTTCTTCTTCATTTGTATTATTACTTTATTTATTTTATTCAAGATTTATTTTTAGTTAAATTGCATTGTTTTGACTAGTTTATCAAGGGATTTTTTTGACATTGAAAAATAAACGGAAAATAGTAGTTTTTTACTAAAACAAATAAAGGAATATTTTTCAGTCATTTGTGTACAGTCCCATTTTGTAAAATAAATCGTGAGAGAATCATTCCGTGAACCCAGTATTGTGAATTGAATCGTATCGGGAGTTGAGTGAATCGTTACATCCCTACTGAAAATAGATTTTGTTGCAGAGTAAAATAAATCCTGCAAACTCGTCTCACGCCTTTTTCCGTTTCATAAATTACAATATTTAATTTCAAGTAAAACCATATTTTTCATCAGCCCCTGTGTGTTTACTGGTGAGTGTAGGTCAAGGGCTCCACACCACCTCATCCTACTTCGCACCACAGCCTCATCCTCCCTCCCGCAGCACTTCGTCTTCACAGGCGGGGGGGGGGTCCTGGTCCTGCCAATAGGTCTCGCAGGTTTCTATAGAGCCGCTCTGTCCAGAGTCTCTCATGCGCCTCGTCCTTCAGTAGTGCCAGATGAGCCATTGTGCGTCTTCACGCATAGTGAGTGCGTTCCTTTTTATAGCAGCTACAGGTGTTGCAGCCAATTGATCAGCAGTTTTGCGCAATGATCATGTGATTTTAATTACAATTATTATTATTAATATAAAACTGTATTTGTTGGCGCGCACACGTCACTCTGGAGCGTCGGTATAATTTTTTCCTACTTTGTTTTTGGCAAATACATCCTTCATACATGATATGTGTTGTGAAATGTGCAATGTTCGATTATTTCACACAAATGTACAGTATCTATTTCACAGAGCAGTCTTTAATTTCATTCGTCTCCTGTTGGGGTCGGAGTTTCCCGTTTCTCCTGCGTACAGCAGGGTCAGAGCTGAGGTGGAGGTACACACATAATCTAGTCAGGTTTTTTTTTTACAAGTCCCAAATGTTTATAAATGAGGCCCCTGAAGAATGTGTCTGCACTGACACAAGCACTATTACCTCTCATAATTTCATTAACCATTTTTTGAATGTTTTTTTATGTTTTTGCACAATTTGTGCATAATCAATGTAATCTGTTCATTAGACAGTTTGTTTTAAATGCATAGATGCAGTTTTTTGACATTCCACCTAGAATGTTTTATAGACTTTATATAATGGGTCATTAAAGAAAGAACATGATCACGGAGACATGCTGCCAAAATCAGCTTCCTTTGTGGGGTGGCTGGGCTGTCCCTTAGCCAAATAGGACAATCAATCAATCAATCAATCTTTATTTGTATAGCGCCAAATCATAACCAATGGTATCTCAAGGCACTTTACAGTAGAGCAGTCTTAAGGACGGACTCTTCATTTTATGGATACACACATATGCATATATACGTATATACACATACATATGTATCCCACACCCAACATGAATTCATCATGGCGGCAAGGAAAACCTTCTGTTAAGCAGCAGGAACCTTGTGTGGATCCCATTCCTATGATGAACAGCCATCCACGTTATGCTGTGTTGGGTGTGTGCAGAGAAAAGGGTGGAGACAGAGCCGCTGAGTCTCTGTAACTCCACACTGAGGATCCCACGGACCTGCAAGACAAAAGCCAGAAGGAGTACAGGAGCAAACACACAAGGGAGTAAGCAGACATAGAGGGAGTGTTTGAAAGAGGAATGGGACCCTCTCCGGTCCCTCTCTAACCTAAATGACCTCTCTCTTAACGCCCTCTCCAACCTCTCTCCAACCGAGCATGCCAGACCCCCCCCCCCGGCAGTCTATGCCTATTGCATCTTAATTATGAGCTATGAGCTGGTTCCTAACTAAAAGCTTTATCAAAGAGGAATGTTTTGAGCCTAACCTTAAAGGTAGAGAGGGTGTCTGCCCCCCGAACCGTGGTTGGTAGATGGTTCCAGAGAAGTGGGGCCTGATAACTGAAAGCTCTTCCTCCTATACTACTTTTAGAGATGAATGGAACAACGAGTAGTCCAGCATTTTGAGAGCGTAGTGTTCTGGGGGGATTGTATGGCACTACAAGCTCCTTGAGATAGACTGGTGCCTGTCCATTTAGGGCTTTATAAGTGAGAAGAAGAATCTTGAATTCTATTCTATATTTTATGGGAAGCCAATGCAGAGAGGCTAATACAGGAGTAATGTGATCTCTTCTCCTAGTTTTAGTCAGTAAACGTGCTGCAGCATTTTGAACCAGCTGAAGTGTCTTAAGCGACTTGCTCGGGCAGCCTGCTAAAAGAGAATTACAATAATCCAGTCTAGAGGTAACAAAAGCATGGACTAGTTTTTCGGCGTCGCCCTGAGACAGGATAGATCTGATTTTAGCAATGTTACGGAGATGAAAGAAGGCAGTTCTTGAAGTTTGTTTTATGTGAGAGTTGAAGGATAAGTCCTGATCAAATAGAACCCCAAGGTTTCTAACAGTTGTGCTTTGTGCCAGAGTAATGCCATCTAGGGCAGTTAGGCTAGCATAGGTTTCTCTAAGCACAAGCAAGAGAAGATGAATGAATTGATGAATATATACTGTATGCATTTCTTGCTTTCAGAGATTCCTAAAGATAGGAATTGTTATCTTACTGGAAAATGTTTTATTGGATGCTCTGACACATTAGATGTAATGGCACAAGCACTTACTGTACTTCATCAAATTGACATCCTTGACAATTATTTTATTTATCCAGGTTAGCCACACCACATCTTGTTCTGATACATGTTATTTTGAAATGGTGTTCTTTAATAACAATAAAAAAAAACCTAGTTTGATCTTTATAGGCAAGGCAAGGCAAGGCAAATTTATTTGTATAGCGCATTTCATACTCAAGGCAACTCAATGTGCTTTACATGATAAAACATTCAATTGTTTAAAATCAATAAGAACATTTAAAATCATCAGTAAAATCAATTAAAATCATCAGTAAAATCAATTAAAATCATCAGTAAAATCATCATGACATCATGTAAATTTTACTGAATTTTACTGTACTATTATACACAATAGTACAGTGCCCGTCGGAAGTATGTATTCATGTGGGAGCTACAGTAGAGTTGTCAATTATGGTCAAATGAGTATGTGTTTGAAGGTTGAATGTACAAAGAGATATACATATTCTGTACTCTCTAGTGTTATAAAGGGGTACATTTGCAGGTGCAAAATAAAAAGTGTGTGTGATTTCCCTGGTTTAATTGTATGGGACATGTGCATGATAAATGTGCTTGTTTATTTTTTTACATTATATTTTGTTTGGTGTATTTTTCTGTAATGTATGTTTTTTGGAGTCATAATGTGTATTTTTTATCTTTCAGTTGTCTTTTTGTGCATTTTTTGTATGTTTGTTTTTGTTGCCATCGTAATGTGATTCTGGAGTCATTTTGTTTATTTTTGTATCGTTTTTGGTGTTCATTTTCATATTTTTCTTCTGTTGTCGTTTTGTGTACTTTTTGTATGAATATTGTTTGGTGTGGTGATTGTGTGTGTTAGCATGAAATGTTAGAGACGCTGATAGCCAAACTCCGTAGCGCCAATCAGAAAAACAACAAAACTGCGCAAAACAAAACTACATGAGTGACTAAGTGAATTAATGTATTATCTACAATTCGGCTGTTTTTTTTTTTTTTTAAAAAAACAAAAATCATTGTTTACCTTCAAACCGAGTGGTCAGAGTTTAGCTTTCATGCGCGGTACTACAGGCAATCTGCAGTTTTCCAGATGGCGTATTGAACAGGTTGAATTCGATACTAATCAAACTTCATAGCCATTGTAGCGATTTAAAGGAGTAAGTAAGTAAGTTTGGATCACGGGAATAATTTTAAATAACTATAAAATATTAACTTTATTAACTTTTAGCAGTACAATTTTTTTTTTAATATTGACTTTTTTAAACCCAAACAAACTGCGACACAGTGACGTCATGAACCCGGAGCCAGAAGTTGCGCGCTCAATACCGCGCTCATTACCGAGACTGCCCTAATCTTAAAATGAACATTATAAATGTTTTGTAACACCAAATTACTCCAAAATAACAGATGCACACACTCGTGGTATTTGGAACTCGTTGACTAAGTTTCAGGTCGATCTCATACCGCGTCGGGGAGATGTTCGCTCCACAAACATACACACACACAGACACACATGGGCCATTGCTGCTTTATAGATAGATTTTTGTACTTTTTTGATGCATGGGAGAGATGTAACTTTTACTCTGAGTTCATTTTAAGTGATCTACTTTTTACTTTTACTCGAGTAGATTTTTACACCAGTAACTACGTAAAATTTCATCAACATTACAGTACTTAGTAGAGTTTTTTTTGTACTCTTTCCACCCCTGAAAATTGCATATGGATCCTATGGACGTGTCCATACCAATCTCAAACGATGGCTGAAATGTGCCCATCAATATTAGGGTTGAAGGGGAAAAAGCCTTGGCTCATGTCGTATCAGAAAACATAGTGGGGTGTCGTTGTTGGGTGGGGTCAGGGTTTTATGTCCCCACCAATGTCAAAATCAAACCTACACCCCTGGGGGCAGCAAATGTAAATCCTCTTCACACCTTCTTTAACCAAGCACCCTGTCCATTGCCACGTTTATTGGTTGATCTCCGGACAATCCCAGTATGTGTCCCACAAGCTTTCTTATTCTCTGTACAATAAGAGAATCATCAGCAGTACTCCGGCCCCCTTCATAACCTCTTTATCTCAAATGTATTAAATTCTCAGTATGGTTTTGAGCAATTAGCGACAAAAACATCAACATTTTTCATAATGTTAAATATATTTTTCCTTTTTTTTTTCCACTTTTCTGCACATGCTGTCAAAGGTCAACACTACAAGAAGTGCAATCATTATGAGACAGCAATGCATGTTTTGTTAATGCAATGAAATAAATTAATTTATTTTATTGCTTAATTGTGACCATCACTAGCCCTCCCTAAGGAAGGGTAAGAAATATTTTATTATAGGGAGGATATAAAAAGGGAGAGCAGTGTTACACCTAGGTGAGGGGGTAGTGGGGGAGGGGGAAGGGAGCAGGGAGGAGAGACTCAAGGCAGGAAATAGAAAGTGTGGGGAAGAATTGATTATTTTAAAGTGAGAGTGAGATGTGAAGTTGTAGTACAACATATTGTGCTTATCATGTTGTGTAATCAAGCCAGTCTGGTGACAAGTGTGAAGCTTAGATATAATGGTGGTGGCCGTGGACAGAGGGAAGGAGTGAGTGGTAATACCTAAAGCAGGTATTTGGGTTCAACGTGTCTAAAGTCAAGCCCAGTACGAGTTTTATCCCCCATCCCAAGGCGTGTCAGTGCATCGTAGACCAGTGTATGTGCAAAAACCGCAAACCCAGGAGCCGCCCCGGGCCCGCAGATGCAGCCAGGCCAGCAGAAAGAGTGGGGGCCAAGGAGCCCCAGGCCACCCCCCCCATGACCGAGCAGCCACCCAGATGCCCCCGAGATCCCAGGCTGAGAAGCAGCCACCGCCCCCCCACATACACATCCGAGAAAGCCCCAAGGAGCCGAGCATGCAGCGCATCCCGCCACCGACCACAACCCCAAGGCCCCCCCCAGCAAACAGCATCCACCCAGAGCGCCAAACAACCCCTCCCCAACCTCGGCACAGATGCCAGCACCACACCAGCGCTGCAGGCCGCTACGGACCCGCACTTCGCGGGGAGTGCCCCCAAGGCAACCATGACATGAGACAAGCACCAAGCCCCACCCGAAGAACAGAGGCACCCCCATGCCCCGCCAGGCCGGCACCGCCTGGTGAGGGGCTTGCAAAGAGAGCCCCCAGCAACATCTCTCATGATCATATCTCACTGAGCCGTTTGGCCTATCCTAGTCTTCCTGTATTTCCTGTGCTGCGAAGTACATGTTCACGCATATGTGTGAGATCAACTCAGTTTGTTCTATTGTTAAACAAAACTAAGTAAAAACACTTACCTTCACCTACATAACTCTTTTTTTTCACCTGCATTACTTTGTATTATGAATTTTCCTAGTATTGACAAATACAAACTTTTCATTATAATAATTTGTTAAAATTTAGCTTAAAAATACAAAAATTCTGTTAATTAGGCTAAGAGCATTGTTTTGTTTTCTGTTCCATCAACTAGTTTCTTTCCCTATACATACAACCCATTTCTATTTCCTTTTTGATTTGTTGTTTGTATCTCAAGGAATGTTTTTTGCACTGAAACACAGCAATCATTTAAAGACTGGGTTATTTAAGGTGGCACAGTTGTTGCTCTTCTGTTGTTTTTCAAATTGTCTTTCTCTGTCCTCTACATATTATCCTTATTACCAGCTGGCCAACACCAATGACCCAACACAATCAATGGAGGTTTATGTGCTGTCACTGCAATCCAATGCTGTCATGTTTTGTAAAAGCAAAAATCAGTCTATGCTGGAAATCTCTGATCTGAGCACAGTGGGCGGTCTGTTCCCTCATATCTTGTGTGTTTCTTGCTCATATTGTGTACAGCAGAGGCTGAATTGTACACTGAGGTACCATCTATTGTGTAGAGATAATTGCCCCTGAGTAGATGCTCATCAAGAAGAGAAATTAAAATTATTTCCTTGTACTGCAGGATGAGAACAGTGGAGCATAAAAGATGATGAATTCCTCTATTCCGTGGGGGTCTGCATACCACAATGTTAGACTTGATGAGGTCAGATTGCAACACAATTACACATAAGAACTCATTCTGTTTACTTTCTTCAAACACCAGCCAGGCACTTAGGTTAAGCAACATACCTTAACTCTTGCTGAGTTACATCATTTCAAAATGTGTGTGTGTGTGTGTGTGTGTGTGTGTGTGTGTGTGTGTGTGTGTGTGTGTGTGTGTGTGTGTGTGTGTGTGTGTGTGTGTGTGGAGTGAATATCTCCCCGACGCGGTATGAGTTTGACCTGAAACTTAGTCAACAGGTTCTAAATACCCTAAGTGTGTGCATCCGTTATTTTGGAGTAATTTGGTGTAGCAAAACGTTAAAAACGTTAGTTTTAAGATTAAGGCCTTCTCTGTAATGAGCGCGGTATTGAGCGCTATACTTCCGGTTCACGTTCATATACATACATACATATACACTCACATATATATGTATATATGCCCCCTGTATAAAACACAAACTGTGACGTCACTCCTTACATGTACTGTACATAATAATACATTTTCTTTCTTTCCTGAGCACCAGATCATTATTTTGGTTGTTTAGACATGTGAGACTTTCTGATGGTTCTTCACTTAGCCTCTGTAGTTGGCTTCGTGGTTGCCTGGTGGACCTTTTTGCCATGATCATATTTTTTAGGTCAGTCGCTGCCTTGTTCAGCGTGATTGTGGTTACTGGGGTTTCGTACCCAATCTCTGGAGAGGGGGTTGGTGTTAACTCCGCTCTGACCTGGCCGCATGGTTCCACCTTGCCGTAGCATTGGTGTTGTACCTCGTCAATCTCAAGTTGTGATAGCAGTTGCCTTTTGTGGATGTTGGAACACTGAGCTATTAGGTGTTTCGTCGTGAGTTTGGACTGTGGGTTTCGTAGTAACCATTTCTCTCACATCCTTTGCATGCCCCTCTGACTAGGGTTACTGGAGTAGTAGCATTCCAACAGAGCCCAGTTATCGCACCTCACCCATTTCAGTCTTGTTCCAGTAGCCCATTTTTCATCATGGTGCTCTGGTTCCCCAGCACCTGACGCAGACCTTGTTTGGCCAGGCGACGTCTGAGCCGCCATGTCATTCATTTCATTGTCTCTCATCATTGTATGAGGTAGGCAGTAGCGTGAAGGGTCTTGCCCAAGAACTCATACTGGCAGATGGTATATTGCTCATTTTTGAACTGGGTGCAAGTCAGTTTGTTATTTTTGAAATAAATAAATAACTGAAATCAAATCATATAGAATATGTTTTTTGCTATTTAAAGTGCAGCTTTGACTTTAGCACTTGGGTCCTCAATACAGCGTTTTTGCTCCCTGCTTTGTTGCAGGCGTGTCTCCAAAATCAGGCATGATCTCGCTTGGATCCTTGTTTTGTTTTTTTCATTTTGTTTTTCAGTATTCATTATTTATTTATTTTTAGTTAGTTTAACATGTGATTAAATAAAAAATGGGGGTGACAAAGGAAGTAGTACATGAACATACATAATTTATGACCTGACAAAATGTAATTTAAGACCAAATTTACAAAATATAGATATAGTCAATATCTGAAATCATCAAATTTAGTATGTTTCTAGTGCTTTAAATGGGTCATACCTGTCTTTATCAATGCTGGGTCGGTAGGTGGGCAGAGAAAGCAGAATTATTTCATTTATGTTACTTCATTTTGCTTCTTTCCTTCTATCATCTCACGGCTTCATCTGTCAATCAGACACTTTATGACGACTGACTATGACGTCAGCCCCTCCCATGGTGGGAGGTGGTGTTGTGTACATGATCGACCCCTGCATTCAACTCTGCATAGCTGCAGAGTGTCTCTGGGCGCAGGTAAGCTGCGCCCAGAGACACTCCATTGACTCGTAATGAAAAGGAGTTACTGCGCATGCACAACTTTTAACGAGAGTGAATAGTAAAGATTAGGGTGGAAACACATCACCAATCCGACACAGATGAATGAAACAACTTTACACATAATCATTATCTATATAATGTTTATTCTGATTATCTAAATACCGATATACATTCGTTTCATAGTATATTTAATTAATTGTTAATTTTGTATTTTTTTTATGTCTGACTCAAACGAACGTGGTGAGTGGTGAGGCGGCGTCCTAGCCCTCTCTTGGCCAGCCGCCACTGTTTACATCGCAGGCGACGTCTGTCGCAGATCAGAGAAAGACGTTCTGGTTCATAGACAAAAGAGCAAAACACCACAGCGCATTGTTTTAACAGCCAGCTGCCAGTTTTGTTTTCATCAACGAGAACGATGATTAGATTATTTTGTTGACGCCCCTTTTTTTCAATGACGGTAATGAGACAGTGACATGGATCTTTTATGACTAAAACATGATGATACATGGTTGAGTTTTTGTTGACATGATGAAACTGGACAAAAACGTCAGCGACTGACCTGTCAGACGTTCAAAATGCACATTTCCACCTATTTTGAGGATAATCTTTCTGTCAAAAGCCAAAAAAAATATATCAGCAATGCCTTGTTTGGTCACGCCCACCACTGCGGTCACTCGTCACACATACACATAAGTTTTTAAATTCATTTTTGGAGCATGATGGCCGCATCAACAAAGAGGCTTGGTGGTCAGAAGCGACTTAATGATCCATGCATTAATTGTTCCTGCGCAGCAGCCTGACGGTGGTCAAAAAGCACAGGCAGGTTGATTCTCCAGGGCTGAAGTTACTGTCATTCTCTCCAGGGTTAACCCTCTGGGGCCTAAGGCGTTTTTGCTGTTTTTTCATTGTGTTTGATTTTACCTTTATATTTCATATAATAAAATCCTTAAACCTTGCATGTTTGGTATCATTTTTTTTGGCCAACTCGTATCCTGCTACATTCACTCTCGGTTCTACCACCCTCTCTTTCTCGCTCGTCCACTTGCACACATGTGCTGCTTTCCCTCTTTAAGCCTTAAAGGAGCCCTGCCCTTAAACTTTCAGTACAAACTGCAATCCTTCATTCCACTTTCAAAAACTTATTGACCTAAATAAATGGTAAAAGACTAATACTTAAAAAACAAATAGATATAATAAAAAATAAAATAAAATTAGACTAAAACCTTTTTGAGTTTTCGTCAGCTAAAACTCGACTACAACTTATCACATTTTGAAATGACTAAAATGTGACTAAAACGAATAAGCATTTTTGTCCATAAGGCTAAAACTAAAAAGGCTCCCAAAAACAACACTGTTAGCTGCACAATACTAACATATTGAATTTTGAAAAAAAAAGTTTATTACGGTAATTGCTTAATAAATTATAACCACTTTAATTATGTGTCACCACTTTTGGCCTTCATGGACGGACCTCACGGTCTGTGTTGCAACAGCTTTTCATTCTGTATTCCTGTTATTTCTAGACAAAAGATTGAAAAGGTGTATAACATTGAATTGAATTAATGTTGTGCACAAACGTGGCAAATTGTTTCATGAAGGTAAAATAATATTAACGAAAGTTGCGTTTGAACAATTATATTCAAATTATTCTTAATTTCTGACTAAATAAAACACTGGGTGCACAGTGGCTTGGTGGTTTGCACGTCCAACTCACAGCAAGAAGGTCCTGGATTCAAGCCCTCGGGTGGACACTTGGGTCTGTTCTGTGTGGAGTTTGCATGTTCTTCCAGTGCTTGCTTGGGTTTTCTCAGGGTACACCGGCTTGTACTACTGCTCCCTCCCAGAATCCAAAAACATGACTGTTAGGTTGATTGGAGTCTCTACATTGCCTGTGTAAGTGGTTGTCTTTGTGTGTTGCCCTGTGAGGGACTGGTGACCTGTCCATGGTGTACCCCCACCTAGCGCCCAATGAGTGCTGGATATATATACCAGCAGACCCCTGAAAAAAAGGAACAAGCAAGTTACAAAATGGATGGATGAAACACTTCTCATTATAGAAATAAATGCATTGCGGATTCATATCTGCTCTTTTTTACTGAATTTAATTGGGCTTCTTTTCTGCTTGCCTTTTCATCGGTTGTAAAATTCATAGTGCATCCAGCAATCACAGGCTTACTTTTCTTCAGCATGCCTATGCTGCAGGAGTAAAATGTTTCTTGACAAACATTAGATGAAGCATCTATCAGAGAAAGCAAACTTTATTTACACATGTAAATGATTTGCAGAAATATCAAAGTTTTTATCTTACAACTGTAACCCATTTCTCCCACTCAGCTAATGCCTGTAAACCATCAACGATATCTAGGCTGTATAAAAGCGATGGCACATTCAGACGCAGCGACCAGTGGATTATTTTAAGATGCACAGGGAAGCAAGCCTGAAACAACTTTCTGACAGTTTCATCATGCATGACTACACAGCAGTTCCTCTTAAAATTGACAACGTCGGCTTTGATCAAAGCCTAAACAAGGCTGTGACATTGTGAAAGAGGTGTTTCAAATGATTTCTGTGACAGAGAGCATGCTGGCAATGCTTCAAAGGATACAGCGTTTAAGTGAGCCTGTGTGTAGGCGCTTGTTTACTGTTTCTGAGCCGGCCCCTCATGCATGTTCACTGACGTGAAATTTTGATACCGTGCAACTGAGAAAATATCTGCAACAAATGCTAAACTTATTTTTTACATGTTTATTTCTGCAATATCTCTTCATCACAACAACATTTAGGCTAAATGTTGTGCAGTGTGCATGTGCATATTTCATCATGGCTTGTTGTTTAGTTTTCTTTCTCTGTGATGAATCTGAGCTATGCCCTTGTCTGTGGGTAGCGTAGTAAGTCTGACTGATTGATGGCAGACAGTGACTGTCACCCCTAGAGAGTGAGCATTTCTGTGCCGTTCCCCCTTTGAAGGTCCTGTTGAGCTTGTTAGGGGAGAAAACACGTTTTTGTTTATAGCCACTCTGACGGCATCTGCTGACAGCTCCTGCTGAAGAGCAGATAGACTACCCCACCATGCTGCTCTCACTCTCTTCTCTCCTTTATTGACTCACCTCGTTGTCTCTTTTATTGTTTCTCACCCGCATCTTTTTCATCCTTGTGCATGAAATATGGTGCAATAAGAATGATTTTAAATGCAAATGTGCATGGGCTGCCCTAACAATGAAAGTAGAAACTTATCTCAGATTTGGGCCAACTGGAGGGGGATTACTATTGGTGTGTCATTTCAAGTAGCTCATATTGCTGTTCTCTTTGAGTTTACAAGGTTTCTGGTGTTTCTCTCCAGCAAACACATATTTATTCCCCTCTGTACTGTGGTTTACCCCACAGTTCAAACACTGTTGTAGAATTTTATGACTGCCAGTAGGCTCAATCTTTTTCTGTCTATAATTGTCAGTGTGTATGCCTTATTTTTCGCAAGCTCTTGGGTTGAATTGAAATGCAATTGGTGTTGACTTTTAGTTCAGTTGAATTTTACCTTTATAGTAAAATAGTTGACTATTTTACCTTTTCCAATCTAATCCAATATTTCAAGTACATCCATCCATCTTCTACCGCTTATCTGTGGTTGGGTCACAGGGGCAGCATCCTGAGCAGCGATACCCAGACTTCCCTCTCCCCTGCCAATTCCTCCAGCTGTTCCCGGGGGACCATGACCCAAAGCTCATGACCATAGGTGAGGGTAGGAATGTAGATTGACCGGTAAATTGAGGGCTTTGTCTTTCGGCTTAGCTCCCTCACTACGACAGATCACTGCAGATGCTGCACCAATACACCTGTCAATCTCCCACTCAATCCTTCCCGCACTCGTGAACTAGACCCTGAGGTACTTGAATTCCTTCATTTGGGGCAAGACCTACACCCCAACTCGGAGAAGGCACTCCACCTTTTTCAAGTCGGTAACCATTGACTCAGATATGGAGGGGCTGATTCTCATCCCGGCCACTTCACACTCAGCTGCGAACCGATCTATTGAGAGGTGAAGGTCATGGTCAGATGGAGCCAATAGGACTACATATTCTGCAAAAAGTAGTGACCCAATCTTGAGGCCACCCCCTCAACACCCTGGCTGTGCCAAGCAATTCTGTCCGTAAAAATTGGTGACAAAGAACAGCCCAGGCAGAGTCCAACCCTAACGGGAAAAAAGTCCAACTTACTGCCGGCAATGCAGACCAAGCTCTAACACCTGTCGTACAGAGAACGGACGCACCATAACAGTGGGTCCGGTACCCTATACTCCTGGAGTATCCCCTTCCACCAATCCACAATGTCTCAAGTCGAGGTGAATAGTGCACCATTTTCACCATACACAGTGTTGACAGTGCACCGCTTCCCCCTTCTGAGACTCCGGATGGTGGTCCAAAATATCTTCAATGCTGTCCAGAAGTCGTTCTCCATGGCCTCACCAAACTTCTCCTATGTTCGGGTTTTTGCTTTGGCAATCGCTGCTGCTGCACTCTGCTTGCCCCGTCGGTACCTTTTTGCTGGTCACAGGTCAAGAAGATCGAATAGGACTCCTTCTTCAGCTCAAAGGCACCCCTCACCCCCGGTGTCCACTAGCGGGTTCGGACATTGCCGTCATGACAGGCACCGATCGGCCGCCTTAACAATCGAGGCACTGAACATCTCCCCCGCCTCCCCCGAGACATGGTTAAAGCTCTCCCGGAAGTGGGAGTTGGAGCTTCTTCTGACTGGAGACTCTGCCAGACGTTCCCAACAGACACTCACAACATGTGTGGGTCTGACAGGTCCGACCGGCATCCTCCCCTGCCATCGGAGCCCACTCACCACCAGGTGGTGATCAGTTGACAGCTCCGCCTCTCTTCACCCGAGTGTCTAAGACATGCGGCCGCAAGTCCGACGACACGACTCGTAGTCAATCATAGAACTATGCCTTGGGTTTATTGGTGCTAAGTGCACATATTGACACCCATATGCTTGAACTTGGTGTTTGTTATGGGCAATCTGTGACGAGCACAGGAGTCCAATAACAAAACACTGCTCGGGTTTTGATTGAGGGGCCGTTCCTCCCAATCACGCCCCTCGAGGTCTCACTGTCAACGTGAGCGTTGAAGTCCTCCAGCAGAATCCCATACTCCCTCTAAGGAATCCAAGAAAGGTGGATACTCTTGAGCTTCTCTTTGGACCATAGGCACAAACAACAGTCAAGATCCGTTCCCCCACTGAAGGCTGAGGGAGCCTCTCGCTGAGCCAGGGGTCAACAAGAATGGCCACTCCTGCCCAGCGCCTCTCACCTGTGGCAACTCAAGAGTGAAAGGGAGTCCAACCCCTGTTGAGAAGACTTGTTCCAGAGCCGTAGCAATGTCTAGAGGCTAGAGCAAGCTTCTGTAGCCGGGGATCGCCAAGGCCCCTTTCTTTGTCTGCTGACCAATCCACACTGCACCTGACCCCTTGCCTCCCTCTAGCAGGTGGTGAACCCACTGGCGGACGGCCCCATGTTTCTGCTTTATCGGTAAAAGCCCATGTCACCAGGCGCTTGCCTATGAGCCCCATTCCATGGCCTGACTACAGGGAGGGGCCCCGGTGGCTAGACACTGATGCATTTCAGTTTTTATTATTCATTTTTATACTTATAATTACACTATTTTTTCTTACATTTGTAACTTTTTACTTTCATTTTATTAATAATTTTCCTCATAACAAATCAATGTTTTGAAAGTTGTTCTAAAAGTTCTTTGAATATACTCTTACTTGTTGCTCAGCACATACACCCAAATAGAAACAGAAAGAGATACACTCTGCAGCTAAGCCCTTACACTCCCAGATTACTCTTTTTTTACATTACGTGGTTCCTTTCCTAAAATTACATTATGCAAATCTTTGGAGGTTAGATGATGCTTGGACAAGACAACTGGTTGTTTGCCAAAGACGCTTATGTTTTTCAACTTTCAAGAAGGCATACCACAGCACAGTGGGCATTGCCTGGTTAATTCTATTAACTGGTAGCCTGGGTATTGATATTGCATGATGATAATGAAATTAAGATAAGCCAAATTATTTGACACTAAGTGTAACTTTGACCAACAGTTCTCATTTTTGGATTAATAAATTAGGTATAAAACCAGGCTAGTATTTTTTTTTTTTTCATTTTTAATTACCTTTTTGTTGTTGATAGTTTAAGCCTTCTTGTGCTAAACTTTGAATATCTTTCAAGTATATTCTACATTTATAAAACCGAAGTCAGCCAGAAGAAGAGGGCCTGCATGACTGCCCCAAACAAGGAAAGCTCTAGCAACTACAATACGGCAACACAACTCACAACATCGTCACTAACACAACTAATTTTTCACCTTTTTTTGTTGCAAAAAATAAATTAGAATTATTGATTATATTACATTACAGTGACCATAAAAAGTAAGTAAGTAAGGGTAACCTGTGCTTCAATAAGGGAAGAGATGTAAAAAAGAGATGACAGTGTTAAACCTGAGTGAGGGTGAAAATAATAGGGATCAGGAAAGACAATTCAAAGTTATGTCACAATGACATTACATAAATGGTGCCAGCTCCACAGTGAAAATTACACAGCAGAGAATCTCCCATACCCTATTCCAGATTGTGTTAGACTCTCAAGCTAGTAGATCTTAGAATGGTATAGGCTTATTAAAGGTGAAAGGGTTCATTTCGCTGGTAAGACTAGGTTGTGTGCGCTCTACTGAGTATATACTCAGAGAGAGTGTCCGTAGCAGTGTGAAAACTGAGCGGTTAACCTCGCTCTTACACAGTAAGTTGACTCTAAAGACGGGTTTCTTGTGTACAAAGAATACAAGGTGCGTGGTAATAAAAACTGAATGAAATATGTTCAGAATTTTGTGATTTGAGGGCAGATGTGAGACAGAGACTAAAGACAAAACGTTATGGTGCCTGGGTGTACGTGCACAGGGATCTAGCGTAAATCCTAAACACAGCAAATATTACGACTAGATCTAATCATCGAAACAGTCTGGGTTCTTGTTGCAGTCATGCTGCAGCTGTCAAGTACCGACTAAGTTGAACTGTCAGGGTGCAGATATGCTCTGAGTAGGTCGCCTGCACGTCCCAACCAAATCATTGGAAGGACATCAACTTCAGCTGACCATATATATATATATATATATATATATACAGTATATATATATGTATATATAATTTGTTAGGATTATGTACCTAATAATATACCCATCAGTCTTCGGCAAAGCTAAATTAAAAACTATATTTTCATATCAAAACTGCAACATTTTGGACCAATGTAAAACCCTGACCATTGACTTTTGAACCTTACATGCCAATTATCTTCATCTCTACAGAAAAGGCATTACATATCATCTTTACAGCAAAAGTCCAGTGTCCCCATCCCTGCTATACCTCAGCAGACTTACATGTGTTGCCACTGAATTTTGTCACCACACACATATACAGTATATAGTTACTTTCAAAACTACCTCCAATAGTCTTTTCCCCCAAAAAAGACAAACCATTTTGCAGTTTTTCACATTAACAAGCTCAGATTCACTGGATCTAGATTTGCAGTCTGATTGAATTATCCTGCAATGGTTTAGTCAGCAATAAAACATGGAAATATGTTCTTAGGCAATAAGCTCTCTTCTGGGTAATCTTAAAAGAGGAGAATAAACAACATCTAAAATTAAGGTAGGTGAAATTCCCCAAAAGGGCTTTCCCCTCTATATTCTCAGTCCCCCTCAGCTTTTCTTCGTCTATTTATGCACCTCAACTGAGATCTACTTTAACTGAGGCCTCTTTACTCCCAAATGGGCTTGCCTTATAGAGCTATGTTTGTGTAGTGTGTATGTTTTTGAAAAAGCGTGACAGGGAATGGCAGTACATAGAAGGTTGGTTTGATCTGGGGATGTTGGGGGTTGGGGTCGTTGGCGGGATGCACTGGGTGCTCGGCTCCTTGGGGCTTTCTCGGATGTGTGTATGTGGAGGGGCGGTGGCTGATTCTCGGCCTGGGATCTCGAGGGCATCTGGGGGCTGCTCTGCCGTGGGGGGGTGGCCTGGGGCTCCTTGGCCCCCACTCTTTCTGCTGGCCTGGCTCGGGGCGGCTCCTGGGTTTGCAGTAGCGTTTTCTGCACATACACTGGTCTACGATGCAATGGCACACCTTGGGATGTGGGATAAAACTCATACTGGGCTTAACTTTGGACACGTTGATCCCAAATACCTGCTTTAGGTACTACCACTCACTCCTTCCCTCTGTCCACAGCCACCACCATTATAGCTAAGCTTCACACTTGTCACCAGACTGGCTTGAATACACAACATATCATGCACAATATGTTCTACTTCACATCTCACCCTCACTGTAAAATAATCTATTCATCCCCACCCTTTCTATTTCCTGCCTTGACTCTCCCCCCTGTTCCCCTCCCCCTCCCCATCCACTGAGATGTAACACTGCTCCCCCTTTTTACATCTTCTCTATAGTGTTTCTTACCCATCCTTAGGGAGGGCTGGTGATGGTCACAATTAAGCAATAAAATAATTTAATTTAATAAAATAATCTATTTCATTGAAATAACAAAACATGCATTGCTGTCTGATTGTACTTCTTGTAGAAACAAAAAAAAAAAAAAAAAAAATAATAATAACTTGCGCATATTTTGCCCGAAATAAATTTGCTGAACTTTAAACCAGGTCCAACTGAAGACTCTACGTGCCAAGTTTTACGCTGATTAGACAAAATCCCAGGGAGTAGTTAAAAAAAGAATGTTTTACAGTTTTTGCAATTATGCTCCGACAAAAGTTGAGACGGAAATGGGCGTGGCCTAGCCCAGGTGATTCAGTGCTATTCAAGGAATCTGTGGATGTAAAGTTTTTGAATGTGCAACAAACGGTGTGGGAGTTTAATGTGAGTTTTTGCGTCCAAGGTCCCCTGGGGGTCTTGGACCCACCCTCCAAAGGGTACCGCCCTCCCTTGCACAGTTTAGCCTGCAGCACCACTTTTACCGGGAGAAAAATAAAATGTAACTATAATAATCGGAACGATTACAATAGGGTTCCTAGCACCGCTGGTCCTAGGAACCGCGTATGTAAGCATACGCGGTTCCCTGGCCCCGCGGGCTTGGCTCCCTAATGATAAGTCTTAACAAAAATGACAAAAATGGCACAAAATAGCATTGATTCTAATACGGGTCATTTTTGACCCACTTATGGAAGAGCGTAGGGTCCGATCACTCATGCATCTAAGGGTTAAGGACCAAAATGTTGCATTACCGGCTTGCTTTTTCTTCCTTTTGGCTGTTTTACTCTTGTTATGGATGGACGGGTATATGAGAGCGGGTGCACGGTGGTCTCCTATCGTCGGGAAAGTGACAAACACTGCCGTGGCCCTTTCGGGCCACCACCGCACTCCTGAGACCGCTTTTATGACAGCTGCGAGCGGCGCTTCTATGCGTACATCAGACGGACCAGGGGCCGTCGCGCTACACTCGGCTACAGAGAGCCAGGCTTTCAGCCACAATTTTTTGTGGCGCTACTCCACGAGGCACCAAGCACCGCACACACAGGTTTCCAGTTTTTAGCCATCTAATCACTGGAAGTACTACTTTTGAATTTAATGTGTTGCCAACTTTTGTAACATGAGTTGAATCACCTTTGCTGGAGGGGTAAAAAATAAGGTTGATTCTGCAAGCTGTAGTTAACAAACATCTTCAAATGTATTTATAACAAATTTGATGGAATTTGATTAAGCTTACAAATTCCATTGTCTATGACATTTACATTTAGTTTGAATAATCTTCCATTAAAATTGCCTTTCTGCTGTTGTTGATTAAACTGAGAACATAATTGAGTTTTATCAGTGTCTAAGACACTAATAGTAAAGGTAAGACCATGAATACACAACATTTTTTTTCATTTTTTATTGAGGATAAATTGTGGAATTGCAATGGCAAATTAGGAAAACAATGAGGATACAGCACAAATGCGTATTTTCTCAAAGGCGCTGTGAACATAACGTTCTTCCATGGTCAAATATGTCTCTGTGTGTGTAATATTGTTGATATGATATATAAAACACAGCCAGTAGTCAATGTGCTCAGGAGCTTAGTCTTCAGTGGGACACCCAAGTTGGACAGGTCTGAAGGTTGAGGCCTGACTAAGTGCAATCCACTTCTCTAGGTTAGGGTTGGACACATAGCTAACAACCCAATTCAATGAAGAAAACACTGTTACTATGAGCACAGGGGAAACAACATGTTGGAGCATGATGTATACATACGATACCCCCTTAACATTTCTAACTACTCCCTCATATATGCCTGCCCTGGTAAGGAGATGTAATTTCATCAGTTGTAAACACATAGAAATCTCCATTAAACCTAAAGGGAGTATTGCAGCCTACCTACCTGCCCATTCTGATTGGCCGAGTCATCTGAAGGGCACCCTCAACTGCCAATTGAGTGCGGCCTTTACATGGATTTTTCTTTGAAAATTGCAAAATCATTGGAATGCGGCCAATACAGCGGTGCATTCAATAGCCCATAAAATATGGTACATCCTCATCAACTATTTTTGAAATAAAGAAACAGTCGGAAGAAAAATGATGATGATGACATACTTAAGTCCTTTAAAATGGTATCTGCTTTGAAAGCTATAATTTAATTAGGGTTTTTTTTTTCAGATATTCCTACATTTTGTTTTCAGAAAATGTTCCTATTGTATATGGCTTCATATAACAGATATTTTGTAAAATATCCTGTTATCCAAGCATCCATTGGTTCTGTTCTTCCTCTCAGGTAGTTATGCAAAAAAAAATAAAATTAAAAAAAACACCAGGCAACATGCTCCCCTGAGCATCAGATCAAACAAATGTATTTGCACTGCACCTGTTTGCATACATTTTGTACATGTGGAAGTAAAAACTAGGGTAAGCTAATGTTGAAATTGCTTTTTCACCTCAAAAGAATTTGGATTTTTCTTGTCTGGCTCACTTGAGACCAAACGGGTTCATTTTTTATGACCGGCCGCTTAACAGAAATTAGTTTGAAATTAGTTAGAGTGTGGTAAAGTCAATTCTCTACAGTACTGGTCAATTCTAAAACATACATCAAATCTGTGATATTGTTGCAAAGCCTTTTCATTAGTTTCAGATGGTTAAGAAAGATTTACATCTAGTCCTCTATTTTGCAGAAATACAGAAGATAAATGGATATGTCTACAGAAGTGTATGGCTGTTGGTGGTCACAAACCTCCCTTATCCAAGGGCTTCCTATTATGCTACTGATCAACTATGTACATTGTACACCAACTGTACTCATGGAGTTGTTATTGTAACTACTCCATGAGTAGTTACAATAACTTCCTTTCACAAACATACAAACATATAACATAAAACATCCTCACTGTCCCCAGGACCACAAAACTTGGGGGGACAGGGCATCCTCTGTCCCTGCCCCCACCCTCTGGAACTCCCTCCCAAGTCACATCCACAACTGCACCGACCTCCCATCTTTCAAACCGCTTCTCAAAACAGCTTTTAACGCTTAACCCCCCACTCACTAATGTCTTTTTTATTTTTTTCTGATAAAAATTTGATTTAATCACTGTACTTCAAAAGGTTACTTCAATATTTATCTATCTAATATATATTAGTATATGCATCTTATATCCAATGCTTATATTATAAAATAAGGCAAAAATCGGTCCTCTTAAAAAGAGACAATTTATTCTCTATTACCCGAAAGAGCCTTTTATCATAGTTTTTTCATGTATAATCATAACTTAGGAACTTGCACCTATAATCAAGCAAAAGCACCCCAGGACAAAAGGTTGGTGAATCCACTTTGATTTGTAATTTTGTTGTTTAAATTGTGGTAACTGGACGATAAAAATCCTTGACCTTTGCTAATATCAAATATACAGGATATTTCCACAGATATTGTGCAGACTGCCTTGTATCTGCCACTCATTTTTTTGAGAGATCCAAAATAATATGTCTCAGAAAACGCACCAGCTCTTGGACTGAACAGATAATTTCCTTACTTATCAAATGTCACTTCAAAGCACATCTGATAAAATGTCAGTATGTACACAGGGTTGTGCATGTGTAAGATTAAAATCGTGTGTGTGTGTGAGAGAGAAAGAAAAGCAGGAAGAGACAATGAGAGAGGGATAGCACGGTGGTAGAGCCTGTATTGTAGCAGACATGATTGCAAGCCTTGATCTTTCCGATGGCAAGAACAAGACCTCAGTCTTCCACTATCTCCCCTTTAATCAAATCCCTACCTTTTTGGCTTCCCTGCCACAAAACTGTCACATGCTGAAAATAATCCCTTTCCTTATCAAAGAGCCAAAGGTTCAATTGATTTCCAGGCTTGGGGATTTTTTTTCTTCTTTTATTCAGAAACTTTGAAGCAGAAAAAAAGTGAAACACCTGCTCTCCTGTTCTCCTTCCCCCATCAAGCAAATTACTTCTGACTTTTAATTTATTTCAGCAGGAAATAGAAAACTACATCCAAACCACAGTCAATGGGCAGGGGGACCAGGGAGGAGAGGTGTAATCAGGCGGCTCACCAACTCTAAGGCCTCCATCCTGTCACTTTTAATAGCCACTCAGACCACACAATCTGCTCAGCCTGATATGCTCACGCCATTCGCATGGCTGAAGCGCCCTCCGCCTTCTCTTCTTCCCCTTCAACCTCCTTCCTGTCTTTCCTAATAACAACTGAACATTTCCAACCTTCTCTGGTGCCTCACTTGAAACAAATCACAGCCAAAGTACTTTCTACCCTTTTCCTATTGCTGGGTGGTCTTAAACAGGGAGGGTGGGAAATTGGCAAGTTTCAATTACATTTAGATTGCCATTCCTGGCTTTGATTTTAGGTGGGATTCAAACTATCCAACTCAAATTCTCATTGAGGTTTCGGCCTAAGTGTTGTTGGCAGTATGTTGGTTTGTAGTTCTGTGCTAACAGCTAGACTTGACAGATAGAGATATATTTTTTCCAAGTCTAAAAATAACCACGACAATACTACTAATAGCTCTCAGTACAATTTCATGGGGTTTTCTTACTTTCTTGAAAGCAGTGTCCTTTTGTACCATGCTTGAAGAATCCAAAGCTAAAAAAAAAAAAAAAAATGTTTGGGAGATCTAATGAAGTGTTTTGTGAAACGGACAGAGTAATTATGTTGCCCACAGGATTTTGTTTTACGTGATTTTCTGTAAATAATCTGGAATGATTATATAGCAATTTATATTGTACATCAGTGATTATTTTTGTCAAACTGTTTTGAATTTATGATCTTTCAGGTAATGGTTCAGTGACTGAACCTCCATTTTTCTTACTAGACCTGGGGCTACCATTGTATTCATCATAATCTATAAGAAGACAGTGTGAGTTGATTGCACCTTTTGTTAACTAGTTTACCAATGCTTTTCCATTCAATGTTTTTGTTGTTTTCTTTAAACTGAAATTAACGTCCACGAACGTCCCGTTGTAGCCAGTGCATCAGTATTATGGGTATACAAGGAACTTGTGTAATGAGAATGAAAAAAAAAACCGGGTGCATTCATTTTCTGTAATGAATGAATCACAATTAACGCATTGAAGTTCTTGCCCTAATTTGTTGTTAAGTATATTCAATGGTAGATTCCCATCAGTGTACATTTTTTGGACTAAATGTTTTCATCATAGTTTTCGTCAACTTAATTCTTTCAAGTGACAGCAACTAGCAACTTTATTTTTTTAAATCACATCTTGTTGAAAACAACATCAAGATACATTGATATTTATGTCTACTCATGAAAACTAAACTATAATTTTGTCACATGGCACAAAATTCAATCAAAAATATGTGGTCTTATGCATTGATCACGTCAAATTTGTCTGTGTATTTACAACCATTAATACCATCCCATATCATGTTAATCAATGGTAATTGAATCTTTAAACAATGCTAAAACCCTTATGCTTTATTTCTTAAAATATATATGTAACATATGTGGTTGACTAAAACCTTAATGTCATCAGTTGGCTAAAACTAGACTATAACTGGATTAGTCCTGATGACTTAATTTTGACTAAAACTAATATGCATTGTAGCCAAAAGACTATGACTAAAACTAAATCAAAATCTGCAGGCAGAATTACCACTGATTCCCATTACCCAGCAACTTTAAAAGTAGATTGTGAGTTGAAAAAGTGTTTTGCGCATTACTCCAAATTCCATATTCTCCCTGTTTTGTCCAGACTATGGTAAACCTGTGACAAGCTAAACAATACACTATTTTAGAAGAAAAACATTACTCTACGAATACAAAAAATTATATACATTAATATGACACAGCACCTGAATGAACAAACTATTTTGTTACAAATCAATGACTTGCATTGAATTAAACTCATTTATTTATTTATTTTTCATTTGAATTGTTAAATCAGACTGTTGTGAATGTGATAATGCTAACCCAGCACCTTTAAAACAAAATGCTTTTTTTTCATAAAATTCCCCGCTATTTTTAGCACTGTATTAGAGATCATGTAAAATTCTAGTGCCCATAAAACTGTTTTCAGAAATGTGTTACTCAAACTAACCAATCATTGAGCAACTGGCCGGTGCCTTATACTCTCACAATTTCACTCAAGGTGTAATTACAGACAGCAGTTATTTTGACATCAATGGTTTAGCAGCATTAAACACTACACCACAATGAAAATCTCATTTGGTGACAATTGTTTACTTGTGTGTTGTAAATGACATCCACCCAACACTATCAAGTTAATTAACTTTTATTTAACTATATCTTGTAACTGTGTTGATATATAAAAAAAGAGAAAACATTTTTGTTTCATCCAAATGTTTAGTAATATTGTTAATTTTAGTCCAAAGGTAAAATGTAGTGACTATATATTATCTTATGGCTAACTGCATGTGTGCAACATTTGTTTGATGAATCAAAACCAAAATAGAGGAAATGCATCGAAGGAGTGACAGTGAACATCGAAATGAAAATTGGATCTGTCCTTGTGCCATTTTGGCGAGGAGGTGAATGGAGATTGGTTCACCAGAGTGTCCCTGGCTTACTGATCAGGTTTTATCTAAAAGCTGTTTGCTCTTCCAGTGTCTAATGAAGCTCCCTGAAAGGATATCAAGTGGCAGACAGGGACAAAACAATAACCATTACCAGTCACCTTCATTTTGCTTCAGCAGTTAACATACTGGGCAGCTCTTGCTATGAGGCTCAATGCCTTGCACAAGAATGATGTACTTTGTGATTTTAAAGGGGGTGTATTATGAAAAAAATCACTTCATAATGGTTTTGCTACAGTGATATACATCCCTTTAGCCTCGTTCAGAGGCCCAACGTTGAAAAAGTTCTGTTTCCTCCCTCCCTTGTTATTCCACAATTTGTAAATTTTCAGCTCCAAATGGGCGAGTTGAATTTTTCTCGCATTGTGACTCACAACGCGGAAACTCCTCCTCCAGACAATTCTGTGTACCTCACAGCTCAAACAAACACTGTGGTTTAATGGCGCCCTGGTGTGATGATGTGTGTCTTTCGCTCCAACTACCGTGTTAAATTCCTTGTACTGTTTTCAAACTGTACCTGGCGAATAAAATCCTTCCTCATTCTGATCTGATATATGTAAAGCTACATACACAAACTGTGTACTCTGCATTTAACTCCTCCCTGAGGAGCAGTGGACAGCCACGGCGCCCAGGGAGCAGTTAGGGTTAATAAAAGGGACTGATCAACATCCCACTGTGATGGACCAGGAGCCTACGATTACAAACCCGCTCCCATAACTACTAGTCCCTTATTCCACTGATAATATATTTATGTTCAGTATATAGATTATCTGATGTGCAGTGCTCATAATCAGTTCCATTTATAGTAACCGTTACATCGCCTCGCATCGCCTTTGACATGATCTAACGTGTTTGTGACCCAATGCGATGCAGCGGTTGCACTAATCATTGAACTATTGTCAGAAATAGACTAGTTATGTGGTCAGAATATGTGCAGATGACAAGAAAGCGAAGTAGCAGCTCTGGTGAGTGTTTGACTAACTCCTCTGCTGCTGTGAAAACACACCGTGGAGCAGCGTTTTTCGGACTTACAATCACAATAACCGCTTATATAGCCATGTGTTTTCATTGTAATGTGCAATTTTTGGCTGAAAACAATAACAAGAGTGTGTGATAGCAAAAGCAAATTGCTATAGCCATCATCCTCTCAGAGCAAGGCATGAAGTCTGCGTCTACAGACACGCCCACTCATGCATATGCATGAAGGCCCAAAAACAGACTGTTTTTAGAAGCGTCATTAAAGTAAAGTTTTCAGAGGGCTAAAACTCTGGAAAACAGGCGAATTTGGGAAAGTAAACCTCAAACACTGTGCTGTTTGGGTTTTTAGAACAAATGGAGATGGGTGAAAAATAGCATAATACTGGACCTTTAAATGGGACGATAACAGACAGAAAAAACAACAACAAAAACATGTTGAAACCATGCATGGCTGCTATTACCTACTTGTTAGATGGACTATATTGCATGCAAGTTGTTGCTGCCAAATCAAATGTAAAGCACGTTTGCTGCAAAAAGAAGCCTTGATTTCTTAGATTGTTCAGTCAAGGCACAGTGCTTCATCAATCATGGTACTTTGCTGGCTGACATTCAGAAAACACTCAGTATTTTTTAGCATCTCAGGCAGCATGATGACTTAGGTGAAACCCTCAGCACTCCATGCCACAAACCAGAAGGACTTTAACCTTGTGTGAATTAAGATTTTTATCCAACATCCAAGTATCATCTTCTTTCAACCCAGAGGCTCTTTTTACAGAAACTGTCTTGGACAGCTTTTATCTGGTTTCCAAATAGAACAGGGTGATACTGGATCTTGTCGGCTGGCAATATAGACTGTGAAACCTAAGATGTTAAAATCTCCATTGAAAAAGTGTGAACTCATCAGTCGCTCGAAGCTTTTTTACTTTTTCCTTTGACTACGGAGGTTGGGATCGATCATCCATTTTCCTTGAATTTCATTATGTGGGAAGAACAATAACAGTAAACAACATTATACAAAGTTTACTGTACAACAGGGGACTATTGATAAACTCAGCCTTAATGGTATCTTGTTCCTTTCATATAGTAAGCCTTTGGAGGTAGTTTGAATACAGATTGAAAGAAGGAGAGTCACCATTATTTACAAGACAATGGCCACACAATACAAACTGTAAATGTTCATTATAAATCCAGAATGCAATTTAAAATGTTACAGCAATTTACTCACAATACATCAACTATCTATTTAAGTTATTTTACAAACAAGAATGTTTCTATATTTAAAGATTTTGTGGAGTTAGAAAATGCAGACCAAGTAACCAAAAAATGATAATGTCTACAATAAATGCTTAGTCTTGATATAAAATATCATGCTTTAACCCTGAGAAGATCTCGGGGTCAAGGTAACATATATATATATATATATATATATATATATATATATATATATATATATATATATATATATATATATATATAATTCAGAGATTCAGACCCTCATCTTATTTCAACCTTGTTTTTTTTTTTTTTTTTCTTGTCTGCACATGCTGTCAAAGGTCAACACCACAGGAAGTGCAATCATTATTAGACAGCAATGCATATTTTGTTATTGCAATAAAATACATTGATTTATTTTATTGCTTAATTGTGACCATCACCAGCCCTCCCTAAGGAAGGGTAAGAAATCTTTTATTATAGGGAGGATATAAAAAGGGAGAGCAGTGTTACACCTAAGTGGAGGGGGAGGGGGAAGGGGAGGGGAAAGGGAGCAGGGAGGAGAGACTCAAGACAGGAAATAGAAAAGGTGGGGAAGAATAGACTGTTCTTCGTATACCAGCATATGTGCAAAAAAAAAAAAAAAAAAAACGCTACTGCAAGCCCAGGAACTGCCCTGGGCCCGCAGATGCAGCTAGGCCAGCAGAAGGAGCGGAGGCCAGGGAGCCCCAGGCAACCCCCCCGCGGCCGAGCAACTCCCCAGATGCTCCCAAGATCCCAGGCCGAGAGGCAGCCACCGCCCCCCACACACACATCCGAGGAAGCCCCAAGCAGCCGAGCACCCAGCGTTAATTTAAATTAAGTTGATCAAAACTTAATCAATAAATCTGATCAGATTCAGGAATACATTGATCCCTGAGGGGGAATTGCGTGACATTAATGCTGCTCTCATGCATCTTAATATGTCATGAATAATAAAAAAGGAGCAGTCAGAATAATCAATGTTATTACAACTTTTCTACCTTTTAATTGTACCTTATTCGTACGGAGCCCCAGATATGACATGGTAAAAAAAAAAAAAAAAGGAATTCGTGCTCACAAAATACTAAATTGTGGCCACGAAATAAGTATAACGTGCGCATGAAATACTAATTTGTGGCCACGAAGTAGTAATTTGTTGCCACAAAATTATACCGTGGCTGTTGTTAACAGGAAGATGCGTGTTTTTTCCTGTGGTCAACCCTGTTTTTATTGTATCTTAAACATTTCTACAACCGTCCTATTGGCTGAGTAGTGGTTAATGTGTGGTTGTTGCTTCATTTTCTTTCTCAATCGTGGTGGATGGATGGTACCATGTCCCGACCAGGTTAAACAGACAGTGTAGACCCAGACACAGGAACTCAGGCAGACACAGAAGGTTTGATGCAGGTTTTATTCAAACAATAGTTGGTAGGTTGACTGGTATGAAGTGGATTCCCAGAGCAGAGCCTCTCTAGCGCACTAACATGGTATACGACCCGTACAGGTGGAGGAAGAGCTCTGTTCTTGTTCTGGACACAGCGACCTACAAACACACTGTGCAGGTTTCTAACTGTGGTCCGACCAACCATAGACTGACTGAACCCACTGTACACTGTAAACCTTAATAAGTTCACGGAACTCAAAAATTATTGTGTAACAGATTACACAATAATATTTGAGTGATGTTATTAAATGTTTTAAGTTGGCATAAAATAAAAATTATATTTACAGTTGCCTTAAATTATCTCAATGTCATCTTAAAAATATTGATATTTCTCAACTTATAATAAGTGAGTAAATCACTCAAAATTTTAAATTTTTTTCAACTCATAATGTAGGGTAATAAACTCAAAATTTTCTATATTTTTCAACTCATAAAATGGGAAATAAACTTAAAATTTTAAATATTGTACAACTTATGTGGGACATGCACTTACAATTAATTCTAAACTAGAATTGTGTAGTGGGCCGACATCAGTATTTCAATTAACTAATGTTAGAAAACAAAAGTGACACCACAGTGACAATTTAACAACCTTTTTTATTCAACACTGTGCTTTTTAAAAGGCACAAATAAAAGAAGTTCAGTTTAAACAAAGTGCTTGTCATAAACAGAGTGTAGATTCAGTATTTCTGGTCTCCATCTCACATTCATCTCACTCATTAAATATTATAACTCAAAGGATTCACAATAAAATTAAATAAGATTCAAAGTATATTCCATCCTAAACTGCATTGACAACTATCAGAAAGTGGAGCCATTTAACACTTTTTAAAAACGTTTTGGCACTTACTGTACCTTGAAGGCTGCAACGCCAATAAAATAAAAAATAAAACATTCAAATAAAGTTTTCCACTGTACCATTCTTCAACTGGCATCACCAAGATAGTGCATCAAGGCAGGTTATGCAACAAAACATTAAACATGTATAGTGCATGAATTGAACAGTTGGTTTCTACAAGTTATTCAGTACAAAAACTACAACATTTATCTTTTTACAATCAATGTATAAAATCTGAGGTAGAACAGGCAAATGAATACTTATTTGTAAAGACTGGAACAAAAACAAAAAACTTCCTCAAAACTCAGCTCAACAAACAGTCCATTCCGAGTGATTCACTCATTGAACAAATCATTGTTCAACGTCAGTAGACGCCCTTTCAGTGGTTTGTTGTCCTCAAGACACATCACAACTTTTTGGATAAATGTGAATGTAAGCTCGAGATTATTTGGGTACTGTAGGTCTAGTGCATAGATGTACCCAAAGAGTAGAAGAAATGAGTCAGCCAGATTTGTGGGACCACTCACAAGTATTTCATCCTCCACGACAATACAGATGCTCTCAGGGCTGAAGAGGGCCACATCAGTATTTTCATCCATGACGACTGTCAGGAGAGCCACCGGAGTGTCAGTGAGGTCTGGACCATCTGATGACTACGAAACACAAATAATACAAGAATGAGTTCAGCCCCTCGATCATGCTAATGATGTCTGGATATTACTGTCACTTTGCACTTAGACTGCAACTAAGCTTCATGTTGAAACTATTTTCCCCCAGAAAGAAAGCTAACTAAGTCAGTCACCTTCGGTAACATACTCAGAACATAACCTGCTCGCTAGCAGGTTAACTTGAAGAAACCCTGAGTCTGACGAGGCTATCTGACAGCGGCTGTCCTTCCCTTCTCAGTCTGATCTTGTTGAAGCAAAAATAATTCATAGTTTTACACCAGAAGGAGAATTTAGATGTGTTTAGATGAGCTCTCACTCCCTGACAAGAACTGAACCGAACAGTAGCCGACCGCTTTTCATCAGTCCATCATTTATATTCTCCGGCCACACAGCATATATCAGAATCGCCTTCCAGCAGCCGGACTGAGAAATAACACAATTTGGCTTTCTTTATTTCCTACAGATAGCAACAAAAGTGGCAATTAGTATAGGGCTCTATAAAATCCGTGTTAACAGAATCGACCAATAAAAACGGTTAAACGGGGAAATGGACAAAATCGGCATGAAACGCCGTCACCGGGGGAACGTTTTCTCTGGGGACCGCTAATTAGGTGCACCGCCCTCTCTCCTCCTTACTGGCAGCATTAGACTATGGGGGACAAAAGTAACAAAGTGCAACATCTAGTCAACGTCAAATTCCACATTACACAGAAGATAATTTAAATTAGGTAAATCATTGATCCCTGAGAGGAAATCAGGTGACATTAATGCTGTTCTCATACTTTGTACATGTTCATACATGTTCTCATCTTTCTAAGACATTAAAAATTAAAAAGGAGCGGCCATAATAACCCATGTCACTACAACTTATACCTTTTAATTGTATGTACTTTATTTTTGACAAACATTTTTGTTTAATTATGACTTTTTTTTTTACTTATTAGTATTTATTTTGTTTTTACTTTGTTTGATATGTGAATTAAAACCAAAGTAAGGAGCCATCGTGAGACTGTTTTTATATTTCATTTTCAGCCAATTTAAATTGAATAAAATAGCCCAAAATAAAATAAAACATTGGACAACATTTTTACTAGTCGTGAGGCATGAGCTCAACTCAGAGTTAACATACTCGGAGTCGCCTTACCTAACTCAGATCAGCCATTCTAGAATTGAAAACTCAAGAGTTTTACTTCACAGGGTAAGTCAACTCAGAGTTCAGGGTTAGGCTCAGAGTTTGTTGAATCTCCTTTCTGGAATAGCTCTCTGGAATGAATAACTCAAGAGTTTCACTCATCTCAGCGTTTTCACATAACCTGCTTTCTGTAATACCCACCTGGTTCTCCTAGAGTTCTTTGAGTGATGTCATATGTTTAAGCTGACTGAATAGCTGGGCAAATGGATTGATAGTGAGGCCAATAGTACACTTACATTACAGGTCCTGAAGAACTTGGAGACATCCTCACGCAGGTACACAGGAAGTGCACGAAGGACGAGGGCCCGTTTCATATTTACGTCACGTTGTTCCTAGATGGACAAAAAATATTAATTACAATAGTAATTACACAAATGCAGAGCAAACACTTAAATAAAAATAAAACAAAGTGTTAAATAGCTCCATATTTTGATGGTGGTCATTGCTATAGATGGTAGATTCAGTATTTTGGGTCACCATTTCTTCAGTAAAACATTTTTCTAATTAATAACTTTCTATTGTAAATACTTCAATAACTCACAAAGGAAAACACTTTGAAAGAATTCACACCTTGGCTTCTTACAGTTGTCTGTAAACCATCTGTTAGTAATTTATTTCCAAATCATGCAAAATTAAAAATTCACCTGAAGGTCATAAATCCTAATAAGCTTGGCTAGCTCCTCAGCTACAGTATCTTGCCAGTCTTGGTGGCCTTGTCTCTGAACAAGGCGATGAGTTTAGGCGTGTGTCTGTCCAACTCCTTGTAGAATTGATTGCGCAGGTTAACGTTGTTGATTCGGTGAAACTCTGCAAACACCTGTACATGGACAGAATTACACAAAAATGTACAAAGATGAATTAGGAACAGAATTGTAAATGTCCAGCCAGCAGGCCCGACATAACGCGGTTCGTGATAATGTTAATACAGAAGGAACCACGGCTTTTTCGGACTATAACTTTAACCTTAGTAAAACATTTAAAACCAAACATTTAGAAATAGTGAGAATAGAATCCACGTTAAATAATTATCATTACTGTTGCACAGTGCAACTTGCACTCCGTTCGAACACGTGCTCACCGAAGACAAGCTTAAAAAGGTCGACGCATGTGTTAAACAAAGTGTGTACGAAGTGCACATGAACTAAAAATACAAATCTGCTGTGATATTTGTGTAATTAAACATCATGCAACTTTGTTTTAAAGAGTTTATCCTTCTACTTACCAGTTTCTTGAATCCTCTCGCTCCTCGCTTCACCGACGCCATTAAAGTTTAACTCGCTGCCTTGCTCACGCAAAGATACTGGGCACCAACGTCATGACGACATGACGTGATGACGTAGCACGTCTGCGCGTTTCAAATTTATTGAGTAAAGCGCTGAAGATTACTCAATTATTATAACCTACTTTAAATTAAAACTTGGTTACTCGTTCAGAGAACTTAATTTATTGTTGGGTTAACTTGATAGGCAATTTTGATTGCTGTTCATACAATAACTTTGAGTTAGCAGGGCTGTTTGGGTTTACAGTGTAGTGAAGAAGTGAACCGGCCCCTGCCAGCGTGTTCACCCATACTTAATATTTAATCCCCAAATTAAATCAAACAAGGAACGTGCACATAGCAGACAGCGCCCACCATCCTGTCCCCCAAGGATAACAAGCGCTCCTCCAGCCACACCAACAGGTCCTTCATTTTCTACTACTGATGGATTAAAAAATTCATACAACACACAATCACTCTCTGATCTACCGATCACTCACATCCATACGACCCATAAAGAACACGAGATGCACAGATCAGCAGGGACACGTGCAAACAGACGGATGACACCCACACATACAGACTATACACCTGAGTACACACACCCACACACAACCAACTGTCACACAAGCACCAACACTAAGCTAGTTAAAGGGGCTGAGACACTGCCAACTACCTGGTGAAGGGCGGCACCCTGTCGCCCCATTGAAGCAATTTAAAGTGTTTTTTTACGAGACATATTGTACACACGTGTTAATTTTTCATCAAACTATAATACAGATTGTAAAAGATAAAATATGAACAAGCAACACAAACAGCCGCGGTGAGTTTACTTTGAATCAAAAAGTCCAGTGTTGTGCGTGTGATATCTGTACACACAGAGCTACATACAGTACACTCACTTATTAACACTTTTAACGGTTGTACAACATCAATACTATAATTCAAGGGAGGTCTGTGTGTGTGTGTGTGTGTGTGTGTGTGTGTGTGTGTGTGTGTGTGTGTGTGTGTGTGTGTGTGTGTGTAATTTTATTTCACTTCTGGACGGCCCCAAATGAAACTTATTCAGCTTTTGACTTCAGGGTGTGAGGGGGCGCTAGCGCACCATCTATATCTATTTCACAACACAGCTCACTTCCGGTGAGTGCATGAGCTCCCGTGGACTTCTCTTTTCTCTTTTGAGGAAAAATACTTTTTTACTGTTGTTTATTTGGTGATGACATTTTGAAAACGTTTATTTTCATGTTAGTTTGACCGTTCGCTATTTAGACCAGACGAACCTCAGTTGTATAATGGACCACCATTTAGTCCGGTTACAGTCTGTGTCACGACACATGTCCGTAGCGTGGTAGTGAGCTCCCGTGGACTGCTCTTTTGAGGAAGCATACTTTTTACTGTTTCTTATTTGGTGATAATGTTTCAAAATGTTTATTTTCATGTTAGTTTGACCGTTCGCTATTTTGACCGGACAGAGCTCACCCCGAAGTGATTGACGGCAATGGCTGCTGTGTTGAAAACTGCACATTTTTTCTTGTGTGTGAGAACCAACGGAGGAGATTAGAGTCTCAGATAGAGTTTCTCTCACACACACACACACACACACACACACACACACACACACACACACACACACACACACACACACACACACACACACACACACACACATACACGCACCCACACACACACACACACACACACACACACACACACACACACACACACACACACACACACACATACACACACACACACGCACCCACACACACACACACACACACACACACACACACACACACACACACACACACACACACACACATCGATCAGGTGGGCTTCACTATCGATCACCGTCTACGTGACGTGCGTATAGGTATGTGAGTGTTGAGCGAATAACGGACCACCATTTAGGCCGGTTATAGTCCGTGACACGACACCCGTCCATAGGGTGGTAGTGACTATAATGTTACGCTCTGAGTCAGATCTAAGTGTTTACATGTTGCTACATAGTGAAGGTCACCTGATTACTGCAGCTTCTCTCACGACCCACCTGCCACTACACCTAACTACTGACAATAGAGAAGTTTATTGAAAGTTAGGCAGGTACACGTGGATGGACTGGTACGGATGAATTTAGAATGGATTCCCTCCCTCTGCCCCAAAACACACACCAAACAACAAAAATATGAAAATTACCCAAAATACACAAAACTAAATATTTAAACAAAAAATACACAAAAGACAACAGAAATGCAAAAAACTACACTAAAAAAAGATACAAAATGACTCCAGAATCACACTACAAATGCAACAAAAAACAATAATTATACAAAAAAAGGTACAAATGACGTAAAACAAAAAAAACTAAACAATATTTATACAGGAAGTACACAAAACAACAACAGAAATGCACAAAAATATACAAAAGGCTCCAAAAACACACAAAATGACTCGAAAAAACATATATTACAGAAAAATACACCAAACAACAAAATATGAAAATGACTCATTATACACAAAACTAAATATTTATACAAAAAATACCCTAAAATGACAGAAATGCACAAAACTACAAAAAAAAAAAAAACACAAAATGACTCCAGAATAACACTACAATGGCAACAACAAACATGAATTAAAACAAAAAATTTAAAAATGAGTAAAAAAAACAACACATTCATCATATGCATGTCTCAAAAAGTAAAACCAGGGAAATTGCACACGTTATTTTACTTTGCACCTGCAAATATACCCCTTAATAATGCTACAGAGTATGTCATTATTATGCCCATAATTGATGAAAAAAAAAAAAACCTGACCTAGTTTGGCCGTCTCTATGCAGATAAGAGTGCTTTAAACATACGACCTTTGGACACACACACACACACACACACGCACACACACACACACACACACACACACACACACACACACACACACACACACACACACACACACACACACACACACACACACACACACACACACACACACACAGGCTTCACCATGTCTACAGGTATCATTAGTGAAACTGTTGTTACAATTCTACAAGAATCAAAACGTATTGCCGGTCACCATGAAAAGTCTTTGGTGTTTTTGAAAAGAATTCAGACACCACCTCCATTTTCGTTGCATCAAGTGTGGTCACTTGAAAGTTATGGTGAACGCGGGAGCTGGGGGTACGTATTTAAGTATGAGATGGGTGAACTCTGTATCAGAAGAATGTTTGTGAAACCACGCAAATGTCTGCGGCTGATTTGTCGTCAAATGACTGGGGTGTATTAAAACTAGCTAACCCTAGAAACATCAAAAATAATGAAGAAGAAGAAGCTGCTTCTGATACTACAAAAAAGCAAAAGCTGAATCCTTTTCCCACAACCACCGATTTATGTGAACTAAAAGAACCATTTGTGAGTATTTGGTTGACAAAAACAACAGACTTCCCTCTAAGCTTGTCTCACACACACACTATTTCATCCATCCCGCCAAAGAGTAGGGTTTTAGTTGGTGTGTTTGTTTTTCAACCAGCACCTGCTTCATAGTAATGACCGTGTCCAAGTCCGTCAATAAAATGGTACGTGTGCGCTATGACTTGTTTTTAAACTTTAAATGCCTGTTTGAAGGGGACATATTCAAAGAAGCTCCTTTTGTGGTAAATGTCATCAAACTTATATATAACACAGGCAGGTTATTTTTTTGTTTTGTACTTATTTATTTACATTACTTGTTATTTGTATTTATTCTTATTTTTTTCTAAATTCAACTTTATTATTTTTCTTTAATATATTAATAATACAAACATTTACTATAATATTATTTCTTATATTTATCATTTTTATTGCCTTGAAGGCAACATAACTTTATGTTTAATTTGAGTTAAATAATAAGATAATTCCTGAATATTAATTCTTCAGTTTAGGAAGATGAAATAAAATGACCTGCTTTGAATATTCAGTTGTGTTATGTTCTACTTTTGGAGAATTATGAACACGTATGAGTGAGGGGCTACTCATGGTTTGGCAAAAAAGCTCAAGGGGTACACATAATAAGAAAGGTTGAGAACCACTGCTTTAATCCACAGGGATACCCCAGGTGGCTCCTCACTTTTCCAGCAAATGCCTATGCATTTATTAGCCGCTATAAGGGCTAGTCTGACAAAGTGAGTATAGCCCCTTAGGTTATGTGACAAAACTTAGCAGTTCCCCAGCTATATCAATCTGGGATTGGTTGGAATCTCCTTCCCCACTACTTTTGTGATGATGTCCAGAACAGATAGCCAATATTGCTCCAGGCACTTGCATGTCCAAAACATATGTATAAGAGATCCTGATCCACTTCATCACTTGTGTTATGTCATGTTTGTAAGTTTAAACAGTTAAATGTTAAAATAAAGATTGTTGAATGAGAGAGACAACGTTTGTCTCTTTAAATGTGATTGACGCTGTTTTATAGAAGAGCATTTGTTGGTTAATATTATAAAGAAAATGAGCCTATTATTATTATTGTATATTATTTTTGATATTGTAAACATTTCGTCCGTAAAACTTGTTTATATTTTTTATCAAACACTCCCCTCAACTTTGAGATCCTGACTATGTCACCGTTCTTAAATTTCATCTTTGGAAGATGTGTTTGAGGTGTACCGTACAAGTTTTGAAACACTTGATCGGTGTTGTCCGAGGTCACCTGCACAGGCCTCATTTTAATACTGGTGTGATAGCTGTGATTATAACCTTTCACCAAGTCTTGTAGGACATCGAGGTATCGCAAAGTGTTGTTTGCTGTAAAATATCTCCACATTCTACCCTTTAAAGTACGATTAAATCTTTCCACCACAGAAGCTTTGAGATCGCTGGCTGTGGAAAAAAGAACAATTCCATATTTTTTCATCAAAACCTCAAAAATTTTATTAAAAAATTCTTTCCCCACGTTGGTTTGAATTTTTTTGGCTGTCTGACTTTCGGCAAAAATGGATTCAAAGGCATTCACCACTTCCTTTGCGGTTTTTCTTTTCAGAGCCCTCACGTAAGCTTTCTTGGAAAATACATCGATGACCGTTAATAAATAATTGTACCCATCATTGTGCTCAGACAGGGCCTGCATATCGCACAGGTCAGCCTGAAATTGATTTAGCGGGCGAGACACAAAACCCCAATTTCTAGGAAAATGTATTCTGACGGGTTTGTGTAGAGTATATGCATCTTGCGTTGATAGGAATTTCTTAACATTTTCTACAGGGATAGTCTTTCCCATTTCATCTTGCACACCTCTACGGAGTCGCTCTACACAGCTGGGGTGTAGTATACTTTTTTCATGAAACGTATCTCAGATATGATGAGAGAATGAGAGGAAAAGAGAGGGTTTAGAGTATTTATTCAATTTTATTAGTGATGCTTCAGTCATTTTAACTATATATATATAGATATAAAACATTAACAAACAAATTGCTTTTCAAAAAAACAACAACTAACATGAATGAATAATTAAAACATCACACAACATACAAAAGTCTAAATCTACTGTTTTATCATTGTTAAAATCTGAGAAGTACAGAATGATCCACAGTACGGTAAATAACATTGTGTATTTTTTCAAGCTCAAACATGATATTTACAGAATGATTTTTTAGCACAAGTTTGGTGGTAACATCAACGAGTAGAGCGTAAAATGCAAGCAGATGAGATGGTCTCACTACATGATTAGCCAGGTCTTTTAAAATTTCAATAAAGCATTCAGACAAACCAGATTGGCACAAAAATACTGTGTCGCGGATCATCGCCCTCCAAAGTACTGGAGTGGGGTGGGATCTTGTTATTTCCAACAAGTTTTCCAGTCTCTCAATGTCCGTGTCTCTGACAAAAACGTTGGTGCTTGTAGACGCTGAGACATTGTTCTCAATAACCTGACACAATAGCTTCATTAACTGAGAAATTACCATTTGGCGCTCAATGTCGGTGATGACTTTTCCAAAGAAGCTCCCCATTTCCGCTTTATTTCTCGAAGACAAAATCAAATCAAAACTCGGCCATCTCTTCCAGGTGCTTGATCGTAACCCCTTTTTTGCCTACCAGCGTGTCATACATGTCAAAGATGGTGTCGTGGATTTTGGACGTTGACCTCAATGAGCTTGGGGGTGTAGAGTTTTTTCATCAGTCCGTGAAAGTTGTCGTTGTAGAATTCGTGCTCGAGGACATCCAAGCAATCATGCTGCCTCTGGCTAGGATGCTGGATTTTGCATTCGTTGCACGTTTCTCTCTTGTACTTGTCCAGAACGTAGCTGAGAAGATGAAGCACGCCCGCTTTTATCGTTTTGGCGAAGTCAAGGGACCCACTGTCAATCACATCCCCGACGCTACCGCCTGATCTGGGCGGGGTCTGATCCTCAGCACTACTTCCTGCTCCGGGCGGAGTCTGATCTGGCTTGGTACCTCCAGAATAATTGTCTTCTGACATTGTTGATTCAGAAGAGGAGGAGGTGGTTGTGGATGATGGACAGGAGTCAGTGGTGTGTGAGCAGGGGCGCAACCACGATGCAACAATCTTCCGGGTCTAAAATGAAAGATGGTTATTTTTTTTTACCATCAAAGTGTCGTTCCAGTCGCGGCAACTGTGAAAAAGTAAGGTAATTTTATCATTGATTTCTTCCATTTTTTCTGACCATGCTGCTGCTGGTAGAGTCAAAATGTTGCAAAAAACTCCACATTCTGAGTTGAAAAGATCCAGAACAAAGTAATGTCTTGATCTCTGCTGAGGGGTATTGTCTTTCTGCTTCTTATAACTAGCGCGGTAGAACCAACGGGCTGTGCCTGATGTTTTTGTCAACCAAATACTCACAAATGGTTCTTTTAGTTCACACAAATTGGTGGTTGTGGGAAAAGGATTCAGCTTTTGCTTTTTTGTAATATCAGAAGCAGCTTCTTCTTCTTCATTATTTTTGATGTTTCTAGGGTTAGCTAGTTTTAATACACCCCAGTCATTTGACGACAAATCAGCCGCAGACATTTGCGTGGTTTCACAAACATTCTTCTGATACAGACAGAGTTCACCCATCTCATACTTAAATACGTACCCCCAGCTCCCGCGTTCACCATAACTTTCAAGTGACCACACTTGATGCAACGAAAATGGAGGTGGTGTCTGAATTCTTTTCAAAAACACCAAAGACTTTTCATGGCGACCGGCAATACGTTTTGATTCTTTTAGAATTGTAACAACAGTTTCACTAATGATACCTGTAGACATGGTGAAGCCTGTGTGTGTGTGTGTGTGTGTGTGTGTGCGTGTGTGTGTGTGTGTAAGTCCAAAGGTCGTATGTTCAAAGCACTCTTATCTGCATAGACGGCCAAACTAGGTCAGGTTTTTTTTTTTTTCCCATTATGGGCGGGGACTATAAGGCGGGACTTCCGGTTAGGGGGGCGGGAATACGGATGTGACGGCACACCTGTCAAAAGTTTGATTGAAAGTGGGTACTGTCTCTCTCTCGCATGCGTGCGTGCACTACGATGTATATTGTGAACTCACACAGAGCCGTTGAGAGAGAGTTGCGACTTTGGTGTTGCAAAACGTTTATTTTTTGTGGTACTTTTGGGTCTCTCTCTCTCTCTCTTTTTTACACACACACACACACACACACACACAGTATTATATTATCTCTATCTAATCGTACTACTACCGTATTATTGTTATTGCTATTCTTATATAATTTTTTTGTACAATTACTTTATCTTCTAGTTACTGATATTCTCATTGTATTATTATTATTGCTATTACCTTATTATTTTATGTTGTTATTGTTTTTATTGTATTATAGTTACTGGATTTTCATTATATTATTTTGTTTTGTTATCGTATTATTTTACTATTGTATTAAAGTTATTGTTATTCTTATATTTACCATTACATTCTTTTTCATTATTAATATATATTGTTTTATAGTTACTGCTGTTCTCATTGTATCATTAGCATTGCTATATTATCATTATATTACCTTATAATTATTTAATATTGTTTATTATTAACATTGTTTTTAGTGCACTATTAAAATATTTTGTTATTGCAATTATTACCATTAATATCATTACAACATTACTTTTATTACTGTTACTACTTTCACTATTAATATTATATCCCTATTAACATATTTATTATTATCAGGGCTCTACACAAACTTATCCAGTGGTGGCACTGGTGTGACAAACTTTCTCTGTTAGTCGAGGGGTTGTACAGCATAGACATACATGCTGATGAATAGTTGACTTAACTGGCGTACCATAGTTACCGTGTCTCTCTTAACAACCTGCGATGGTTTATGTGCAAGAAGCGTGCACGTGCATGTGTGATTGATAACGCACGGAGGAGATGGCTGACACACACACACACACACATTATTTATAATAAAAATACACTAAATGACTAAAATAAAACTAAAAACTAAACAATATTTATACAAAAACTACACAAAATGACAACAGAAATGCATAAAAATATATAAAAAGGCCCCAAAAACACACAAAATTACTCAAAAATACATACATTACAGAAAAATACACCAAACAACAAAAAATATTTATACAAAAAGTACACAAAATGACAACAGAAATGCAATAAAATATACAAAAATTCTCCAAAAACACACAAAATTACTCCAAAATACATACATTACAGAAAAATACACCAAACAACAACAAACATATGAAAATAACTCAAAATACACAAAACTAAATATTTATACAAAAATACACAAAATAACAACAGAAATGCACAAAACTATACTAAAAAAGATACAAAAATACACAAAAAGATCCAGAATCACAATGCAATGGCAACAGAAAACTATAATTATACAAAAAATGCACAAAAAGAGAACAGAAAGATACAAAAATACGCAATTATACCCCTTATGCTCCCATATGAATGCATACTTCCGACGGGCACTGTACTAGTATAAATAAAAGCAACACGGTGTCCACGAGGGCAGCTCAGCACTTGCTCCTCTTTGACTACATGTGCTGTTGCTATAGCAACAAGTCAATAACCACCAGGAACGTAGTGCTTCGTGCGCATAAATTAGTATTTCGTGCGCACGTTATATTTATTTCGTGGTCCACAATTTAGTATTTCGTGCGCACAAATTATTATTTTTTTTTTACCTTGTCATGTCTGTGGTTCCATATATTTGTTATTTTAAATTACATTTTTATCTTTCACATACATTTTTGTTTAATTAGTTTTATTTTTTATTGGTATTTATTTTGTTCCCTCACAGGAGTTAAAAACTAATATTTTCTGAAAAAAGGTATTAATATTTCTAAAAAAAAAAACTGAATTTTAAAAAATGTATGTGGTAAACAGAATTTGGAAAAAAATAAAATAAAACGCATATTTAGTTTATTTGTTTATTAGAGCAGTAAAAGTTCTGCTCAAAAGAAGTGGGCCGAAGCAAGAGCTTATAAGTGCCCACCCCCTAGATCATTACAATGAATATAACATACTGTATCACACAGTACAAGGGAACAAATTACAAGGAATAAAGCATGTACGATGTCTGTTACAAGGCAAGTGACAAAAGGCGATAATTTCTTGCTTACAGATGGTTTTCAATCAATGCCAAACATAGTGAACATTCCTGAAAGTCACTAGTTATGTGTTAAAAGAACATTAATATACATGTTAGTCGTGATCTTGCTACTTCCCAGTTGTCATTTCCATCCTTGATATGGTATTGATTTGTGTACAATTTTGCTTACTTTTTTTTTTTTTCTTTACTTTTTTTTTTAATGTACGATGAGTTATGTAATATGTAAGCCCTGCACAGTGTAGTGTGTTAAAAAGTCAGGGTGTAGAGCGGGTCCATTGAAGAGGGCAGTAGCTCCTTATCAACAAACAAACCCCCACCCAGCTGCCCTAAATAGCTGATTTGGTAAATGATATTCTACCATTTAAATGTATAAAATTGAATTGAAATCACAATATCTGTCAGGAAAATCGCAATTAGGTTTTTTGTCAAAATCGTGCAGCGCTATCTGAAACTGAATATTTGTGTAAAACTTGCTCTATTTGATTACGGGAGAACGAAACAAGCAAGAAACAATAAAATATTAATTCTGATGAAAGTAGAGGCTTCAACAAGATTTCAGATAGTCATGGAACAAAATATTCTGTAAAAATGCTCAAAAATGGCTGGTACTCAGGGGTAGAAATTCTGAAAATGGCTGGCACTGAAATAGTTAGTTATTAGTTACCAAACATTATGAAAACACACAACGCAGTATGTTCTTAATGGAGGAAATAGTTTAAATTTGATAAGCAAGAGAAAGAGAAAACATTTGGGAAACTGTGTGTTCCATTAACTGCAAACAATGACCGACATGCTGCGGAGGCTGCCAGACCTAATCTTTAATGTCTACAGCTCAATCCACGACAGTGTCACACGTATACTTCATTTGATCGTTCCACTTATACGTTGGCATGTTGCAAATGTTCATATTGAAGAATAAGGCACATTTTGAAACAATTGTTTTCATGTTTGTATAAAGTATAAATCCCTAAATGATGTGCATTTTAAGATGCAATTTTATAACATAAAACATTGTTCAATGTGACCAGATGATAAGCAAGGGATTTTAATGCTCCTCCTATTCAGCCTTAAAGTGAAATAGATATAGATGGTGTGCTAGCGCCCCCTCACACCCTGAGGTCAAAAGCTGAATAGGTTTCATTTCGGGGCCGTCCAGAAGTGAAATAAAATTAAAATAAAAAATTTGAAATGACCAAATTACTCCAAAATAACAGATACAAACACTTAGGGTATTTGGAACACACATACACACAGACCTCCCTTGCTTTTATAGGTAGATTATTAGAGGGCCAAGCCCGCGGGGCCAGGGAACACATACGGGGTTCCTAGGACCAGCGGGCTTGGCCCCCTATTGTAGTCGTAAGGAGTTTTATTATTATTATTATTATTATTATTATTATTATTATTATTATTATTATTATTATTATGTTTCTCCCGGTAAAAGTGGTGCTGCAGGCTAAACCGTGCAAGATAGGGCGGTGTCCTTTGGGGTGTGGCTCCAGAAACTCCCGCGTACCTTGCATGCAAAAACCAAAAACTCACATATGTCAGCCAACAGGTGGCGCTATACCAAGGTCAACAAAATTTGGCCTTTTTTTGGCCTATAACTCCCACACCGTATGTCGCACAATCAGAAGCTTTATATCCCCAGATTCCCTGAATAGCACTGAATAACCTGGGCTAGGCCACGCCCATTTCCGCATAAACTTTTGTGGAGCAAAATTGCAAAAACTTGAAAACCTACTTTTTCAAACTACTCCTTGGTATTTTATCTAATCAGCGTGAAACTTGGCGCATAGAGTTCTCAGTTAGACCTGATCTAAGGTTCAGGAAATGATTTTGTTCGGGCAAAATATGCGCATATTATTGTTTATTATTAAAATGCAAACTGGTATCGTGGTCAAAATAAATGCTAACACCACCAAATCTGAGATCCTTGGTTGGCATGTGACTGTGAGGGTACACGGCAAATTTGAATAATGTAGGTCACTAGGGGGCGCTGCAAATATGGAATATTTATAAACTATTAAATGGCAAAACTAATTTTAACCAAATTTGGTGGGTATGATCTTTGGTCCATTGTGAGGCCATATCTCAAATTTATTTGTGATTAGTCAAAGTGGGCGTGGCTTATTACATTATTACATATAAATAAACAAACATTTATTTCAGCTGAATTATATTGAGTGCTGTGAAATTTACAGGGTACAAATATAAGAGCACACAGGTCACCCATACCAAAATGTGTGCCACGAGGTGGCACTATAATGAGTACAAACGCATTTTGGCCAGTAACTTTCACATTTAAATGGCCTGTGTCCTGATGCTCACCCCAAGCCCGTTATCCATCGTGACGTACTTCCATGGGCTTCGCGAAACCTGGGGGCCGAGTCGCGTGGGAAGGCTGGGCCCCCTTTCATAACTGCTTGCAGTTCTAGTTATTATTATTATTATTATTATTATTATTATTATTATTATTATTATTAGTAGTAGTAGTAGTAGTAGTAGTAGCACAGTGCCCGTAGGAAGTATGCATTCATGTGGGAGCTTATGAGTTAATTATGAGAATGTGTTTGAAGGTTGGATGTACTAAGAGGTGTACATACTATGTAGTGTTATGAAGGTGTATATTTGTGGGTGCAAAATAAACTAGCGTCTGATTTCCCTGTTTAAATTCTATGGGACATGAACACATTATATATAGATAAAGGTTGCACCAATGTTTACTGGACTTAGGTAAATGAATAATAAATGTACCAGAGCATCCCGTCTTTAGACCCTACCTCGACAAGGAAATACACAAAACCCAGTGGGAAAATTAATTACACACAAACATGTCATGTACATCCAACATACGACCATAGAGAAGAGACACATAAAACTGCTGGGTTTTACAGTAAAGGTGCCCCTCTCCATTTATCCAGGCTTGGGACTGACACACTGGAACACACTGAGTGAGTGCTTTAGTGGCTGGATTCCCACCACCACACCATGTTAGAGGTTAGTTTGTTAGTTGTTAGTGTGTTGGTTCTTAGCAGTAATAGTACGTAGTATCAGTGTGCATGCCGCTCAGACGCTTCTCTCACTCATGTCTCGTTTGGTCTAATTTGTGTTGATTTCAAAATCAAAAACGTTTTTAAGCGTAATTACTAAAGAAGTTGAAAATAATGGAAGCACACTCGTGTAGTATGAGGGTTAAGAGAACTGTAAGCCAGGTCAGAAGTGGGAGCCTGTTTGGGCTTCACCACAACTGGGTCTGTTTGGATCTCTCACTGCTTCCAGCCTCCCCCAACTACCGAGTGAGCATGAGAGAGTGGTTTACTGAGTCAGTACTTCAGTATATACAACATTGCTTAGAAAGTGTCGCTTTTTCTTAGTTTCTTTGTCTAGAACAAGTATACGAAGTCTGTTTGATCTTCCAACTCTGCTGGCGGCAACATGAAATTGTCCATGGCTGAAGAAATTTCTTGTGCTGAAAACACCAACACGTTGCAAAGATTGACCCTGTGACTTATTCACAGTCATGGCAAAGCATGGTCTCACTGGAAATTGTTTGCGTCTTAAGGTGAATGGGAAGATATTGTCAGATGGTATGAGTGTGATTCGTGGAATTAAGAGTGTGCGTCCAGCATTTACACCAATTACAGATTTTGTAACTAAGAGGTGTGGCAGGATTTCTTCGATAATGTATCTTGAGCCATTACAATGTCCATTTTGTTGGTCAAAGTTTTGCAGTAGCATGATCACCATTCCAACTTTTAAAGAAATGCGATGAGGAGGCATTCCGGATGGGCAGAGTGTGTTTAAAAACTCAGTTGGGTACATATGATTACCCTCAGAATCTGCTGTGTCAACGCTGTTGCAAACGTGTTCTTCTCCTGGAAAGATCTTGGTCATGTACTCATTTACTGTCAACTTCAGAGTTAGTTGGGCATAATATGACACGTTCACAGCCATGTTGGACAGGAAATGTTGGCCAGCATGTCTTCATACACCCAATTTACAATGTCTTTTAGTTTGTCACCAGAAATTGTCAGTGTGTCATTGAGTTTAATTGCGAATTCACCTTGCTCTGGAACTATTGGAATTTTTGCCTTGCCAAGGTCTAAGAGGAATTTGGCAAAGTTTTCTTCAGCTTGTTGATGTTCTGTAGCTTGAGAGACTCTCATGTTTATTGTTAGACTGAGAGTTTCAACATTTTTCCATAGGTATGAGCTCTTGCAACACTGGTTCGGCTACCGTGTGGCACAACGGTCAGTATTTGCCTCCAGTCGCCACCAAAGACCATTGTGATGCCACCAAACGATTTGTCTGACCTACGAAGCCGAAATGTACGGTCTGCTGCTTCTAATGCACGGCGATCCATCATCGTCACTTCATCCACAACCATGAGATGTGCCGTCCTAATGAGTGTGGCAGTGTTGTCATGTTCACTGACAGCGCAAGTGGATTCATCAGTAAGAATGACATTGCAGTCCTGTGCATGAAGTCTTCACAAAGAACACGTTTGTGCCTTTCCCAAAACTGCAAGTGCTCTCCTCTAAGCACAAACATGAGCATGGTGTCAAATACTTCACGTAGTGCTGGGCCAAAGGTCACATTTGCTGCTTCCTCCATAACATAATCCACTTCCTGGTCATTGTCAACAATGCCATGTGTAATGCAGACAGCCAGATAAGTGTCCATGACCACATCTCCAACTTTACGGAGGTCTGTGAAGGAAGTAGGTCCTGGGGGAAACGGTATAAAAGGATGCAGAGATCGAACAGTTCAGCAGTGTGTGGGTTGAAGGCAATCATTGGAATGCGTCCAACGGTGTCGGCCATGTGATAATCGTGGGAACTTAGTCTTTTTTTTCGCAATTGAAATGTCTTATCTGTGTATGTGAAGTGTTGAAATACATCTGGGTACACAATGTGTCGCATGTGTGGATGAAGAGACATTGCTTTAAAAAAGACAGTCAGTGTAGTTGCAAGTGGTCTTGTGTCCAGTAAGTTGTGGACAGTGCTGTCATCATTGAACGTGATGACCTGTTCTTTCTCTAAATGAATTGCCAGCGTTTTTACGGGCAGTTTTTTTTTGTTGGATGGGGAATTCATAGATTCGCCAGTAGGCCTCAGATGCAGTGATGTACCGACCTAACTCATAGCGCGTCACCTCATTGTATCTCAGTTGTTCACGGTCAGCCACATCCAACCTCACAAGACATTGATCTGGACCCTTCTCCAGGTATTTGTACAAATACTCGACACTGGAGACCGCATAGACATAATCGAGGTTAATGTGTGCATTGTATCGGAGCAGGAGGTATGGATTGTATGGCACAACCCACTCATTATTGACGGACACATTTATGCCCCTTCTTATCGTCTTTAAGATGGGAGAGCCAGGAGCATCTTCAGCTTGTCTTCTGTACAGTGGGTAAGAGTTGTCTGAGAAGCTTGTGGTATGTCTCAACTGTTTGGGTAGTTCTTTGAACACTTTCTGTCAACCATGCATGGACTGTTACGATTCCATTGTCCAGATGGGCTGTGAATCACATGTGATGTGACAATGTGATGTAGATGTGGATTTGTGTTTTTGTTTGGAATCTCTGCAGATACGATGCGATCAATATCAGTGGAGGTCCTGGGTTTGTCACGTTGCACCATGGTGATGAGCATATGTATATGATGAAGATGTCTTTTTGAGTTTCTTTCACCATCACAAATGCATCCACATGTCCCAGTATGTCATGTTTCAGAAGGTCTGTGAGTAGAGCTTCCACCTTCATGTGGAATATTCTGGCAATGATGTCTGGTCTTTGATGGGTCTGCTGACCTTCAAAAAGCGATCTTTTAATCTCAGCCCAGTTGGGGTTGCAAGTGAAGGTGAGGAAGAAGTCTGGTTTGCCTTTGACTCTGACCAAGGCCATGGCGTCTTGGAATTCTTTTGCGTACCATCTTGGTGATCCATAAATCGTTGGAGGCAGTATGGTTAGGCGTCCCGGGATGATCTCAGTGTCACTACTCAGGGCATCAACAATGACATTGTATTTTTCTGCCTTGATGGATTTCTGGTTGTGGCGAATCCAGTTGAGACGGTGTGATTCAATTTTAGCCATCATGTCACATACATACTGTTGTGTGAGTTTTCCACCAAGATGCAGCAAATTAAAGTGATGATCAGTGTTGCGCACTTGAAGGTGAAATTGGTAAAAGTTTGTTGGGGTGACACCTATCAGTTCAGTGTAGTATCCTTGAGAGCCCTGTGACAGAAGAAGCACATATGATAGCGGATCATATGCTGGATGAATGGCATCAATTTTCGGAAGTTGTCCTCCTCTGAGGTGAAGAGTGACAGCCAGCTTTCCAAATTGCTCAGTAGGAGTGGTTCCTGGAGCAATGACTGCAACATCGCTGTTCAGTGACGGAAGATTCACAGTGCCACAATGAAGGTCACGACGGCGAGAGTGAGCTGTTAGGACAATTCTCAGATCATCAGCAGTGTCATATTGGTTCATGTACTCAATTGCTGACTTGAACTGTTGTACATATGGGTTGCACCTGTGAATGGCCTATTGTGCTCTAAGCAAGAATTCTTCATTCCGATCACTGTTTAAGGCATGAGTACGGCGTAATTCCACTTCATGGGAAGGATCATGAAAGTAGATCTGAGCAAAGTTGGGCATTTGACCCTGTTCAGGAAGGGGGCCGTCAATGAAATGAAAAACTTTTCCTTGTATTCGTATGCCTGGGTTTAAACCAGAAATAGCGATCTCTTTTATGCCAATGCTTGCCATTGCCAATGCATTGTTGTATTGTTTAGCTTGTTTAACAAAGTTTTGATTCGTGAAAAGGTCCTTGATAGCATTTGGAGGCTGTGGTGGGATTGAGCCAGGTTTAGGATTAGTGGGATTGTATGTGAGGTCTATTTTTCCAGACACGCAACAGAATCCTTTCCTCTCCTCTTTCCATACATAGGCATTGCAGTGTACACATGTAGGACACTCAAACAGTGAGGTGATTCTGAGTGTGTGTGTGAAATCACCATAAATCTCCTCTTTAAAAAAGTCTGTCATCACACCGAGCAATGTTGCAATTGTTTTTGCGTGCCTGTTCTACGCGTGCACGACACATTTCTTGATGGCACAGGGCATCTCTTGCTTGTCGGTCCTCCTGCTGCTGAGGTGTTCCTGTTGCACGGCGCGTTACCTCGTGCGCAGCGTTGCTCGCCAAGCGATTATTCTGTTCTTCACTTGTCTCTGCTGCACGGCGTGTTACCTTGCGCGCAGCGTTGCTAGCCAGGCGGGCATTTCGGACTTCAGGTGACTCAGCATCACGTGCCTGGCGCATTGCCTCACGTTTCCGCTCTTTGTCTGCACATCTATTTTTTTGCATGATACAACCCAAAGTGATTTGTGGAATAGTAATAGTAGTGCGTGCGGCTCAGACGCTCCTCCCACCTTGCCAGTCCCTTTTGGTTTAACCCGCGTTTAGTTTAAAATAACATTTTTGAAACGTAATCACCAAAAAAGTCAAAAATAATGGATGCACACCCTTGGATTATGAGTAGCGTGAGGGTTGAGAGAACTGTTAGCTAGCTTCCCCCCACCTCCTACTGAGTGAGCGAGTGTGAGAGTGTTAGATACTGAATGTTAAATGCATAAAGCTTACCATTGCTCCAGACGCAGAAGTTCTCGGGGTTAAATCTTGGTTTAACACCTTGGTTTCTGCTTAAAATTCTGTTAAAAAGTGATTTGAAGAAGTATTTGTCAACAGTTTTTTTAACTACTGTTATCAATCCAGAATCAAACCAGGTCAAAAATAGAAAATGTCAATGTTTATTAACCACACAGACTACTGAAAAAAACGTAGTTTTAGGGAAATGCCTCAAAGCTTGTTGACGGATTCTTGCGAGACTACCTCGGGCAACATGCCATTAGCTTTAGCATAGCTTTCTTAACTATGATCATAACATACGTAGACGCATACTGTGGAGGGACGCGTCTACAGCGCAGCCATCTTGCAGCTGTGCATGGACATGTAAGGGATAAGTAGGTTTTATAGCTGTAATGAAAAAAATGTTGACAGGCCGGACCGAACCGATGTTATGAGACCTAATAATAGGCCTGTTGTTAACTTGTTGTTATTGTTGTTGTTATGCTTTGCTGTTAATAAATTGACTTTGTTTTGTCTTTTAAAATTATATATGTATTATTATAATTACTTCAGCCACTGCTTGTTACAGAAAAACTTAACATTGACACTAACAATAATACAATAAAAAACAATATTAAATAATGATAAGGTAATATGATAATATAGCAATGCCAATACAATGACAATAAATATGACGATAATATAGCAATGCTCATAATACAATGATGATAAATATGAAGGTAATATAGCAATGCTAATAATACAAAGATAATGATATGGATATAGTATTAATTGTGAAAGTAGTAATAGTAATAAAAGTAATGTTATAATGATTTTAATAGTAATAATTGCAATAACAAAATATTATAATGTGCTAAAAACTATTAATAATAAACAAAATTAAATAATACAGCAGTAGTACGATTAGATGGAGATAATAGTGAAAGTCGTAATAATAGTAATGGCTATAATAATAATAGTAATAGTAATAACCGCAATAACAAAATAATGTAATGAGTACCAGTAACTATAAGATAAAACAATAATAAGAAAGACTAATATGTAGTCACATCATTCATCGCTCCGTCTTTGGCTGCAGCAGTCGATGCGGCGTCTACGTGTATAACCTCGAGCACCATGTGATAAGCTTTAGCTTAGTTTTCTTAACTGCCGACATTAGAACTATGTGCATGTTTAAACGGACTTTGCGGGTTTTTCCGGGGTTTCTCTTTGTGTGCTATAAAGAGCTTGACTACTCATTTTGTGTATTTTTTGTATAAATATTTAGTTTTGTGTATTTTGAGTCATTTTCATTTTTTGATTGTATTTTTCTGTAATGTATGTTTTTTGGAGTCGTGTGTTTTTTATTCTTTCTATTGTCTTTTTGTGCATTTGTGTTTTATTTTACTCATTTAGTATTAGTATAATTAAATAAATATATAAATACCACGTGTTTGTGTGTGTGTGTGTGTGTTTGTGTGCCTGTGCGTGTGTGTGACCCTGACACTCCATAGTGATAGTAGCGCCAATCAGAGAAACAACCAAACTCCGCAAAACAGAACGTAAAGCTCCAAACTACATGAGTGAGTAAGTAAATTAAAGTATTACCTACAATTCGGCTGTCTTTTTTTAAGAAACAAAAATAATTTTTTACCTTCGAACCAAGTGGTCAGAGCACAGAGAATCTGCAGTTTTCCAGATGGAGTATTGAATGGGTTGAAGTCAATACCGAGTCCAATGAAATTATTGAGCATCAGTTATATGGTTTAAACAATGGGAAACGTGTCTGCAAAAGACTCACCAGTGGCTGACGGTTTCAAATGACCTATTCAGAGTGCTCCCGTGTTTGAGAAGCTAACGATAGCATGACAGTAGGAACTGGTGTAATGAATACCAGTAACTATAAGATAAAACAATAATAAGAAAGACTAAAAATGTAGTCACATCATTCATCAATCCGTCTTTGGCTGCAGCAGTCGATGCACTCGAGCACCATGTGATAAGCTTTAGCTTAGCTTTCTTAACCGCCGATGCCGACATTAGAACTATATGTGCATGTTTAAACGGACTTTGCTGGTTTTTCTGGGGATTCGCCCTGTGCGCTATAAAGGGTGCTCTGCTACGGATAAACATGCATGTTTACTTACCAGAATAGAACGTCCCACAAAACTGATTAATGGCGATAGATGAATAGCAAGATGAATAGCAGCCGATAGATGAATAGCAGTTGATTCACAGTACATCTGTTTCGCCTTCAAAATGGATACCGGAAGTCGTCTCAACTGTAATCAAAATGGATGCCAAAAGTCGTCTCTCAACACATGGTGCGCTAGCGCCCCCTCACACCCTGAGGTCAAAAGTTGAATAGGTTTCATTTCGGGACCGTCCAGAAGTGAAATAAAATTAAAATAAACATTTTGAAATGACCAAATGACTCCAAAATAACAGATATACACACTTGGGGTATTTGGAACCCGTCGACCGAGTTTCAGATCCAACTAGCACCGCGTCGGGAAGATATTTGCTCCACACACACACACACACACACATCCACAAACACATCCACACACACACACACACACACACATCCCCACAGACGTCCCTTGCTTTTTAGTTATATTATTATTATTATTATTATTATTATTATTATTATTATTATTATTATTATTATTATTATTATTTTATGTTTGAGATAAATAAATGAATCCAAACGGTAGTGTAATAGTAGTGAGTAAATAAGTAAGTCAGGTAATAATAAAAGTAGTTTGTTAGATTTAAAATATTTTATTCAAGTGTTTTTTTTTTTTTACAATCTGAGCCTGAAAGGTTTTTTCCCATACATATGGTGAAATTCAAGCCACGTTGTTTTGACACTTAAAACTATACCTCGATCGTAGTTTTTTTTTTTTTTTTCTTCTTCTTCTTCTTTTTAAATAGTTATTGGTTAAATCCATTTCAAGTCTGCATTTTATGAGGTGAACAGGATGCACACTCACATGTGAATATATTATAAAACTGTAAATAGCTCCAGACATTGCAAACAAGACCTTGATTTGTCTCTTTGTTTGAAACAAAGCACTGTGCAATATTGATCATTCTGTCTGCCAAAAAGGAGTCAAGGCACCTTATGCATATTTATCACCAAGGTACCCTTTTTGAGCAGCCCCTCCCTCTCGTCTTTGAGTGTTTATCCTTCAGCCACACAGCCAAAGATTGTTATGCAGGGAGTGACATGACCTGCAGGCATTGCTAAGATTCTTATCGTCATGCTCTCATCAGATTCAAATGCTTGTGCCGATAAAGGCTGGTCCTCCTAGATTCAGCTCATACATGCTTTGCAGCAGTTCCATCAGTGCTGGATAAGCTCGTTGGTAATAAAGATGAAATAGGCATACATAGAAGCGATCTATGCAGCATCTGCACACAATGACCAATAGTGAGATGTTTAAATAACCAAAAAGTAGTTTAAAAAAACTCATAGAAAATATAGATCTGAAGAAATGTAATTACTTTTGCTCAGACATAACACAGGTTACCGTGGCATGCAACTATTAACACCTATTGAAGCGCTTTTAATAAAAATAAATGTCCTTAAATGATTTTTTGCCTCTTGCTTGTGTATATGAGTAGACAAAACAGGTGGACAAAAATCCTGTTCTGAGCGGTAAGGCAAGGCGGGCAAGGCAAATGTATTTGTATTGTGCATTTCAGACACAAGGCAACTCAATGTGCTTTATAGCAGAAGGGGACCAAATTGCAATGTTGAATAAGGAATGTTTGTGCAATTAAGCTCATCTGTGCATCAAGGAGTGTTTGTTCAGTTCGCTAGAATGGGGTTGTATAACTTGGGCAGATATTTCGCCTCCTTCTTCACAGCACCCCACTGCGCTCATTTGTTATCAGTGGGGACTTCAACCAAGTTACCCTGGACTTCTGTCCTTCTCAATTACCAGCAGTTTGTCCACGTTCCGATTAGGGATAGTGGGATCTTGGACCCTCACCCTACTTGAAAAGTACAAATGACAACCTGATGCTATTGATGCTAATGTTTCTGCGTCTTGTATTACCCCGCCCAACTTGCTCTGTTTGTTTCTGGAATTTGTATTACTCCGCCCTGCTTGCTCTGTTTACCCTGACGAACATCACTCGTCTGAACATGGAGCTTCAAAAGTCTGGCATCATTTTATTTTGAAAAAGGACAAATTGGCACAGTGTAACACCTGTCAAAAATGTATTACTGCCAAAGGAGGATGCAGGGTATAATCATTATTAAGTGTACAGTGTTTAACTCGTTGCGCCGCTCTCCTAGTCTTGCTCCTGCCGCTTCCTCCACTTCGGACAGTCAACCATCAGTTAACAACTCTTCGTTGCAAACGAATCAGGTACATGAAAATTATGATTGTCTTATTCCTAACTAGCTAAAGTTATAGATTACCAATTGCTAAAACTGTCTAATCTGTTCATAGTTGTTGAAAGCTCACAGAGTGATGCAAACTTTATCCAGTCTGATCCTGATGCTGCTGCTGCTGCTACTATGTCAACCAGCCAGCAACCCCAGCGACATCCCATTTACTCTAGCAGCAAGGGGAAAGCTGTCCGGAGAGGCAAGTCGAACAGTGCCACAGAAAAGTTACAGTTTTAGTGGTGAAAAGGCTGCATCCCTTCTCAGCTGTCGAATCGCCCACATTTAGGCACCGTAAGCAAATAAGAGTAATGTTAACATAACTAACTTAGCTGGTAGCTACTTGTTATCTACCCCTGACCTAACGTTACAGTCACAGTTTAGGCTTAACTTTATTGACTGATGTCATTTGACTCATTTAAAAACATCACAACATATGGACATGTGCTATAGTGTTTGTGTGTATTTATTGCACAATGCTCTTATTCTCTGTTTAAAAAATAAAAATAAACCCCACGTGCACCCACCACTACAAAAGACCATTTAACTAATACATTGATCCCATCTTGGTACCAGGTTGAGAAATCAAATTTAACATCAGATCATAGTGAGGTCAACCACATCACTGTTACATGTGACGGCTGGACTAGCCTTACACAGGAACACTACCCAACTGTCACAGTGCACTATTTAGTGGAAGGCAGCATGAGGCAGAAAGTTATTCCAACAAAAGCTGTGCATACAGCTCAGACAGGAATTGTTGTGGCAGAGGAAATCAGGGACATCCTGAAAGAATTTGGCATGTTTGATAAAGTAATAGCCGTTACAGTGGATAATGCAGCCAATATGGGCGTAGCTATCAAACGCCTGCAGTTTATGAAGATCGGTTGCTTTGCTCATTCACTGAACCGAGCAGCACAAAGTCTGTACTCCAGCAGCTTAGTGGCTCAGTGGACTGCAAAGATTCGGACCATCATAGTCTGGATGAGGAGGTAATTGATGGCAAAGGTGGTTCTACGGGAGAAGCAGGATGTCCTAAGTAACAATTTAATTGGGTACCACAAGGATCAAATTAAAGCAATTCCATTCTTTAAGTAGTGCACTGCACACAATGTACATTTTGCAGGTATTAACATTGGTAAAACAATGCAATATTACATGAATCTATCTAATTACACAATATAAAAGTTGCATGTTATATTTGTAAGCCTTGTCCCACATAGCTATGCATAGTCTTACACACCTTGAGTGTGTAAGACTATGTTACATGCCCTGAGTTTGTTGTTTAAACTGTTTTTATTATTATTCTCAAATGTACCTCCTTTAAATTTTACCACTCTTTTGGTTTCTTGACTTAGTCAATTAAAATAAATAAGGACACCACACAACCATCCTTTAAATGATCCTGTCACATATATTTATTTATAAAAAAATAAATGTTTTTATAAGTATCTCTTTGGGAAACAAAATACAAGTGTTCTCTCAAACAAAATTGCTCAAATAAAATATAAAACTTCTTTAGTTTTCTTTTAAAACCTTTACCTTCTAATTAAAAAAATAAATCTCTGACAACAATTTTGTCAGAGGAAGAAATAAAAAAAATAAAATAAAAATAAATAAATAAAAAAACAAAACATATTTGAACTTTCAGTTCCCACCAAAAACCCTTTTGATAGCTTTTAAACAAAATAACTACCTGAACTCTAAATAAGTATTTTTTTCAAATATTGCTTCAGGAAAATTCACTCTTTGAATAGGATTAATAAAATTAGAAAAATAAAATAAAATAAACACAGACACACGTTTTACCCAATACAAAACTCAAAATGACCAACTAAAAACTAAAAGTGGGCCCACACACACACAGCACGCTTTCCCTCAGAGACTTGACCGATGCAGGCCTGAGTCAAAGCCTGAAACTAAGATGGCCGCTTCACTCGGACATGAGCATAAAACAAAAAGGCACGTGCAATTTAGGTTCAGTTTGTACTCACAGATCCTAAACAAATGATTAACGTGGATGTGCAGTCACAGGGCAGTGGCAGTTCATGCTGATCAGGTAGCACACAATGTCACCAGAAATCCAATAAGAGAACCATAGGAAAATCGCTTCAATCTCTTTTTCCTTTTCCCACAATCTGCTTTAAGCAACACAACCCCCGTTTAGCTACGATACCCATGCTATTTCATGCTGAATTAACGTGCAGTTTGTCTAACTTGAGAGCATTACAATGCTAAGATAACAGTACAATATATGCGCACATTACATGACAAGCTAAGCTACCTAGCAGGCAGCTAAGAAACATCACACATCATGTCTAATCACTACAACAGTTAGTTACAGCATAACAAAGTTATTTACCTTTTTCCTGGGGTTACCAGTACAAGTTATTATCAAGACCACGAGCAGTTGACCTGCAGATAACTTTAATAACTCCAGATTCACGCTGCTCATCTCGCCGTCGTAAAGGCGACCAGTGTTGGGAACGTTACTTTAAAAAAGTAATTAGTTATAGTAACTCACTACTTGTTCAAAAAAGTAACTGCGTTAGTAACTAATTTACTCTATAATAAAAGTAACTCATTACCAAGGAAAGTAATTATTTGCGTTACTATTAAAAAAAAAAAAAAGTTGCTTTATGTCAAAGAATTCACATTTTTTAGATGCGTGTATCGTGAGGAACTTCATTAAATTTGAGTTGCTGACAACAGATGTGGACAAAGTCTTCTCTCCTGGATATAGTGAGCACTTCACATACACGTTCTTGCCTTTGACCACAATTAATTTATAGTAGTGTTTTTATCGTCACCTTAAAAATGTCAACTTTTCATCAGACTGCTCCACGCTCACCATCTCTGCTGCTTCATCAAATCTGCTCTGTGTGTGTGTGTGTCGCGGGTGCTGGCACGTCGCCTTAGCCAATCATAATTGCTCACCTTGTTTTTAACCCGCCTCCTCTTGCTGGCACATGTGTAAAAACACTGGCTCTGATTGGCTACCATGAAACATGATGCAGCCAAAGCCAATCATAATCGCTCACCTTGTTTTTAACCCACCTCCTCACAACAGTCAAGTCAGAAGCCGGGGATGCTTTCGGATAACATTTTATTTAATCAATGCATGTAACGCACCGCATTTATTGTTCAGTAACGATAACGGCGTTGTAACGGCGTAAAAAGTAATTAGTTAGATTACCCCGTTACTGAAAAACAAACGCCGTTACCTAACGCCGTTACTTTAAACGCCGTTATTCCAAACACTGAAGGCGACAGTCTGTCTGCTCACCAACTCTGAGCTTCTCCACCTGCGCTACTTGTCCCCGCCCACTTTTGATTGGCTTCAGGAGGGAATGACTTTGATTGGCAACTAGTTTGCAAAAACTCCAATAACATCACAAGAACACATTGACTGACATCAGACAGGTCATTGTTGTTTAACTGCATTCTTCTATTCTATCCATCTTTCTATATCTACCTGTCCCTCTCCATATTATGTTCTCTGTAGTCAGTGGCAGTCCATGACTGTTCTGATAACTGTTTATGATAACTGTTCAGTGTTTGTTTAGCAGCCTCTTCCTTCCAAACAATCAAGGAAGTCTCCACTGAAGGAGCTTTTTGCCGAGGAGGATGCCATGGAGAGGTTGATGATGTCCAAGGAAGAGCATGCTGAAAAGGAGACCCAGGCATACTGGGAAATGCCACCAACCATCACATCGTCTGACCCTGCTGCCTGGTTCTGGAGCCAGAAACCAACTTATCTTTTACTGTCTTGTCTGACCTTCTCATATTTATGTGTTCAGGCCTCCTTATCGCCTAGTGAACTTGTGTTCTCTACTGCAGGGAACACAATCTGTGCAGAACAGGCACGCTTACTGCCTGAAAAGGCAGACATGATAGTCTTACTCAACAAGAACTGTTGATTGACTTGTTACATGACTGCGCCAAGGTTTGAGTTTGTTTAAATTTTGTTTCATATACATCTACCTGGGCTGAGGCTCTTTGTTTTTTTATATGCTGCCAATTTGTTTGTAGTGTTATTTCAGCAAGTTTCATTTTTACAGATACAGTTGGGGACCCTTGTAATTGAATACCCTAGTTACAGTACAGCAACCAAATTAAACTATCAACTAAGTGAATTGATAAAAATGGCCTGTGTAAAGGCTTTTTCAAATTCAATTCAATTCAATTCAATTCAACTTTATTCATATAGCACCAATTACGACAAAAGTAATCTCATAGCTGTTTCAAAATACAAAATTTGTTATAGAAAAAAAAAAAAAACAACAACAAAACCACATGAACAAGCATAAGCAACAGTGGGAAGAAAAAAAACTCCCTGTGAAATCTATTACCTGTTGACCTGCACAACTCAAAGAATCGGAATCGAGACTCGTTTAGAACAGGAATCAAAATTGAGAATTGGAATAGATAAAATCCAAACAATGCCCAACTCTACTCTGGGGTAAAGCCAGTCAGTGTCAACCCTGACTTTGAGTAGGTGGACACAGGATGCCGTTAAGGTACCACAGGACTACTTTGATGTGCTCTGCATGCTACATGGGCAGGACAAAAACAACGGGACTGAGTGTCACACTACATACATTTCTGTGATCACTCCATCCTGCCAGCCCCTACTGTCAAACGCTTCCCCAAAAACAAACCCTGGATTAGCTTCCAGTGACCTGAAGGCTCTCCTAAACTAGAAGGACAATCGCAGTTCTAAAGACAAAGAAGAGCACACACACACACACACACACACACACACACACACACACACACACACACACACACACACACACACACACACACACACACACACACACACACACAATTGTTCCCTGGTAATGACAGTTACTGGAGCATTGAAGTGATGGAGTGACCAAAAAGCACTACTGTGTTCAAGTGACTCATCACAGCCGATTGAAGTGACTGCAGTCTCTACAGTCGCGTTCAGTGCGAACGCACCTAGTGTGAATGCACCTAGTGTGTATTGGGTTGTCGTAAAGCAGTATGTGTTGTTGTGAGAACAAGAACAGAGCTGCTAGACTGCCACCGAGTCAGAGGCAGGGAAAGGTTTCCTGGTTACTTGTATTACTCTCAGAGAGACTACGAGAAGGATTTATTAAGGTGAAAAAGCTACTCACTTCAGCTTTAAGGTAGGCCAAGCAGCTCAAGGATGGTGTTGTCTGGAACAAGTTCAATGGGAACATTTGCAGGATTTTGGAGTATAGGACGACTTGCTGAGGGTCTCCATTGAAAGGGAAAATGAGCTGAACTGTAGTTCTCAGCCCTCGTGACCACCACCTTCCCACACATTCTCACTTCACACCTCCTTCCCAAGCCTCACACCCTCTATGCCTTCACCTTCCCCTCCTTAGGGTGAGTTCACGCCGAAGAATTCTAATATGGTTAAAACACTCCAGGATTCATTTGTCAGGATAGTCTGCCTCATTTGGGCCGATGTGAGGCTGGCAAAATCTAGAGCAACAGCCTTTGACTGCACTTGGAGCATTAATAATTGGAGTCTAGAGCATTTCAGGTATGCTGTGAACACAAATTTTGTCAGCTCTTACAAACACAGGAAGCATCAAAGATGATGTAGCGTGCACGGCATTGTGGGGTAGCCGGCAACTTAAACAAACTTAATGGCCAATCAATAGGGTTAGCTGCATTATTGGCTGCAAACCAGGCACCCTGTAAACTGGTGGAGAGAGAGGAGGAGCCTGAACAAACTGTTAACCATCATGAATAACCACAACCATCCTTATCACTACCTTCAGCAGGCTGGTGGAGCTCCAATGTCTGTCTATCATCTATCTATCTATCTATCTATCTATCTATCTATCTATCTATCTATCTATCTATCTATCTATCTATCTATCTATCTATCTATCTATCTATCCTTACATGCATACATACTTAAAATCATTGAGAGAAATTAAAAATATGTACAAAGCTAATTAAGGATGTCTTAATTGTGAAATAATACTGAGCGGAAGTAATGTATGAAGAGAAAAAACTGAGAATGTAATATAATGAAGCCATACTTGATAAAGATACAGTAAATGTAAATTGACTGCATAAGAAGACGTAGGTCATATTCAGTAATTAGCCTAAGGCTGACATTCCAAGCTCTGGCCTTTCCGGCTGGATCAAGTTGTTAAATAACTGCTGACCTTTCAAGTTCATGTGGTCATTAATAACAGTAAAAAATAAGATACAATCAAACTGCAGTTGGGAGGGGAGGGGGGTTAAACCACACGGTGGCAGCAAGAACAATGTTGATTTTATGATATTATCTACATTTAGAAATAGCGTACCAGACTGGCAACTTTGGTAATCCAGCATATATGCTTTACCGCTGAGGAACCTTATGCAGTAAGATCACATTTTCTATGTACAAAAGCAATTTGACACATTTGAAAAACATATGCTCTAAAATGTTATCAGGATACCTACAAAGTGCAGGCAAAGACTTAATTTGTGGCAATGGTGCTCAAATTTCTCTACTAATACTGAGAGGAATGAGAAGTTTCCAGAAGCTAATGTATAAAAAACGACTGGCCTCATTCAATCAGACCCAGGTGTTCTATTTTTCTTTACTCAAGTTTTTTTTCTTTTTTTTTCAGATGTTTAATCTCAATACTAGTCATATCATAACACTTTACATAGTCAAGTCAGGACCTTCGAGGTAAAAAGACAATATTTCATCTCTATATGCATGATTGACAGTGAAGAGAAAACACTCTCTTTAAACATTAGACACAAGCGTAGGTAAATATGGATAGACATCTAAAAGTTAATGAAAGTTGTGAAAAGACAGCAAAAATAAAAGTAACAAAAAGTATGAACCTGGTAAAGTAAATGGATGAGGTTAAGGTTGGTGGTCACCCTATCCGTGTCACTGAAGATCAAGGTGTCATGGTGCAGAGAAAAGAGGTTGGAGTGAAAACAGCTCGTTGTCTTCTTGAACCATTTCTCAACATATGAGAGTGCTGTGTTGAGAAATGCAAGTACATCTACCCTTGTCATTTCTGTTTCAAGTGAAAGGAGACATTGCAGCTTTGGTTAAGTAGCCATAGAAATGATCAACTCGTCTCTGCGTGAGTTTTTGTTTAAAGGGGACATATCATGGTTTTAAACTGCAATGCTTGGGTCTGAATTCCTCATTATTATAGCTCCACAGACCCCTTTTCTACCCCTTTTCTGATGTGCTTCTGAGAGCAACTCGTTTTGGTGCGGTCTCTTTAAATGCAAATGAGACACTCCATTCCCCGCCCCCTCTTCAGGTGACACTCGGTTCAACTCCACCCTGCTCGGCCATTTTTGTAGTTTGATAGAAGAGATATGGCTATGTAGCGGCGCATAAACTTTTTATTTACACGTTATTTACAAAATGTCAATAACAGAAGACTTGTCCATCCAGCCTTACATGTTCGAGCCAGAGTCTGACCCAGTGGAGCGAGATGAAAATGAAGATGATGAACCTGCAGAACCCTAACAAGTGAGCTAACACAAGCACCGAGCTAACGCTAGCGCCAAGCTAACGTCACGAAATGCATTTTAATAAAGTCTTTTCGGAGACAAAAAGGGCAAAATGAAATGACTAATGAAAACTTTAGACTTTAAATCACGTAGGTCATATCATCAAGGATCTAAAACGAGCACACAGCGCTAACATATGAAGTCTGAACTGCTAATGCTAACAAAACATTGACAGGGACGTCTTATCATCACACTTTTTAGAGATATTTACAGCTTACCGAAGTGCTCTGTTCGTCGTCTCCAAAGATAGAAGGAATTGAACCCTCAATCAGACAAAGTCTTTCGGCAAATCCTTCTTTATACTGGCGGAGGTTGCTGAAGCAGTCATCCTTGAAGTGCTGCGCGCACACAAAAATGACCTTACCCACAGATGTGGGTACATTTCCATAAAAAATAAAACTCAACCAGGCACTTTGAAAAAGTTCTGATGCTGGGAGACGTTGTAATGAAGCGTGTGGGTTACTACATCCAACAACCAAACATTTTGATTTCTTCTCTCGTAACTTCGGCATCCTTGAGCTTGGACTACAAAATACAATAAAAGAAATAAAAATGGCGGATCCTGGAGTCGATGTCCTAATTTGGCAGTTCCGCTGCAAATACTGTGATGTAATAGTTCAAAAAACGTAATAGAGAATAGAAAAATCGAAACAGATTGAAAAATATGACCAAAATAGAATACAAAGATATCTACGGAGCACCTGAAGAGACTAATTTGATTTTTTCTGTACTTTTAAACACTCTAAATATACAACAAAATGCATTTAACACTAGCATGACCAGAGTGGTGTCATTTGACACCTATACCTTTAATGTCCAAGCTGGTGTCAGATGGCGGGTGTGAACAACTCAGCTTGTGACCATTGTTATGTTACTGAGGCCACTACTCCCCCCTCAGCTAGGGTGGGGGGGGTGGCTAGGTAGGTTCCAGGACACAAAGACCTTTTGTATTCTCCTTTGTGTTTCCCATACAGCAGCTACATAGAGGTTGCAACTTATATTTCAACTTTTGCAACAGAAAGTAGTAAGTAGTAATAGTGAGACGGCAACAGTTTGTTTGCATTCTTGGTGAAATTTATTTAATAGAGATTTTGTGAACAATTCTGGCACTGCCACACCTCCTTTATGCATTTGCCACATGCAAACTTGTCACAATACATACAACGCTTGGTGGCACGGTTTTTCCTGCAGCAACACTTCACCTGGCACAATGCCCTTTTCCCCACATCACGTGTGGGTGGTTGTTGCTGAAGGTTTTGCTCATTCACCTCCTTGGCTGCCATATGAGACCGGGCAAGCTCATTTGCAAGCTCCAGCAAGAAGTCCACCCTTCTCTCCTTGACCCCAGTGCATGCCTGATAAAGCACATGTGTGTTCAGCGCTGCAATGTCAATCATGTTGTAAAACACAGCGACTGGCCAACGCCGTGTTCCTGAACGCACAGTGTACTTTCGAACCATCTGGTCCATGACATCCACACCGCATTTCATGCTGTTGTAGTCGGTGACTGTGTTCGGCTTTTTTTTCCGAGTAGCCTCAGTCTCCACCACGCTGTGCACGCTACTGAGGAGGCAGACAGTCTTCTTTCGTTTGGGCACATAAACAGTCAGTGTGGCACCAGAGGTTGAAAACACTTGTGTGCTGAATTCCTCACGGGCCAAATTCTTTTTAGCTGAATCTGGAAGCTCCCGGCGAATCTTATTGACTGTGCCAAGGAGGGTGGTCTTCCGGCTGTGCAGTCGACGTGCTAGTGACAATGAAGTGAAAAAATTGTCGGTTGTAACAGTTCTTCCTTTGTCCATAAACGGTTCCATAAGCTTCATCACCACATTTTCAGACAATCTCTCCCCAGGTGGACGACTGGGGTCTTTGCCAAGATATGGGATGATTTTGCACACATACTTGGATTTAAGGTCACATGCCACACAGAACTTGATACCAAACTTGTCCGGCTTCGTTGCAATGTATTGCAAGAAACAGCAGCGAGTCTTAGTTGGAAAAAGTTGCTCATCTATGGTGATGTGCCTGCCTGGGTTGTACGAAGTGATGCAGTTGGCAACAAAAGACCCCCAAACGTCAGAGATTGCAGCAAACCGGTCAGTCGCAACTCGTTCACCACGTGTGTCCTTGTCGTCGAAGCGTAGATGCTGCATGATGTCCTTGAAACGGTTTCGAGCCATAATCCTGTTGATCAGGGGCGGTCCCAGATTTGCTGACCATGCGTCATGCAGCGATGGAAGGCGGACAATCCCCCACAGAAGCAGGATGGCAATGAACGCCATTAGTTTAGGTATGGCCATGAACCAGTTCTCATGTTGTGTCTGGAGTGCATGCTGGACAGTCCACTCCTGAATGGTCCGAAGCATTTCCAGAGTTATGAAGCAGAAGAAACTCTGTAAGCGACTCGTCACCTTTCTTCTGGCCAAAGCAGTTGGCTCTCCATCTGTGACGTGACCTTCAATTGGGCTGTGATGGAGAGGCCTTCCGACCTGTTCTTCACGCCACACTGTGCCGTCTTTTGCCCTCTCTGTCAGCCACTCGTGTCTCTCCAGGCGACCTCTCTTTTCTGAAGGTGGCGAATCCTCCTCATGTATAGGGTGATCATATTTTTGAGATGTGATTAATGAAACATTAAAAACACAACTGCCATAATCAGCAAACAAAAAAAAAGGATGTTTAGAAAATCTTACCGGAAGAAATTTCAGAGTCAGAACTCAGCTGAAGGGATATTTCTTCTCCATCGGAGTCACAGGGGTTGGCGTCATTTAGGATCATCTCCAAAGCCTGCTGAGAGCTGTAAACTTTTGACATCCTTGCTTCTCAGTCGCCAGAGTCAGTGAAATATCTGCCCTGAGTTGGCTATTTTTTCACCTTGAGGTGATAAGCCTTTTCAAACTTTCACTATGGTTCAGTACTTCCGCATTGGGTCAAAGGTCAAGAGGGATAATGTCAGCATAACTGATGGTGTAAACAGAGATTGAGATTGTTTTTCCCTGTTGAAGCATTGATTCTTTGTGCATCTTGTGCACTTTCTTCAAATTTGTAAAATAATAGCTTAATAAAATAATTCATGGACCTGGTTAGTGAATGGTGGACCTCGTGAATTTACCTTTTTAAAGTGAGAACTCAAACAGTCCTTTTCACACTCGGAAATCTTGCTTTACCATAAATAGCAACAATACATTTGATTTATAAGCACAAAAACAATAAAGGTAAATAGTGAAAATACAGGAGTAGGAAACAGGAGCTTGGTTGCTTTATTACTGTTTTTCTTTTTTTAATTTTATTTATTGTGGTTTATTAATTGATCACAACACACATGGCTCATATTAATTTGGCCATTCTTATCCAATAATTCCATATAATGTTATTTGGATTAACAACCATCATCTACATGGAAGAAACACTGGTTTCTCAACACTGGCCATCATTTACACCAACCCCCAAAGTTTGTCACTGCCCAGCTGCACATTCCGATCGAATGGCTGCATTTACATAAGAGAGGTGGCCCCACTGAGTTGCAAATGAGTGTCATTTGGCGGGCTCTGGGCAGGGCAGCAGGAGTAAGAAAACCTTGGGCATGCTAGTGTTAAGGGCTAAAAAAGTGGATTTGGCATGATATGTCTCCTTTAAAGTTATCTATGATGGAATACAACTCAACACATGTAGTTTCATCACTCTCCAGCTTCTTTGCACAGATATACAGAGCTCTGCAACGGGGTGCATTTTGATGCTAATTTTATGTGGCCATATCTGTCTGTGAAGCCAGATCTTGGAAGCTAAAGGCAGGCATACACTGTGCGATTTTCGACTCGTGCGACTATTTTGTGGGATCATGCGAGTCTCTGCCAGATTGTGTGTCGTACATCGTGTAGTATACATGGGTTCACGAGAAGCGATTAACACCTCACGAGCAGCTCCGGATCAGCAATCGTATGATTTCGTAGGATTTCATGTTTGAAATCCAATCGCACCTCGTGAACTACTCGTGAGGGTATTGCACAGTTGAAGCAGTGCCACGGACCGGCTTACCGTAAGCGCTCACACTGTAAACACCGTAGGACCGCTTGTAAAATTGACGAACTGTCGTGCCCATGTCTGTCCAGCCAGCTCCTGGTCCATCACGTCGCCATCTTTTCTTTTTTAAAGCTCTTTTTGCTGAGATTTGCGAGCGTCTCTCCACTTCGGGGTTTTTCTTCTTTGTCTGTTTTAATGTTCTTCTTCTCCTTCTAATTTGTACGTTGCATTTCCGGAAAAAAGACGTGTCGTGTATGAACATACAGTGTGAGCAGTCAGATCGTGTGTCGGTCCGTACAGTGTGAGAACATGTATCGTGAGCTGCGCACATTCGAGCTCTGTGTCTGAGTCGCACAGTTTGAGCTGGAGCTGAGTGCAACGATTGAAAAAATCGCACAGTGTATCCCAGCCTTAAGCAAGGCCGGGCCTGGTTAGTACTCAGATGGGAGACCACTGTGAATTCCGGGTGCCACATGGGGTGGCAGTTACTCTATGTATCTATCATTGTGTCCTTAGGCAAGAGACTTCACCCACATTGCTGTGTATAAATGTGGTGTGAGACTGAGTCTTGGTGGTGGTCGGAGGGGCCAATGACGCATTATGTCCCACCATGACAATATTGCTGGTCTTAATATTTCTTGTGTTTCATTTTGTTCCTTATTGTTAGATTTAGTGTTGGCTTTTGTGTGAGAGAAATGTGTACATATGACAAACTTTATGAAAATATAGAACAGAGTGTATAAATGTATTTGCCAAATCAAGGATGATTTTTTTTATTTTACAGGATAGTTGAAACCCTAAATACAATATAATAGACAATAAACAACATCTATTTTGTTGTTGCTCAAAAGATTATAAAAATTAAAAAAAAGTCAGTTTTTTCAAGTAAAAATAATTAGGCAATTCTTCAAGAAATTTCTTGAGCTTTCCAAAGCACCTCCAAACTACAGGTCTTGTTATGTATTATTTTCTGGTGTCATTATTGTTTATCAAAAATGCCCAATTAAGAAAAAGTGATTCCTGAATGGCCAAGCCAATGGCATCCTCATGGGATTCCCTTCAAGGTGCCAGTGGCCACGTTTACATGGGAGCTTTAATTCCTATTTAATTCAGAATAAAAGTTAAATCCTCTGTGAACTGACCATATAAACACTTTAATCCTAATGAAAATTTAATTCGTAATCAAACTTAAATCCGAATTAGGTGGCTGGTTTATTACGATTTTAGTTCCAAATCAAATAATTCCTCTTTCTTGTAAACACTTAAAGGTAGGGTCGGTAACTTTCTAAACCTAGCTTGATTTCGATGTAGCATGCTCCGACAGCTCCGCAACACACACGCTCAAACACGCACACATGTATACTGTACACACTGCTAAACTAGCTCGCACTAACAGAGAATCAACAGTAGCATCGGGCTAATCCAACAACAGAAATACTTTGCGACATGTATCGCTAACGTTAACATCTGGCTAATATGACAAATAGCTTGAATTGCTTCCACTATTTTGAAAGATAACACAATCACCCAGGCAACAAAACAACCTTACCTGTCCAAAAGTAATTCAGCAACCATAGCATCAGTTTTCAGGCCCTTGTCCTCCTTCAATTGTCGCCATCGTTCAAAAGATATTCCGATGCAGATTTTTGTCTTTCCTCTCGCTAAATCCAAAGACCTCTTTTTTGCAGCTTTTTCTAAAAACGTCTTTCTTTTCTTGCCCTTCTTAGCAGGGCAAGACGTTACCAGTAAACGTGGAATAGGTACTTTCTCCGCCATTCTGTTGTCTACTTCCGGGCTTCCTCTAACAACGGTGACGCACTTTTTAATGTACGCTCGTGCACGCACGGGGCCGTTAACGAGCAGGAAGACCAGGAGACGTGATTGGTTGAAAAAAACGAACAGTGAAAATCCCATTGGTCGCAGTTATTGCAGATTTACAGACGCTACAGTTGACAGATTTTCTTCGTTCTTTTATCAGAATACATAAGATCTTCACATCTGTCTGGACATAATGAACATTTCTACCAAAAACTTGAAAAGTGTATCTGGAGATAGTTACCAACCCTACCTTTAATTCCACTTAAAGTTAATTCCGGTCATTCTTCACTTTGATGTGCAGATCATTATGAAATTCATTCTTCACTCATCATCCTGTATAGTGGAGGTAGAGCAGCTGTTGCATTAACCGCTTGCTTTGATTGACCAAAGTATGGTCATCTGCCTCCCTTCTCCGCTGCACTACTATATCTCCTTCTGCTCAGCAGATGAAAGTGAAACCATGTGTTATTGTCAAGCTGCTGCTTCAAACCTACAATCAAAATAAAAGGTCTTATCATGTGGTCTTCTATGTTGTAGCCGAAAATAAAAGGTTTGTTGTTTGTTTTTTCCTGATAGACGTGAATATGTCAGGTTCGCACTCTTTCCAATCAGAAGCTTTCCCAACCCCCAGACCGAAAACAGAATTGAATAAACCCCCCCACAAAAAAAACTATTTTCCATGTAAACCTAATTTTGAATTGAAAACACAATGTAATTCAATTCAACTTTATTTGTATAGCGCAGAATAGAACAAAGTCATCTCAAAGCGCATAATATAAAATTCATAGTTCACTGTAACCGTTGCCAGTGAAGGTATTACACATCAAAACCAAAATAGAAAGCCACATATAAACAATTATGTTGAATTTATTTATTATCTGAGACATAAGCACTTATAAGTAAAATGTATTATATATTCTCAAAGAATTTGATAAAGAATACATATTTCTCCATTATTGGGGTACTGTAACTTATATTGAGTTCCCATGAAGTTCAGTGTATGTGCAGACACAACAGTGATTCTCACAGTTGATGCCTGCTGACCATGTTAGGTTGACTAAAGCTAGCAGATGCTTATGTATGTGTGACAGCCCTTGCCTTCCTTTTCACGTCTGTGTCTGCCTTCAAACGCAGCGGGTAGCGTTAGCCGCTGCAGCTTGGCATTGAACTGAGCAAAGTTGTGTCTTTTGACTCCTCCTCTGTGGCAAACTCTCAACCACATCTCCTCAATGCCCTGACATAAGCGAGCCACAACCTGAGTGACGGATCGGTCCCTGTGGAGATGAGGGAGGGTAATTGGCATTCAGGATCATCTGGAAGATAGGAAGGGTGGTGAATTCTACAAGATGCTGCTCTCTGCCTTTCATCTTGTGCCACACAGTTCCTAGATACCTGAAACCCAGTCGTAGAGGGATAAAAGGAGAGATCGACATTAAGTGAGAGGGAGAGAGAGGGAGAGCCTACTTTGCATGCAGTGAGTAGGCAGTAGCATCCCCCAGGGAGACATTGTCGGTGAGGGGGAAACAGTTTTCTATGCATGAGGAGAAATCTCCTTCAGGTTTTCGTTGGTGCACACACACACACACACACACACACACACACACACACACACACACACACACACACACACACACACACACGCACACAACCATCCGCATCCTTTCTTTGACGGCTCTCTGAAACTCCTACACCCATGTCTGCAGGGATTTATGACCTGTCACCTCAGCAGCTCATGGAGGGGCTGGTGGAGAGGTGGAAAGAGAGTAACGCAACAGTGGTGAGAGTATTTCCATGTCACTCCAACAAGCACAGTGTACATCTAGTCAATCACACTGAGACAAGGATAATTAGCAGAAGATAGAGAATAGGGTCAAGAGGCGTGAGTTAGGGCGGGGGCAAGGGACAGTGGTTGTTATGAAAGTTTGTGCACCTAAGCTGGATCCCAAAAGCTGACCTTTCAATTCACACTGCGTCTAAACCTGTGACTAAAGTGATAGAAAAACTCAGCCCCTATCAAGATATCATTTGCTCTGCCGTCAAAGGGGATGAGGTATTCAAAGAAGAAGAAAGATAACCAAAGAGGCAATCAAACAAACTGCCAGAGTGTTGTTTAGAGAGGGTGGCAACATAGCAGTTACTCTTTGCCTGCTACATTTCTCTGTAGATTTTTGATAGAGGACATTAACCTGTAGATTTCTGCCAGGTCTCATACTTTACACACTTGTATCTGCACCTCAAGGGTCAATTATGAGTGTACTTGATAGGTTTAACAACAAAGACTGGTGTATTGCCATTTGGCAGTTTTAAACCAGGCTAAAGAGCTCTACAAAGAGAATTGAATTATGCCCTCTGTCACAGAGTTATTGTGAATTCAATGTAGACTGACTCCTAAATCAATAAATGGTCAAAAGCTGCTGATGCACTTTTGTCACCTTTCCCAAGATGAAATTACTCGCAGTAAAAATGGGGGATGCTGCAAATTCATGTGGCGATCACAAATCTGCTCTTCACAAAATAACACTGAAATAAATGGACTAGATTTTTTCATCTATTTTATTGTCCCCAAAAACAGATCAATAATAAAACTCCTGATCATTATTTCCCAATTATTCCCTGACAAGATAACAACATCCTTTATATTTATTATTTCCTGAGCCATTGTTCGATTATTCTGTTTAAGCATATTAAAAGGCAAGGCTGCTCCTTAGTGTACATTCTCCAACATGCCTAAATCTTGGTCCTTTTCTACTCTGGCTTTATTTCATTTTCTATTTATGATGAATGTATTCATAGATTATAGTTGGAGCCCATACTAAAAATGTTAGAGTATCATCTGTGTGCTTTTCATTGCACAAAAACAAATTCTGAAAAGACTCATTTGCCCTGCATTTAAAAAAAATAAAGAAATATTGTGAAAGGATTTATAAATGTGGACATAGCATGACAAATTGTTAAGACATAGACTTAAAATCTACTGCAATCTTTTGACAGCATAGCTTCAGAAGCTTCAGAGCAGTCAAAGCAGTACTTGTTATAGATTATGGTATTTGGTCCTTTGATATGTGTTTTTATATTGCCATATATAAATATAAAGTATCTATCAAATATGTATATATTTGGTTGATCTTACTAATTTTCTAGAGGGCGACATGTTTGTGTTTTATATTTATTATGCAGAATAACTTTAAACTTCTGTCATCTTTAATATAGCAGTGTGTGCCAGCTCCAAAATGTAGTGTGATATGTTTATCATATAAAATCCGTCTGGTATTAAAGGAAAAGTCATTCTGTGAATACTCTTGTTCGAAAAGTCTCCCGATAAAAAATTCTCAGTCAGTTGTCCATCAGGTATCAGCAAAGCTGTCAAAGCAACAGTGGATGAAAATATTAATAGCATTCTCACGTTTGGATTACCTAAAAATAAGAATTTTAGCGGGCTTGTAATCTGAGGGTCACTGGTTTGAATACTAGCTGGGCCATCACTGTGGGATGTTGAGCAAGTCCCTTAACCCTAACTGCTTGTGTAAAAGCCTCTGCTAAATGAAATTGTAATTGAATCTTTAAAAAATGCATAAACTCTTATCCTGTGTATATTGCAGTTGACTATATCTATAACCAATTTAGCCAACTAAAATGGTAATGTTATATATTTGACTAAAACTAAACTACAACTGAAAAAGTCCTGATGACTAAATTTTTAATAAAAGTAATGTATTTTTGTCAAAAGACAAAATTAAAAATGAACACCACTTCCAAAAAGTACTAAAGCGTATTGGAATACTGCTTTGAGTAGAAAAAAAGTTGTGGAAATTCATCACAAGTTCTGTTCCAAATGACCAGGAAGTTGGCTATTTTACTCGCCTTGAGTAGAAAAGGAATGAATCCAAACTCACAAAAACCAAACAGAAAGCAGAAGGAGCCTGACACAAAAGATATTGTGAACAAGAATCAAGGGTGAGAAGACCGAAGACCTGAGCCAAAACCAATTTCTCATTCTGAGCATTACAATGAG